>NC_088171.1:122559532-122902032 GCF_028769735.1 Zonotrichia leucophrys gambelii | reverse complement strand
ATATGTCAATACTCCCAATCTGTAAAGCTTTCACCATTTAATCTCTTTAACTCTGACTAAAGTTAGTTTACATTAGATGTTGTTTTAAACTCACATGGAACTAAATTAAATATAAGCAGCTAGAAAATTAATCCTAATTATCTTCATGAAAAATAGTGCTGCCTGGATCCGTCACCTGTTCTCACACACTATGAAAGAGATCATTTGCATTCACAGCTCTTAAGAAAAAATTACGGATATGTAGGCTTTTGCTTCATTAAACTTAGGTCTAATTTAACGAAAATGTAATATTAACATAAGTAAGGATACTAAAAATACTTTAATGATGTAAAAGAGAGCAGCATAATCTTCTAAAGTGTGAATTATCACAAGCTTTGTGATTTTACTGAAGTCTGGATGTGCCCTCTGTCAGCATATTTGCAAGGTAAGAATGGATGGCAAAAGTAACAAATAATGACTAGGGAGTCAGAGTGGCTCTACAGCATTCACCTAACCACTTTGTTGTCTAAAAACACACTGTGAAATAAACATTACAGTATTTTTTTGCCTGCATGCTAAAAATGCTGCAATTATCTTTCTAAAAGTTACCACGAGGCAAACAGTCCAGGTCTTGGGGAGACACCACAACTCCAGATAAGTCCAGAAAGAGTCTTGATGAAAACAAAATATAAAGAATCCTGCTTTTGAGCAGATTTACAAGACTGCAAGACTCTTCTATTTATGCATCTGGAAAAAGAAAAAAGGCTGTGGTATTGTAAATCATTTTAAACATTTAAATATTACTCTATTACTAAGTCAGCCTGGACAGTGAAAATACAGGATGTTTTTCAAACAGTTTAGTTATTAATAAAGCACTTTTTTTCTAGAATATTATCATGGCAAATTTGTTTTGTACTGCCAAGATCAGCTGGGCATTTTGTTTTTATTATGCATAGTCTTTTGTCATTTTTTTGTTCTGCAAGTTAATTTGACTGCTGTGCATAAGTGAAGTGAGCAATTCAGTAATTAACTTTGGTGTTTTAAAATGTATGAACTTTAATTAGATTTCATTATAAACAAACAAATGTCAACCATAATTATAAGCTCCTTGGTTTAACCACATATTATCCCTTTTCAAACAAACTTGATGTCAGACAAATTAAAATCAAGCAGCCAGCAATTTTGAGTTGAATTTTACATGATCTGCCAGTAACCTGATTACTTTAACTTCAATATCATTACAGGAAAAGTATTTCAAGAAAAATAATTACAAGAATTCCAACAGGAGACAAGCTTAATTGTATTGATTCAAAAGATGCATGTATATAGGAACCATGCTGAAGGAATAATGTTATCTTAAATCTACAGTTACTATTAAAATTATATTGTCTGGCATGAAAAAGGCAATTTGAGATCAGTGTCTGGAAAAGCAGAGATACAAAACTAACTGAAATAATTATCTTTACGCCATTATACTTTAAGCAACAAAATATCAATGAGGAACAACTTGAAGGCATGAAGGTTTGCAGGTTTATTTACTGACTGGTGTATCTATTAGTACCAGGAACAAGTGGAGCTGTCAGGACATAATGAAGGTAAATGATTAGTTAGCACAGAGACTGAGCTCTTCTTCAATGCAATAAGAGTTAATTAAAGTTTACCACCAAACATCAACCAAAGCAGGATGTTGATCAGGTTTCAGCATTAAGTGCAAACAGACAATGGTTGGCAGCAATTAGTGCAGCTATCAAATGACATGCAATTATAATTATACATTTAAAACACCTAAAGGCTTGTGGAAGGGAAGGAAGAATCCCATCAGCGTCTTTGACTACGTACAGTCAAAGTGCAGGAAACAGGTATTAGATATATCACTTCAATATTGTAAATCAATAGAATTAAACAAAAAAAAAAAAAGGTTGTACAAGCACATTATCTGAAAAAGGATAATCCACTGTACATGAAATGGAAGAAATCTGCAAGCAACTCCTAACAAAGATAAGTACTAGTTAGATTAAATAAATTACTTTGCTGCTGCCACTCACACTGACACGCATAAACAGGGAAGTGTTTGGAGTTTAAAGACTGGTGGCTGCAGCTTTATCACACATTTTTATGCCAGACTCAAGGTTACCTGGTATCTTTAGTCCCTGTGGTCACAGTCACAGCATGAGAAGGCCCAGAAGGACGGCGGGCCCGAAGCCCATGACCACAAGAGCTGGTTTCACATGCTAGCTGCAAGCCTGCTGCGATGAAGCCTGGTCTTACCAGAGGCAATTGCCCAGCACCGGAGCCTCGGCCTAGGGCTCTGCCACACATCCTCGCCTCTCCACCCGCTCCAATCAGCATGTGTGCCAGTCCTGCCTGCTCCCAAACTTATGCCCAAGTTTTGGGAAAGAGCTAGGAAGTGAGAGATTTCCAGCCTGGACAAACACCGTGCATCGCACAGAAGCAACACCGGCGCGCCAATAACGCAGAGCACGGCGAGGGCCAGAGCCGCCATCGCCACACGCTGCTCCCGCTCCAAGGCCTTGTGGAATGGTGGCAGCCACCAGACCGGTGAGACAACCGAGGTGACAACGATTTTCTTCTCAGTCTCCCGTTAAAACCAAAGGAAAGATTATAAACTCGCAGCAGCACCTTTAATAGCAACGCCAAACAAAGGGAAAAAATGCTCTCAGCCCAGCGCTGACAGCCTGCTGAACACCCTCAGTGCAGATGTGGGAAGTTAAAACACCCCTAGTTCTGCAGTATCAAACACACGGGGCACACAGCAAAGCAGGTAAATAGCCATTATTAACTGGTATAGCCCAAGAGACAATTAGCTACACAAATCTAGTATCCAGACAATTCTCAGTAACTGCTCCACACACTGGAGATGGAATAACTCGCTCCCACTCACTCCTCTTGGGCTGGCATAGTGCAGGTAGAGGCATTACCTGGTTAAACACCTACACTGTTCCTCATCAGCTGAATAGGTCTGGCAAGAAGGATCCCGACCTCAAAGAAACCAAGATCTCTTCAGCATTTTTATGGACAACACAGTGGGAAAAGCACCGTGCTCTTCCTAGGTACGTAACAGGAAGCAAGACAAAGCTTTCCAGCAGACAAGTAGCAGGTTTCCAAGAAAGCTAAGCTGTGACAAATTAAAACCTGATGATGAGAGGAGCAAAAGGGTTAGACAGTAGGATTCACTGCAGAAGGATACCACTGAAACCATGAAACTCCCAAGATTTAAAAAAAAGAATGGAACTGGCTGCCAAAAATATCCAGAGTTATTGTAATGAATGTGAAAAAAAAAAACAAAAAAAAACCAAAAAACTAAATTGTAAGGGATATTAAAACTTGTTTTTCAGAGGTCTAAAAAATTTGCATTTGTAGTCTTGCCAAGGCAGGCATATACAATAGGTTATCCTACATCTGCCTACTGTGATATTCTTCAGAAGCATTTTGCACAGACTAGCCAAAGAGACAAAAAGGCTGGCCACAACAAAATCCTAGTCTGGCAATCAGTATGTTTTTATATTATGAATTACCCCCTGAGTAAAGAAGTGTCTACAGCAGGGAGACTATCCTTATATTTTATTTGAACAAACCCATGCAAAAAGATCATCAGCATCAGTCCGCATTTTAATGTTGCATAAATTTCCACTGTGTCAAATTCAGTAAACCTTCTTTTAAGATTGTAAACACTGTATTGTTTTTAATGCACTTTTTTTTTTATTCTTTTATAAGGAAACCCACATACATATGCAAAATGCATTAGGATGGGTTGTGTCAGTATGTTGGCTACCAGTTGTGATTTTCACTGGAATGTGCACACGTTCACATTGCTAAAATTGTTTTAATAAAATGCTTTACTGCTTTTCATAGTTCCTGGGCTGAAGCCTAGAGCAGTTCTACAGATTTTTTTTTCCCTAACAAACCTCATTTTCCCAACTAATTCTGTTATGCTAGGGATTTGTGCACAGAGTTGGCTAATCCCAGTATTTCCCTAGAGCTGCATCTAAGCTATGGCCCACTCCCAGCACAAAAGTGTCTCCAAAAGCCCTTTCGCCCCCTTCAGCACTGATACACTCATTGGTCCTGACATTTTCACTTCAGCCATGACAAATGAGCTGATGGCTGTGATCAGATTGCACACGAGGACTGCTTTATCAAAGACGTATCATTAACTCTCATCACTGTCTTCCATTATGACTCTTTTGGTCAAATCTGTTGTGAAAATGCAAGCGAGTTTAAAAACATAACCTAAACATAGCAACAAACAAACTTCATTAAAAAGCAGGAAAGAAAACCAGACTCGGACGGGATCAGAAAGAGTCTAGCGTTAACTAAATGTTTCTCTGGGGATTTAAGTAACTGTACTCAACCTCTGCCCCAGTGCAAACATGGTAGTTGACCGTCTTCGAAAGGCCCCTTCCCCCATTGCGGACTGCGAGCACTACTTTGCCTTTTTTAGAGAAACAAAAATACAGCAGCAGCCATCAAATATGTCTAAAAACAAAGTCAACTTTTTTTTTTCCTTTTTAGTCTCTGAATCACTTCACATTCTGTGTGTCTGTTCTTATCAAAATATGTTTCTCAAATAAATCCCTTAAAGAATATAAAATTTTCATTTGAATCACAGCCACATAATCACACTGTTTTCTGACTCACAATAAAAACACCAACATAAAGCACTGTCTGAAACGGAAATCGCTCAGCTCCCTATGAATACCACAACCTTTCTGTCAAGTTAGAACCTAAGTTCCAGTTACACAGTTCTTGTTACATCTAGAGGGTTTACAAAGTATATATTTGTTGTAACGTATTCTAGCAATTCATCTGAGAATACACATCTAGCAGAGTCAACTGTAACACAACAGATCTTGGGAATGAAGGTCATGCTTTGAGATAAAGTGCTATTCACTTTTGGACCATGCAAGAAGCTCTTTATTCCTGTTCTTATTGGCATCAGTTCCCCCTTACCAGAGCAACAACAAAGCCAAGTGCTCGTGTGAGGTTTATGAATAAATCAGAGGTGAGCCACTTTAAGTGCTGCCCATGATTTCCTTGTTGACAGTGAGCACTTAAACAGGCTTCTATGACCAGCAACTCCTGGCAAACCTTAATGGCTCCTAATCTGTACCCTGCTTCATTTCAGGAAAGAAATGACCTACCCCAATTTTTCTCAAGTCTTCACCTTTTGGGCAACTACTGTCCTGCCTTTTTAAGAAATTCACATTTGGGGACTGTCCTGTTTCAGTGCCAAGTTTTCACATAACACACAACATAAAAATCACCATTTTCTTCCCTGAAAACAAATGACAGCTAATAAAATATTATTATGCTGTGCAGCCTAAGTAATTCCCAGACAAACCATTACACAATTCAGTGTTTGTTTAAATTGCGTAGATTTTTAAATGAACCTAAAAGATATGCAGTATATTTGCCTCCAATTATTAAAATCATGTAAAAAATATGCTGAGAGCAGATTCAACCCTTCTGTACAGCTACAGCTGAAATCAGGAATGTTTATAAATCATTACCACAGAACGTGTTTTAAAAATTCAAACAGCCCCAAAATCTGTTTTTAAATAACAATAACATTGAAAATCAAACTAATTTCAACAGTAAACTCTGTGCTGGGTCAAACAAATCTGGTCCGGGAACATTAGAATCCAGCTGTGGCATGACACTAGGTGCTCCAGTATGCATGTCTTTGATGCACAAAACCACTCAGAGAGCTATGCTGTTCAACATTAAAGCTGTATCCTGCATGGAGAATAGATTTCAACATGGAATGAAATTCTTCATTTTTAAGTACTCTCTCTCCCTCACAACGCCTCTTCTTCCCCCCGCCCCCCCTTTTTGACATGTCACCATCTCCAGATGGCTGAATTGACTCTGTAGTAGCTGAGTTATTGTCAGGCTCCCAGTTTCTGCTATATTTAAATAGTAACATTTTTTTGCTCTGCCGTCTCCTGTTGCCTTTCCACCCACTCGGGGAAAAGCTGTGATTTCAGCGAGTGCTCCCCCCGGGCCGGGGGGCGGCTGCCTGGCAGCCTGACCTGCCGCTGCTGGAATTGCGGCGGGTGCCTCAGCAGATGACGCTCTTCTTCGCAAGGGCCTGATCCAAACCTGGGGAAATCGATCAGGCGGCGCTGGACTTCGCAACAGGCCCTCAGTCAAAACTGGAAACTGCAAAAATGCTGCAGAAAGCACCCGTCAAGTGAGAGAGAAATCCACGGGCCAGACCAGTTAGGACTCAAAACTCCAGTGACGCCTTACACTGGAACCGAAATGTCTGTCCCAGTGTACTGCAGACGACTCAGTGAGAAATCATATTTTTCTTCCCTACAGAAACCAGTTGCTGCCGCTGGAAAAATTCCCAAAGCACATTGCTTTCTTTTAGCAGAGTGGCTCACAGTTTTGTATGCATGGGGTGGCACTTCCCACCCCAGAGATAACTGCACTCCAATGGCAAAAAAATTATTGTTTTGCAAACAGTTGTGAAAACTCAAAGGAACTGAGAGATTGAGGGATGACATATGCCATATAACTAAATAATTTATTTTAGAAATGTTACATTTTCTTTAATTTAAACTCTTGGTGCTGTAAACAAAATCAATAACCTTATTTCAATTAAAAAAAACCAAAAACAACAAAACAGAAAAGGACCTGAGTAAAATCCACAGGAATAAATTCCCTTTTTAAGGAGTTACTTTTCACTCAGACCTTATTTTCTGGAGTGGAGAAGTCATGGGAAGTGTTAGGTGGTAAACAAGGAGAATCTTAATTAAAGGTGGACAGCCATAATTTCTCAAACAGGTAAACCACCTGCATTTGAAAACATCATGTAACACCTGGCAAATCCAAGGATATTTCTTTCCCCTCTCTTGCTATAAAAGCTCTGGTTCTCTGAATACCAAAAATCAAAGGACCATCCCGAACAGATAGACAGAAATAATGTTTTTGCCATGAAAAAGAGATTATTCTTATCTGTTACACTACCATCTTCTGGGACAAGTGTGGAAACAACTGGGATTATTCCAGGTTTCCATCAGTGCCCCAAACACTGGAGCACTACCAGTGACAGGTGCCTTGTCATCTCAGATTAGGTGAATTTATAAGGCAGCCTCAGTGTCAAAACAGGGAGGAGCAAGTCTTCAGCTGCAGCCTCTCACAGACCCTCAGCTCTGCTGTTACCTGGTAAAAGGAAGAGAACTGACCCCCTCTCAGCCTCTCTGGGAAACCTTTTACTTACGGACCTTCCAGTGCCTTCCTTAAAAATGGAAATGGGAGCAAAAAAAGAGGAGACAAAAGCTTTCGAATTTAATTTCATGGAATTATTGTCAAGTGGTAACTACAGGCCAGATTCTTTTTCCACTAATATCAAAACTGTCTGTCTTGCCAGTTTTACACCCATATTATTCCTCTAATTTCAGGGCAGTAATTGTTGATTTAGTTTAGGGTGAATGGGAAGAATATCGTTCTTTTGGTTATATGTGTCATAGGCACACATCAAGGCAGGCCTTTTGTATGTATTTCTTTGTTGCAGAAACAGAATATTTGTCTATTTGAATGCAGTTTTAAACGTATATCCAGTGTGCACGTCGCTTGTTCTGCAGACACTGCTGCAGCCTGTATGGTAAATGTTTGTTTTCAGAGTCACCATGGTCTTTCATGTATATACAGCCTTTAGTTTGTGAACTATTGACCTGAAGGACCATAACACCTTCTTAGGAGCTGGGATAACTGATCAGATCACTGTGAGTATTAAAAGTCTGCTAGATTTATCTGTAAAGAGACGCCAGTTTATATGTCTCTCTAAATTTTTTCTCAAAAATAAAAAAAGGCAAATTGAATATAATTCAGACAAATTAAAATATATATATATATATATATATATATATATATATCCATTTTCTTTTTTTTTAAATTGAAAGCCAATTCTGAGTAATGTGGACATAAAACAGAGTGTCTTGATACAGTAAACTTTTATTTTGACCTTATAACTTAGTTAAACCATTCCTTAGTTAAACTATTCCTCAGAATATTTTTTTTAAGCTGAAAATGTAATTCCTCAACAAGTCTGCCATATTTCAGGCTGGCACAAACTTTTCTGGTTAGTTTAGAACACAGCAAAAATTGCAATAATAATGAAAATAGTGGTATAAAACTGCTGTAGAGTGACTACTAAAAAGGAATAGAGTGGCATGTCTTATAGACTGAACTTCCTGCTTTTATTTATGCAAAACAAGTTTATCTCTACAGGTCTGCAAAATCCTGCCATCAATACGTGTGTTTATTACCCCTTTCAAAAACAACAACAAAGCTCAACAACTACCAAACAAAACCTACTAGGTTTGTTATACCTATTCGGTAAAAGCAGCTCATACATGTCTTTCTTAGTTTCTCCTATCTGTGCATATGTTCACATAAACATATTTTGTGTTACATCTTAGTCTTTAAAATCTGAATCTCAGAATCTTGGTGTGCTGGGATTCTGCCCATTCAGAAAGAATGCAGACATCACATAAGTTATTATTAACCCATGTGTTATCCAGTTCTACAGTGGCTGGAACTTTGCCAGAGACAACACATGGTGCTTGGTTAACAATATTTTAAAATACAAATTAATTTATTTTTTTAATTAACACATTTTTCTTACAGAAATACACTAATAAGATCTTCCCAGAATGAAAGGCATACCCCAAGCATATTCCTTTCAAAGAAGTTTTAAGGAATTTCATAAGGAAAGCAGCAAAACATTCTAAAACCTCCAGAAGGTCTTTATCTTTAAAAAAGAGATTTTTTTTTTTTGTGACTATTCTTCCCAAGCACTGTCTGCATTTACAGTTTTGGTTCATTTACTCGTAAGCAATCCTAATTTCTTAGAGGCATCTTCAATGTTGAAATATTATCAGATCAAGCCCAGTACCGAACTAGCAAGCATTTACAAATAAATTTTCTGCAAACTGG
Organism: Zonotrichia leucophrys gambelii; assembly: GCF_028769735.1. NCBI lineage: Eukaryota > Metazoa > Chordata > Aves > Passeriformes > Passerellidae > Zonotrichia > Zonotrichia leucophrys. The sequence goes on along the minus strand of NC_088171.1, from coordinate 122,893,086 downwards.
AAAAAAATCCCCAAAACAAGTTAATATTTAGTCTGAATACCAAGAGTTTTCCACAGTAGCTCTAAATCGGTAATTATGTTGACCTGATAAAAAAGAGAGCCTATTTAATATGCACACATACAAATAATTATTCACACTGCATTTGATTTACATACATACAAAAGAACCACTTCCCACTTTCAAAAGTGGCTCAACACTTATGGTATTTTAACTGCCCTAATTACTGTTGAGAGAACATAATTAGAAGCACTGATCACATTGTCAACAGCTAACCAGTTGCAGCCCTGGCTGGGGGCCTGATCCAGTGCTGGCTGGAGGCGGAGGGGGCCAGCACTGATTGCAGGAGGAGGCCAGGGCCCTTCTGGCCACCTGAATCTACAGGAATCCAAATGTTTTAACCAACCTGAGTACGCTGACACAGTCACACTGAACACCCCGCTCCTTACGTGCATGTATCAATTGCTATTTCGGTAAGCTTTCTCTGTTTTCAAAGGCGAGCAAAGAGAGTAATTTTTTCCCCAGCAAGGCTCCTATACCACTTAAACACTTAGCACTGAGTCAGAATTCATAACTTTTTCCAAGGGAGAAACAGTTTAATAATTAAAACAGATATTGACTAAACCCTGCTTCCCTGAATGCCGAACTTTTATTAGATTATTATGTGTTGATGCATAATTTCCATTGGCAACTTTTAAAGCAGCTCCTTCCCTCCCTGCCGGCCCCTGTCCTCCCTCTTTCTTTCCCCCAAGCAAAGTGCTGGGAATCCTTGATACCCAATAGTCAATATTTGGTTTGCCTGTCATGTTCCTGGAGCTCCCCTCCATACAAACCTGTGCTTCTTATCCTTTCGCTGCACTACTCTCGTACGTGTTACTTCTCATGATGATGTAAATTCAGGGCATCTTAGCAATTTGCTAAAATCTGAGCTTCTGCTTGTTTTCTCAAGTCTTGGACAAACATAACTTTGGGGAGAGCTGAACATAGGCATAAAGAAAGAGGAGCCTGCATTTTCATCTTCCTTTCATCTCAGTCATTCAGTCAACCATTCAGTGCCCTATTCAACAGAGCTTTTCATTATGCAAAAAAATGCTAATCCTTTTCCGATGCTTTCACACTTGTATAAACCCCCATTCCTTCGACTGAAAAGCAATTATATCAGTTTACCTTTCTGTCAAAAACAGGATTAATATTCCAATACCAGAATCTCCTTTATTTTCCTATCTTTTGCTTTAGGAAACTAGAGATTATTAGTGGCGGTATTCCTTAGAGCAAGAATACATTATTTTAAATATGATTATTTTAGCCAAAGCACGAGGGGGGAGGGGGAGGGAGAGAAAAAAACTTCAGTTGCTGCGGAAACTCTTTTCAGTGACAGAACTGACCTTCCCTTTGCAGAGGCCTGAATAGAATGAGCCTCACTCTGGTCTATTAATCAGAAACAAATTATGAAAGAATGTGGCTGGACTGGTTGACACTATCCTGTCTTGGGAGACTCAGTAACAGCCTAGTAACAATGTCCTCTTCATGGGTAATGAACAGCCATGACAAATGGGGCAGAGAAACTATTTATTTGCATATGCAAATTCTCACACAAGGGAAACATGTACAAACAAGTGTCATTGTAAGGTGGATTAGGCAAACAACGCTTTCTTTTTAGGACACTCTGCAGCCCAGAACATTAGTCAGCACAATTAAACCAGTCTCCATGGAGACTAATGAAATTTCACCATGGTATGAGTTAAATTAGATAGCTAGTTATGTGTTTTCACAATCCAACTTGAAATCCATTATTGTTTCAGAACAATACAGCAATTGTGCCTGGCTGATCTTTGCCAGCTCAACAAGCTCCTAAGTTGACAATTTGCATATGTTAATATAATTAAGCACTAATTACATGAAACTTGTACATATTCACATGCACTTTCCCTGGGCGCTTCTCAGTTTGAACCTTGGCCAAGTCTTTAACCCTTTGAATGAATTTGGAGTAGCAAAGCTCTGCCTTCTGGGTACAGCCCCAAGGCAGATGCAGAAAAGCTCTTCATTTATAAACACAAAGCTTAACCTGGCTTCTCATATTTCTATCAACAGGCTAGAAAACATTTTTGTGTGTGGTGGGGTAGGAGAAAGGCCAAGAGGTGGAGGGAGCTGGATTGGAAGTACTTTAGAGACCCAGCTCTGGTGACCTTTTTGCATATGAAAACACAAATATTTACCCACCTAACAGGTCACAAACACATGTATTGCCATTGTCACAGGTCTTCAAGACTCGAATTGTCAAAAACTAGACTAGGTTTTATGTCAGGACTCTCAGATCCGCAGAAATGGGAACGAGGAAAGGAAAAAAGAGCAAGCAGTAACTAATGAGCTTTACATAAATATATGCAGAGGCAATTAAGCAGTGTTAATTACTATGACAGCAGTTAATTGAATATAATTAGATATTTTAAGCTACTGACTAAGGCATAGTTAAGATTAATTTTATTGAGATTAATTGTAAATAAGAATAGATTAACTGTGTTTTGACAGGCATAAAAAGTAGATCTGCAAATTAACTAGGAGAGCAGAAACTAGCACAAAAATCATATATTATCTTAATGTCACACCTCAGAATCATCTGCTCAATAAACATGACTTTTCAAACCCAAACAGACAGGAATCTTGAAGAAAAACAAACAGCTTGCAGAGATTAAAGAGCCTTTTGTCCTTTTTCATGTGCATTTCTTTTAGCAGACTAAATTAAGCGAGTCTGGTGTACGTTTTTAGGAAGGAACATTTCACACTGAATGGAAAAAATGTTCTATCACATATGAAATTCATGCAGCTGTGCGGAACCTAGTCCAGATGGTCTAAGACTATAAAACAACACCAAATGATAGACAGTAGGGCCTTCCCAAGATTATGTGATAAAGTCACAACCTCATATTTTGACTTAAATTTTCTGTCATGTATTGTTTCCTTCCAGATCAGATAGCTCCATTTTAATTTTTAACTAATCCTGAATATTCAATGGAAACTCTCAATAAACATTACTGATATGCTCACGAGCATAAATCATACAATATTTGCAAAATGCCCCTTAGCTTCATAAAAACAATGCTGAATTCAAAGTCTCCTGGTTCTCCCACAATACTAAACTGCTCACACCACTCAGCTTAAAGAGGTAAAAACGCCTGGGTTTAAATATGCTTCAAAAACACACCAAAACACATTCTACCAGCAGATTAACTCATGCATGCTGCTTAAGAAAATTAACAACAAGGCTGAAGAATGCTGAACAAATCACTAATAAGAAAGGAGCTTCAATTGATTTTGAAATAAATCAATAGGTGATTAACACAATATTTTTAAAGCAGTAGAATGTATATATATTATATAAGCATATATATTATATTTTCAATACCTTTTTAGCTCTTAATCGAACAAGGGCTTTACAACAGTGAGCATGTCCCTATATTGACTATCAACTTCTTCGGAATGCCTTTAGTCTTTTAAAACGAAAATCCAAAAAATGGTCTGTGAAACAAGGCTACGACAAGCCATTCTGCAGTGAAAGATTTTAAATCATCCAGCCTCTTCTAATAGACTTGAGACTTATTGAGGTAGAAACCATAAAAAATGAAGAAGGGAAATTTAATCCCTGAAATATTGATTTGCACATTAATATCATATAGGCAGAGGGCAATTTGGCTTCATGGAAATGACACATTGTCGACCCTTGGTGAAGTCAGAGCCAATCTAACTGCTGAACATGTCTGAATCTCAAGAGTTATTAAGGGCTTCCCTTCTTGCCTTTATGACTTTTCTTCAGCCTACCAATGCAATCTTAAATGTATTATCTTTAAGAAATAATTGTAAAACCTCAGGGGTTTTCCAGTTAATGGAAGGGAGGCTAAACCACATCAGATTCTGAAATGCAACATTAAACCCTTGCAATCAACAAAACCACCTCAATTCTCATCCATCCAGTGCAGGATCTAATATTGTTATTAGAGATAATCAAATTTCATTGTGTAAATTTAGGCTCATGGTCAGAATGGAAGCAGTAAATTCTGCAATATTAAACAGTGATTTTTCTCAGCCTCCTTTATATGTTCTTTGATGGTGCACTATCTTCACAAATAAACCTAAACTATTCAAAAATCAAGGTACACATCTGTCGCCCTGTTCTGAAAGATGCACACAATGTCATTTGCCATCTCCACAGCCTTCCTTGAGTTTTAACTTGATCTAGCGGATAAGTTCCATTTTAGAGAATAATAAAGCAGTACCACTGCATAAACCAAACAGCAGGTACTATTACTGTGACTTACACAGATGGTTTACCTGACCTTTCTTTGTTCCTTGGGTAGGTTTCACTTTTGCAGATTTACGACTTTTCCTTCTATATTTCATTGACCCTCTATGTTCATTATCATAAAAATGAAAACTATTGAATACATGTTTATGTTGGCAAAGTCCAAAAAGCCCACGACTAAAGGATAAAGAGATGCTACAATGCACTGTGTGGATCTCTAGATCGTACACTATAAATATTCAAGCACAGATAACACGAATAACTGAATAATCCTGGTGAGCCTCAGCTCTGGAGCCAGGTGCAAGAGGTTAAAACAGCTGGCTAGCCATCTTTTATTTTGTGTGCCTTCCTACCGGCTGAAACCGCAAACCCAGAAAACTAGCAGATATTCCCTTAAGGTTGATAGTCTGATTTTTTTCATTTCAACCAGTTTAGTAGGATCCCCCAGTAGAGAAAAGACAGAAACTCCTTAAATACAGGCAGCTGAATAGGAAGTGGAGCAATGATGATTAAGGCTCTTCCCCCCCACACACCCCCCAACCTTCAACCCCCCGTTTATTTCCACGATCTTCTTTGTGCACCTTCCCATCCAAAGGTTTGTATTCCTTATTTCAAAGAAAAGCACTCCGGATCGTTCTGTCAGTTTTGCCAGTAAATATAAAGTAAAACAAGTGTTGATGGCACTGAGAGTGTTACATACCCAGGCTGTGTTTTTGCATTGCTCTCAATGGAAGCGATCGATGCCCATGTCACAGTCGCGTCCCAATCGCAGCCAAGTCTCTGCCTCAATCTAACCAACAACAGGCAGGGCTGCAAAGGCTTCTCACTACCTCTTCCATCCATCCACCACCAAACTAAAAATATAATGCTACATATGATCTTTTTAAACACTCCATCACCACTCCTAAGGATCGAGCCACTGCAAATCCAGGGGAAACACGATTGAAAAAAAAAAATACACCATCAAAAAAAAACACCCTCACAGCAGCCACCCCAAAAGCACCCGAGCCCTCTCTTTCCACTCTCGCTCTCCTCCTGCCAACTACATAATCCTTGATAAAACCGAAGCAAGGCTAATAAAAAGAAAATTTAAAAAAAAAAAAAGAGGAGGACGGAATGGAGCCGAGGAAATGCAACTGTCAGAAAACGGGATGGTCAGACTTCCTGAGTGAACCTGCCTGTGTCTGGCTTAATGTAAATCTCCACCATCTTCAGCCTGGCAAGTTGTCTTTTGGTTGGGCTTTTTTTTTTTTTTTTTTTTTTTTTTTTTTTTTTTTTTTTTGGTGGGGAGGGGGGTGTTATGTTTGCGATCTCTGCCTTGGTACCTAAGGAGGAAGAGGAGGAGGAGGAGGGTGTGTTACTGAATGGTGGCTAAAGCCTCCTCGGGACGGCGCTGAGGTGAAACAGGCTGAACCCGACTGATGTGGCTCCTCTCTCGGTTGGACCCAGTGCCCTAAGCAGCCGATGAGAGACCCCCGGCCGCCCGGCTCGCAGGTAACAAAAGAAATACCAACCCGTGTGTTTTCTGCTGCCGCTGCTGGGGAGGCTGTGGGGGTGGGGGGGGAAGAAGATGCAGCAGGGGAGGAGTGGAGGGGAACCGCCGTAAGTTGGCATCGGATGGGGGCAAAGTTTATTAGCAATTTTGTAGGAAATTTCATGTCAGGAAAGACGGGGAAGCAGGGACGCGTCTGCCATTAGCCGCCGTGATGGGAAGGGATGCACTTGATTCTGGCACGAGCAGTTAGAGCAGGAACCAAACTGCGGCTCGCTGTTTATGAGCTTTTTTTTCTCTCTTTTTCTTTTTTTTTTTTTTTTTTGTCTGTTGGCTGTCTTTTTTTTTTTTTAATACACCTCAGCCCCCTGTTCAAAAAAAAAAAAAAAAAAAAAAAAAAGGGCGCCTGTCCCGCAAAACAACCACCACTCCCTTTCAAAAAAATCTCAGAAAGGCTTCGCTGAAAGCAGTCCCCGACCCTGCCCGCGAGAGCCTTTCCTACGGAGCGGCGCGGCGCGGCGCGGCACGGCACGGCACGGCACGGCGGGGATGCCGCGGGCTCCGCCGGCGCCCGGCCGGCAGCCGCCCGCAGGCAGCGGCAGCCGCGCATCCCCACATCCCCGCCAGCGGGGCCGCTCCGCGCCGAGCCGAGCCCTGCCCAGCCGAGCCCAGCTGAGCCGAGCCGAGCCGAGCCGAGCCGGGCCGGGCCGGGCCGGGCCGCCTCCCCGCGCCGCGCGGCGAAACTGACAGAGCCGCAGAGCGCGCTCCTAACGGGCTCCTCTTCCAACGCTGCCAGAGCCGGCAGGCAGCAGCGCGATCGCCCTGCGCGCACACACACACAGACACACACAGACACACGCCCGCACGGCCACCCTGCCTCTGCTCCTGAGAAACCTACCTGCAAAAGAAAGGGGGGCAGAAGGAGGGGGGGGAGAGGGGAAAAAGCACCCCACAACCTTCCCCTGTACACACGCACGCAGTCAGGGTCCCCATTACCCTGCTGGCATCCCCCCCCTCGCCCGAAAGCGAAAGTTTGAGAGGCCGAGGGGGGTGGAGATGAGGAGGAGAGGCAAGGAGGGTGGGAGAGCAGAATGTGCCTTCAAAAGGCACCTCAAAGTTTTGGGGGGACCGAGCTGCGAAAGAAGAGTGCGAGCTCTAAAGGGGCTGGCGAGGGATGACTTCTGACAGCCGTAACGTCGTTCCTAATCTGACAGTATTCCCCCCCTCCCCGAGCTCCCTAGAAAAAAAGAGCGAAATAAAAAGTGGGGGGCATCCCCCGAACCTCTTCCGCAAAATGAGCAGGGTCCTCCACTTAATCTGAAAGTTACAGCCCGAAAGAGGAAAAAAAAAAAAAAAAGAAAGAAAAGAAACCCACAGCCCCAAACCAAAACAAAAAAAAATACACAAACAAAACGTAACCCCCGGAATAAAAGAGAAAGGCAGTAAGAGAAAGAAAGAAGGGAGAGAGAAAAAGCAGCCCCTCCTTCCGAAATGAGAGCAAATACCGTACCTAAAAGTGGGGAAACAGGCAGAAAAAGGGGGGAGAGAGAGAGGGGAGAGGTACATGGGATCTGGGGATGTGAGTGTGTGTGTGTGTATGTGAGAGAGAGAGAAAGAGGCACAGAGAGAGGGGGAGAGAGAGAGAGAGCGAGAGCGAAATATCAAAGATTGTGCAAGATCAGCCTGGAAAGATAATCGATACTCGACCTAAATTTAACACAAACTACTCAATAAAAGTTAAAGAAAAAACTTACTTTCCATTTCCCCTCGCAGTTCCTACTGGATCTTCGCCTCTCTTTTTTGTTTTGCTTTATTTACTTAACAGCTGATCACATCCAAGTAAACGAGAGAAGGTTCATTAAAAAAATAATAAAAAAAAATAATCCTCCAACTTTTAATTGATTGAGCAAGAATAATATTTCGGATTGTTAAAGATGTGGGGCAGAGCGGCTCGCTTTGGGGATCTGGGAGTTGTGAAACATGTCCGACTGCGTCTGCTGTTTGTTTTGAAGCGTTGGGAAAAAAAAGGAATGATAACGTATGCATGTATTTGTAATTCTATTTCCGTATTGCCCTTTGAATAAAGGTGATAAGTTGAGTGGCAGGGTGAGAGCATTGGGAATGAGAGAGAGAGAGAGAGAGAAGAGAGCGAGGGAGAGGAGGGAGAGGGAGAGAGAGGAAGAGGAGAGGAGAGAGCGAGAAGTGGAGGGAACAGGGAAATGACGGAGGCAGGAGGAGGGTGTAATTAGTGAGGTGATCAACATTCTCCGGGCTGCAAATGACGCGCAGCCCCGCAGCCGGAGGAGCCGGAGCTGCCGCGGCTGCCGGGGGCTCGCCGGGGCTGCGGGAGCCACAGAGCCAGCCCGGAGAAGAAGGGGCAGCAGAAGGGAGCTCATGGATACAAACACAAGTCTGCAAACTTCATTAGTAACACAGACACACACGCACAGGCACACAAAGTAGATGGCTAGGGAAAATTAAAAAAAAAAAAAAAAAAGAAAAAGAAAAAGAAAAAAAAAGAGGGTGGCAGACTTGCTCTTTTAACTGTTTGGAAACTTAAAAAGAAACGGGTCCAAATTAATTATTGCATCAGGGAGATATTTCTGTCTGTCTGTCTGTTCATCTCTTACATTTTCTCTCTTTTAATGGGGCTTTAATGAAAAAAAAATTACATCCCGTTTTTTCAATGGGCTAATGAATGTGTGACACATCTGCAAAAGGAAAGGTAATATATCTAGGATAGGAACAACTACCCATACAGAGATAAAGACGGGTTTATTTACACATGTGCACACAAATGTACACATGTGCATGCTCACATCCCACATCGTATTTACACATATGCACATACACTCAACACACACAGAGTCACACAAAACACAGCACACTTCATTTGTTGACCGCTATGTAATTGCTTGGAGACACCAACAAAGTAAAAAGCAAAGCCTTACAGAATATACAATATCAACTGTAAACAGTCTTATCAAAATGAAGTAAATATCAGCCCAAGGAAAGGGTCTCTTTGCATACAATCCAGGTTTCATGCATATACATGCATCATCTTCCAGTTTCCCTGCAAGTATTGATATTTTATTAATATTTTATCTGCTATATTTTACCAGACATATTTCATTCTTGAGGGGAGGGGGGCACACTATTATGATGAAAAGTAGGGTAAAATGTACAGATGTCATTATAAATCGGAATCTTCTACAAATATTTTCCTGTGTGGGATTTAAGAAGATTGCTTCTCATTTGAAAATCTAATTATCTTAACCTAATACTGCAGATGTGAATATGACTGACACTTTCATTAAAAGATAATTAACTAAAACTAGGAATAGACATACTTTAAAATACCCCCTACCGAAGATAAAAACATGACTATTCAAAGAGCATCCGAATACACCGCAGGAACACGTGCAGATTTTTGATAATGCTATTCCAGAAATGGGTATACCAGAAATGGTCACTAAGTCACAGGAACAGGCAGGAGATATTTACAGCACCAAGGACCCCGCGCAGGTGAACCGTAACCTTAGAGCTGACATGCCTTTGAAGTTCGTGATTCCTGCGATACACATCAAAACCTTGTCTTAGGCCTTAAACACTAAAAACCAGCAGGAAGGTTTTATCACAACCTTCCATTAAAAGCACACATGCACCACAACAACAAACCAGCAAAAACCAGGATGGCAGAAATGCACACCTCTCTGGGCCCTAAACCTCCTGCTCCAGGAGAACATTTTGCAAGTACTGGAACTAACGCTAATAGGAAAATCCCCACCTGATGATGAATTAAGGCTGCCCTTAAGGAAGCACAGGCCAGTGTCAGGGAACCGAGTGTCTAAAAGCAGATGTTTAAGGTCAGAGTGAAGGTCCTGATAGTTTTGAAGGAAGGGGAAAAAAAAAAAAAGAAAAAGAAAAAAAGAGGTTTTTCGAAAGGAAAGCGGAAAAAAAGGACTAAAAGAAAGAAAAAGGGGAAAAAAAACCACAAAACAAACCGCCAGCTTGGAAGTACAGCTATTCAAAAAATCGGAATCTGCAAATAAAGCAGGGGAGGACCCCTACCTCAGTCCAGGGAAACCTTACTTTAAACTTCAGGAAAATCTTCAAGATTGGAACTTAAGGGAAAAGTCAGGGGCATTGGAGGGTTAGTGAGAGCAACTTTGTGGCTTTTCCAAGCCTCACCTATGCATTGCACCAGCTCATCAATGAAAAAAGGTGTGAGCATATGTATGTAGATTTCCATAGGCACTGCGCCCTGTCAATGAACGTAATAAGGAAACTAGCGATATTCTGCATTGTTGTTTACACGGTGGAAAAAAAATGCAAACAAAGACTGAAAATGAAATCTCTGAAACCTGTTTACAGTTATCAGATTGGGGGAGTATGATGGAAAGAAGGCTTTTAGGTTTAAATGGTAGACGAATCGGAACTCTGAGATAGAAGGATGCATTGTCCATTCAAGTGCATGCCTGAAGGATGGCAACATATTTCCTAAGACTGAAGACAATTAAATACAATGTGATGAAGAAACACCTGAGAACAATACATCTATTTCAAATTCAAGTGAAGTAACACGTATACTTAATGTCACGGAAGAATAAGGAAACGAAGATAATTTAGTTTTAAAGTCGTCCCCCCCCCCGCACTTCCCCCCACCTCTTTTATTCCTAGTGCTTTTTTCCTGGTGAAACATCAATATCATTAATGTCATTAATGTCAAAACACCAAACGTCAGAACAGTCAAGTCATTCTTTTTTGGCTGTAGATTTTCCCCCCTTTCTCTCGTCTTGGAGGGGGATATAGGTTTATGGTGTTCTTGAGTTACAGCTAAGGAACAAAGGAGGGGGGAATAAGGCAGGAATTGCGACAGGAGAGTCCACATTTTTCAGGGTTTCTTCTGCCACTGTTTACTGTCCATCCTAACATTTTAAACCTCTCTGTTTTTCTGTTTCTCCCGCTTTCTCTCCCCCTAAAAATAGTACCTATCGAGAAGGGGGGGGCGGGGGGAGGAAAAAAAAAAAGGCACTACGGGATGTTAACAGTTTAGAAGGAACCCGGGGATCGCCACGTAGATAGGAAAAATCGAAGAAGGTTAATTCCGGGAGGCAGCAGCAGCAGGTTTGTGGGATGTGATAAGAGCGGAGCGCAGCGCGGGCTGGGGGCAGCGGGCCGGGGGGCGCGGGCGGGCGCGGAGCCGTGCGGGGCTCCCGGAGCGGTGCGGGGCTCCCGGAGCCGTGCGGGGCTCCCGGCGGCGCGGCCCGGCCCGGCCCGGCTCCCGCTCCCCTCTCTCCTCCCTCTCTCGCTCAGCTGATCGCCCCGAAGAGTCTCGCCTAACCTCTCAGCTCCTCTCCTCCGGTCTCGGTGGACCCCCCGCCCACCTCCTCCGAACTTCTCCTGCAGGCACCGTTACATATTTTGGGTTTTTTCGAGCCTCCTGTTGAAACCACAAAAAGCTCTTGATAGTGACGTTACATTTCAAAGAAAGGGAAGGGAGATAAAAAAACCTCAAAAACCCCTCAGCCTTTTCTGTCCTTTACCATCTCCAGCCTTAGCCCTAAGGAAAACTTGTTGGCCTGGGCGAGACGGAGCTGATGGGGGCCAGAGCCCGACACTGACCATTCTTTAATAGACAAAGAAATCGTAGCCCAAACCGGGCTCTGTTACACCACGTCTCCCCGTCAAGCTCATTTCACTCCCTAAATCTGCGCTGCGGACACACAGGGGCACAAGGATCTGCATAATTACAGACATAGCCGCTCCCCTCTTTAATAAACCGACATAATTCCCTAATAAGCGTTCCCTTCCCCCACCTTCTCCTCTCCCCAGACCCCAACCCAAGGGAAAGGGGATCCATGTCTTTTTACTGCGTTCCCTAAGTCTATAGATGAGCTCAGTTTGAAACGAGGTATTACAAGATTTCAGTGTTACAGACCCTTTATCTGAGCCACAGACACTTTCAGATCCCCAGCCCCCACCTCCTCTCCTTTTTGTTGTCTCTTCTCCTCCCGGGGGCTATTTGACAAAGGCAGTGTGTTAACTAACATTTTTGTTTAACTCAGCAACTTCTTTTCAAAACATACTTAAACCTGATAGCAATCTCTTGTACTTTTTTCTTTCTTTTCTTTTTTTTTTTTTTTTCCCCGAGATGAAATTGACTCTGAACCCAAAGCGTTTGGCTGTTATTAATAATTTCTTTCTTTGCAGGTATCATATATACAAATCTTTTGTTAATTTACAACGCTCTTCCCCGCCACCCCCCCGCCCCCCGCAAAACATTCCACTACACACTAAAATAGGGAGGGGGGGAATGGGGGGGACGCGAGGAGAGGAGGGAGGAGGGAAAGAAAACAAAAATCCCCACTCCGATTCCTGGAAAGTTTTGTTCGAAAAAGAAATAAAACAACAATAACATACTGCATTTCAATTCTGCCTTCACTGCCCCAGATTTGGCATTCACCTACTGAAAGTGCGTCTAACGAGCAGTGATCTTAGAGAAAAATCACAGCCGAATAGTACAGACATCTCGCTGAGATTTTGAGCTAAATAGTGCCGATCCCGATTGGCTTTTTCTTCTTGTTGTTATTTTGGCTGGAGCCGTACAAAAACGCGCACCCGGACATTACTATAAATAAAAGCGTTCCAGGTCTAAGTCTGCTGCCGGCGTTTCCTCCGGAGCCTTAACAGCCCTTTTTCAGCTCCTTTCTTGGGCAGATCGCGGGGATTAAATGCCCTGAACCTGAGCTCCTGGCCTTGGATGGGAAGGGAAAGAAAAAGGGAGAGGGAGAGAGAGAAAGGAGAGGGTGAAGGAGCCAGGCGCCCTCTGGGCTTTCAGAGGTCAGCGCTTTGACAGTGCTCTGACCTCCCTCCCCTCCCGGCAACCACCCCAGTGTTTATAAACAAAAACAGTCAGGACTAGCCCCAAACAATAGCAATTCACCAACTTCACAGGCACTTCACCAGCTCTTATGCAAATAAAGGAAAACGACCGCTTACCACCGCTCCCCCCCATCCCCTCCAGAAAGCCCAAGAGCATATTTCCAGCAGTGATATATCCAAGGGAAAAATTTTACATTCTATCCTGGAAAAGGACAAAAAGGGACTTCAGAAATAAAACGGTTCTGGTAGAAAGACAGACAAAAAGGAGAAAAAGCCAATAAAACTACCGATCTTACTGCAGAAAGAGGAAAGTTATGAAATATTTATACCTAAATCCAGCAATCCACACTGCCAATAAAACAGGAATCTTTGTTGTGTAGACAATATGCTAAACTACCTCTGCGACAAACAGCGATTATAAAGCAACCAGAAAAAGTTATTTTCGCCCAAGGAGCCAAGTTTTCAAAGAAAACGTGTGGATTTTACAGCTAAATAAAAGCCACCACCTCTGTGTTATCCGTAAAAACTACACATAAATTAAAAGCACCGTTAAAAGAAAAAAAAAAAAAAAAAACCTTCCAGCAAGCAAGCAGCACATCTGATCTGACTTACAAAAAAAAAAAAAAAGAGTATAATTAAAACCATCTTTAATTACAAAAACCAGCAAGCGAAAACTAAATGAATCAATGATTTCTCCCCAAAATATTGTCCGCTAAGGTATAGAAATGACAGTTCTATAGTCCTGCATTAAAGCATAGCTGAAACCCCACAATTCAAGAATTGATTACGCGAGAAGAAAAAAAAAAGTAAAAGAAAAAGAAAAGGTCCTAATGATTTTCAAACTTTTGTTTAAAAAATGATGAAGATCAGGAAAGGTAGGAGGAAAAGTTAAAGGAAATATACCTCAAGAGAAAAAAGACCATCTCCTTTTCTTCTTTGTCTATCAGTCTCCAGTTAAAGCATATGGAAAATGTTTTCAAAATGCCTAGATTTGGCACATTGTCATTGCAAAGAGAGGAGCGCAGTGATGCTGTTATAGAAAATGGGAAATAAATTCAGGATTGGGTGCTGCCTCCTTCAATGCGGATTTATCTAAGTTTAATTTAATATTCCGCAATCACTGTATGATCGCATATAATTCACCAAGATTTTTAAGGGCTTTGCCTAAATATGTTGACCAGAGGCACAAAGTAATTTCATCAGATTATTTCCTTCTTTTATTTGTGTTTATTTTTCTCATTAGAAACACTTTAAATTGCAATTGTAAATAGTAGAAATGATGGAATATTAGGTTTGGGGTGAACAAATGCTCAGAGAAGGCATTAGCTTTATTAAAATCATTCAGAACGTAAAATCAAAAAGCACAAAATGGTTGTTTGTAAAACACTAAACCTTTAATCGATTTATTGGCATTCCAATCGATTAGATAAACGGAAATCTATAGTAAACATAAAAGCATTTAAAATATTTTTCTGTCATTTATAAACAAAACTTTTCTTTTCAGTAGAAAAAAAATTATTATCAAACGACTAACAGGAAATTCTTCAGATATCAAATTACGATAATAAAATTATTTCCACATGGAAAGGGATAATGACAATGATGATAGTAATTATAATAATGAATAATTCAACAGCCCTTTGACATATATGGAAGAGCCTGGTTCAAAAACAGCTTTTGAAGGGGGCTACTTTTAGGGGATTTTTTAAATAAAATTGAAATTTGAGGCTGAAATGCTTAGATTAAGTGACAGTTTAGGTGCATGTGGTAAAATTGCGTTAATTTTTTTCCTGCAGTTTTTAAGGCAGAACTGTTCTCTTTGACATCACCCCTTAAATTAAGTTACCTCTTAATAGTGGCAAATAAGTATGTAAATATATAAGCTAACCCTGAATTTATGGGGAGAAAATTTTGTCTCCACACCAGGGCGATGGGAATGGGGACCTTTTACCTTGCAATTTAAACAATTTGCCTAGCTGGCAGAGTACCTTCCAGATTACAGAAAAATTGTGCAAGAAATAATGTATTTGACCACTTAAGTGAAAGAACACAATTTATTTAGGGGTGGAGGGTGGGGAACTGCAAGCCGGAGAAATGCAGCAATCAGCTTGTGGCATTCTGGCTGCGCGAAGAGGAAGTGTTGCTGTAACGGGTATTATGTTTATTTGATAAAGAAAATCAATGAAAGTGGCTGTAAAGTAGTTAGTGAGGCGTGTGTTTGGGACTCGGGTTGAATAGTGACTCCAGCGGTCTGGTCGATGAGCTCTAAGAGCTCTGGAAATCCAACCTAACCCTCCGAGTGAGCTCTCTCTCACTCACTGCTGCACCTTCCCCAGGCTGATAGACTTCAGCCCTTGTCTCCTCCCTCCGTCTCCTTCCCTCTCTCCCCACATCCCTCCCTCCGTCCCTCCTTCCCTCTCTCCTAGTTTTCCGCTCCTGCTTTCCTTCTTCCCATCCGCTCCAACTGTTCCCTCTCCCAGGTATACTTGTTCACCCCAGTCTCTCCCATTCTCTTTCTCTCTCACTTTCATTCTCTCGCCCCATCTCTGCCGTAGCTGTTTCCTCCTGGTCCAGCTGGTTCTCTAAGTTTCCCTGTACTTTTGAAACATTTCCCCTTCTTTAATTCTCTTCCTCTCCTCCCGGGTATAAGTATTCCTAAGTCTCCTTCCAGCCTTTTTCCTATCTGTCTTCACCAGCCAAATTTATCTCTTATTTTGGATTGGTTCCTCCGGACATGTGCTATATTAGTAATTATCCCTACTCATTTCCCTTTCACACACCCATGCTGAAGGGATGAGCACACCACGCTCTTTCCACAGCTGAAATATTTTAGACATTGGCTAATCTTCAGTGGTGCTTTACATAAGACCTTCTGCAGCTATTTCCCCCTTTTCTCCCGCTATTCTTCATTCCCTCCAATTTACAACAGAAATGTTTCTCCTCCTTCTTTTCATTTCCTACTTTACAATTTCCTTTGGGGTTTCTAAATAGTAGTGTGTCCTTTGCATTTCCCTACCCCCCTCTCCTTCACTGTCTCACTTCAGCTATTTTGTTTACCCGGTTGCTTAGAAGAATATTTCTTTCCTTAACAAGTTTATCTCCCTGTCTTTCAGTCTCAGCCTATAAAAAACAAAAAAAAAAAAGGGGGGGGGGCGAGAGAGAGAGAGACAGAGAGAGTGGAAAAAAAAGTTCAGCTCTTTACAGCCAACTAACTTGGTTTCAAACTTCTGGTTTGGATTATGTGTCATTATCTATTTTCCCTTATCGTATCCCCCGTTGCCCTCCCCACCCCTCCGTCGCTAATAACATCTTTAGTGTGGTCAATGTTAAATATGGCAGATCTCTGAAAAATGCCTCCTCTCGAGCTCTCTGCTGGAATTCATTACCCGCCCCGCTCTCCCCATCGCCCCGTGCCCGCGGAGCCCCCGGCGCGGCCGCTCCGCTCCGCCGCCGGGCAGCGCCCCCGAGCCGCGCTCTCCGCTGCGGCGGCGGCCCCGGCACCGTGCGGGTCCGGCCGGCCCCGGGCGCTGCGCTCCGCCGGGCCCGGGAGCAGCGGCGGGGGCGGCCCGGGCGGGGCGGGGCGGGGTCGCGGCCCTGGGGCCGGCAGGTGCGCGGGTCCCGCTCCGGAGGGCGCCGGGCGCGCCCCGCCGGGCGCGGCAGCGTCCCCGCCGCGGGAGGTGCCCGGCTTTCCCAGCCGGGGTACCTGCCCTGGTGTGTCTGGGGCAGGAGGTGGGGTTTGGAGTCCGGCTCTTGCCATTTTCTTTTTTTCCTCCTTTCCCCCCCCCACTTTCTTTCTTTTTTTTTTTTTTTTTTTTTTTTTTTTTTTTTAATCCCTTTTCCCTTGCTGTGTCCTGATTGTCTGGAGTGGGATCTAGATGAGGGATCCCCCCTGGCGAAGTCACTCATGTGCTGCTGGCTGTGACACATGCTACGTGTGTCGCCTTTGTATGGTCCTGGTTGGGCCACATGCACTTAGCCTGCAGTTTAAGGATTTGCTTTCGTGTGTGTAGTGAGTGCTGGAATAAAACGGGATTTCAAAGGGTACCACTAGAGTTGACATTTCAGGCCTGCTCTGGGTTTTATATAAACCTTAACCAGAGGAAATGATTGTTCCAGGTTAAATGGCCCTAAACTTTCCTTTGTTTCATTAATTGGGATCTTCTGTTTAGTTCTTGTGACAATTCTTTTAAAGAAGCCGGAGGAATAAATCTAATTCATTAATTTCTTCCATACTGACTGAAAGGTTTTCGCTGTTTTACACATGGCTGGAGTTATGTTTAGACTTACTTCTTGTCTTTAGGTTACACACATGAAGTGAACAGAGGGGGATTGATCCTGCCAGTCCCCTCCTGAGTGAGTAAAACGTAGGTCTGTGTCGCTGTTAGAAACTCTCACTGCCATCAGGGCCTCCGTTTGGTGTGATATCTGATAAAATGATTTTACCTATTCCAGGCCTCCATAAGGCAATCCAAAACAAAAATCATATAATTCTGATTTTCTAAAAGCATACTATATGTTTTTTAGCTAAGCCTCTAGTAACTTTAACTTCTTCTTTACTTAAATGTGCTTGAGGGAGGAATGATAGCTTTTACATTAAATGTTTCATAGTACTGACAGAGGCACAAATGGAAATTAATATTTTTTACAGTTTCAGAGAAAATACAATGCACAAACAAGGCAAACAATATAATCCAGAAGTCTTATTAATTAAAACCCAATGTAGGAGTGTACATTTTACAAATATTTGCCTGGGAACTTGGACTCTTAAATTCTGTCAATATCTCCATCACCTCTGAAATTATTGCTCACCTATATCCACAGTGACCCCAAATTGTCAGAGAGAAAGCCTGCCAGTTGTAAATCCACACGGGGCTACAAGAGGATTGCAATTTATTATAAAGCAGAAATGTTACTGAAGGCAAAATTGGTGCCTATTCCCAAGTCCACACCTGAAAGGAACACATTTTCCAGAAATAAAGATGTTACAGAGGATTGTTTAATAATTTTTTTTCATGAGATCATATTAGGTAGACTATATTTTTTCTGGATTTTAACCAACTGTGAATGTTTTTAAAAAAAATGTTTAAAAATAACAGGGACAACTGAAATTTAATACCGCCTTGAAAAGATTAAAATATTTACTTAGGCTGCAGACTTTGTGCATGACAGTACATTATAGAATAGTCAGAATAGAGAGATAATTTTTCCTTCTTTCCCCAAAATGATCTAGCTTGGTACAATAGTCTTCCCTCCCGCTGGAATGATGTTAATGGGTGCAAAAAATATTCTTCATGTAATGTAAAAGAGGAATTGAAGGACTGTTATAAAACTAAATGTAAAGGTATGTTTTAATACTCTGAAAAACAAATACAGAATAATGTCTTTTGCAGGGACATCTTATGTACCATGTGGAAAGAGCTTATTTTAAACAAGTGTGTCTGTACATTCCTTCAGATAAGAGTGTGCACACTCTCATTAAAATCATAGGATTTTTTTATCTGTATTTCTACTTATTTTTACAAGAAAATGTTTGTCATATAAGATATGCATAAACAAATTCAAAGAGCATCTGAAATTTATTCATAAAGAAAATTAAAAAATTTAAAATGCTACTGATTATAAAGAAGTGTTTGTAAAAGTCCTAATTCCTAAAATAAACTTGTGAATCTAAAAAGGTGCTAACCTGCATACACAATGTAAACAATTTTCCCCTTTCAATTCATTTCTAGTGTCAGGAGGAACTAAAATGAACACAAGAGAAGGATTTCACTCTTTTTCTCCTTAAGCTCCTTTAAAATTATCACTTCACAGAGACACTCTGAGAAATTAGAAGTACCCTGGGAATCAGTATTTCCACCAAATAATTATTTTGAAAATGAATATATGTGCCATTTTCCTTTGGTTTTTTTTTTTCAGTTGATAATTGTGAGTATTGTCATCAGTAAAAAGGGAATAAAAACTAAGACTAAAACATATTGTAAGGAAACAAATAGATGCTTTTATATTTACAGTAAAATATTTTTATTTTCTTTTAATAGGAAGCCTTCATAAATTATTAAATCACACTTGATCAAGTTAACAACGGAGTTACCTATGAGCAGGTAAAATGCTATTTTCTGCATAAGATTCATACCTGAACCCCTCAGACACTTCTTATCTCTTTTCTACATATTTTTTCATAACACTATTTAAACTTTTATTTTGAGACTATTATAGCAAGTAAAACATATTTGTCTGCGTGTATTCACCAACACACAGAATCACTGATCGGTTCCTGTATCATACAAAAATTCTTGTGTATAGTTACATATTTGGAAGCATACGAAGGTCTGCTCAGTGTTTGGTTTTGGCACAGTAATTAAGGTGTCAGGATTCAGATATGCTTTAGTGCTGAACATTCGAAATTTAGCATTAGAGCCCCTGGTTCATCTACAACAGGATGGATACTGTGTTTATAGAGTTCATTTTTGACCTTACCTGAGTAAGTACTTTAAGTTAAAGTATGAGATGCACCTAGAGGGGTAATACATTGAGTTTAATAGGAAGACAGTTAATAACCTTTTTTCATCCTCATGCACTATCAATCATGGCTGTCACCAGTCTGCTGAATCAAAGCAAAAGTGTTCTTCACAGATGACTGATTAGAAACGCAAAATCACAAGATCCATCTTCATGGTCACTTTTATTATAGTCATTTTTAAACTGACAGCAACCTGCTCAGTTTCAGCAGACTGGGCATCACAAATAGTGTCACTCAGTGCAGCTAAGCATGAGAAGATGTTGGCTGGATTATACTTAAAAATAATTAGGCCCAAAGCCTTTTGTGGAATCAAGAAAAAGGATTTTTGTGGTTCTAGCCCCATCTTTTCAACACCAGCAGTAGCCTATGCTTTTACAGTAGGTTACTATTGGAAAATATTTTCATCCTTCCACTTCAGGTGAATAAATCAGTTCTGGTGGCCCTTGGATACCTTTTGTAGGTAATGTGACCAGTGAGTTTTGATAGAAGCCCCTGTAAGCAGAGGCTTAACATTGCATACTGCTATTTGTACAGTGCTGTAATGAACTGCTGGTTTCCAGCCTTCTGAGGAATATTACAAAAGCTAATTACCTTGTTAACTAGATTTGTTTCAATAACACTGTCTCCTGTTCAAATAAACTAGTGAACAGTTCAACAGTTTAAGGTTATTTATAAATTGAATGGGCTTCAGCAAATTTAAAATCAAAATGGTGCAGGTGATAGGGGGAGGGAGAGAAAAGGAGAGAAGGAACACTGGTACTGCAAGTTGTGATCTGTTCTTGTGTGTTTCTGGAATACAGTGAAATCTAATGTAAGTAAAGGTATTAAGTAATGCTGAAAAATGAAAGCTGGTTTGTTTGGAGGTTTTTTGTTTGATTATTTTTGGAATTTTTTAAGAAATATAAATTGCTATTGCCTCTAAAGGGTGCCTTTCCTGTGTGAAAACCGTAAGATTGGTTCCTTAATGTAAATAAAATCCTTTCCCTCTACTTAACGCTGCTTAACATGAGTAAGAAAATAATAGATTCTGATTTGGAATTTTGATTCAAGGACTGTTGGAGTGAGAAGACAGCCAAGACTAATTCTAAAATTAGGTGGAAGCTAAGTAGGCCTCCCTCGAAACTCTTCAAAATCTTTACTGGTTTTTAAAATCTAAATTCCACTTCATCTTGTGAACGCAAAATAGCATATTGCACCAGCTGAGCATTGTTTCAGAATTGTCTTTAGAATTGCAGTGAAATTGTGCATCTGGTTTGCCACTTAATTGCCCAAAAGGCAGTCTTAATAGCAAGCCTGATTTGTGTAGCCGTGATTCCTTTAATACAGCTCATAGGACTCTAAGCTCTGTATATCTAAAACTTTCCTTTAAAACATGTTTGGTAACTCTGAGGAATTTCAGTGGGCTGCAGTGTCAGACCTTTCTTGCAGTGCCCCTTCCCATCCTTCTCTCAAACTGGAGGGCAGGACTTTGGTCAAGTAGGGCTCTTCCAAAAGGAAATGCTCTTCATTTCCACCCTAAGACCTCACTTTTGCTTTTAGCACCTGTCTATAAACACACACACACACAGAGTCAGTGGTGACTGGCTCACACTCAGTGGTGATGAAATGTTTGCCTACACAGACATGCAAACACACACAAAGAACACGCTACATACGTGTTTTTAACACCGGCACGCAATCACTGCTGCCTGGAGAGGTATGCTGAAACAACATGAATGCCAAGCTAATCATGTCAGGAGAATATCTTCATTTAAAGTATGTTTAATAGTTTTGTAATATTTCCAGGTATTAAAGAGACTGAAGAAGAAAGCCATGAAGCAGAGTAGGCAGTTTTATGTCCAGTTGAGATTCACATGCTCTGCAAACAGTTTGATTCCCCTCTTTGCCACAGTTAATGCTTATCTTAAGGATATAATTAGCATTGATAATATGGTCCCATATAGAAACTCCATGTTTTTTGAAGTGGTTTTAACATGCATCTCTATTTTCCGATGAAAAATTGATCTACTAATGCTGACTGACATCTGTCTAAAAATCAGAGGCTAAATATGTCTGAATTTAAATTTCTGAGCATTAATCAAAACCTAATCAAGCAAAGAAACTAGCAATGCCTACTGATAAATAATATAATCATATTTTAATAATTATGCTTTCAGGGGGACAACAATATTTTTCCCTATTAGATATTTTAAATACTATATTCTAGACATAAATGGCTAAAGAAAGTTGGCTGTAAATTATTCCTGTGCACTTTTCTGTGTAGTAAGAACAAATTCTAAAGAAATCTTGACATCTGGAAGTAAAATTATCTGCATTAAAAAGAAAATAATGGGCTACAAATAATGGGCTACAAATGCTTTCTAATTTCAGGTACAAAAGTTGTTCTTTCTCCTAGATATGAAATAATACTAATCTGCTTTCTAGGTTTGTTTTCTACCCAGTTACCATTTTAAGAAAGTATGGGAAAGGTGATCACTGTAGCTTAATTTAAGCACATAATAAATCCACGCATCTCAAAAAATGAGCTTAAAAGGATTAGGAATGGTAAGAAATTTTGTGTGGTTTTTTTCCTATCACAATGAAAGGAGACACAGGTAATAATTACTAAGATATTTTTATTCCCTTAAGAAAACAGCTACATCAAACTGACTTTGTAAACTTTTGTAATGCATATGTTGTTTTACTCTATATGCTGCATCTTCCCCAGAATATATTGTTTGTTGTATGCTTATTTCCTGTCAGTACATTGGCTTATCCAGAATATTTATTACATATTAGTATATAGAACAGAGTTAACTTTAAAAGGGTAAGATTTTTAGAAATTAACTTTGAATTAACTATTTTTCCAACTACAGTTCTATCAATTCTTATAAGACATGACTGAAGTAAGTACCAACAGTATTGAGGAAATGTTGCAGTAGAACAATTGGAACATGTTTAAGTACTGATTGCATATAAATATCTTGTAAGATTTACCAGGATGTAATTTATATAACAAATAAGGAAAGGATTTTACATCTACTTTTGTGATTACTAACATAATTGGTGGGAAAAAATACTTAATGTGTAGGCATATGCACGGAAGACAGCAGCTGAAATACAGCGTAACTTTTATCGCAAAAAAGCAGATCTACCCAAGTAAATAGGCCAAAGAGTACCTGGAAGGTTTCTCTTTCCAATACACTTATCATAAACATATACAGACCCATGAAAAGTACCCATCAAATCCTCCAACAGCAAAGCAGAGCACTGCAGACAAGAACACCAGGAATTCTCATACCACACCTGCCTTTTTGCTGCTTGAATATGCAGCTATTTCTGTCCTCGCTGCTTTTTAATTTTTCTCCCTTTGGTTTCTGAAATGTTCCTTGTAGAAACTTAAAAGGAGGAAAAAGCTTTCCTATGAGCATCAGGTTGCAATAAATGTGTGTATGTGAGAGAGAGTGTGTGCGTACAAAGATGTATCAGGAAGGCCAGACTGGTCATCTTTCAGCGTCTGTCTCCTACCTGGGGCTCAGAACCTCGGCTTTCAAGGGAAAGAGCAGGGAGCAGAGGTCATGCAAAACATTTCTACTTATATATTCAAATTACCAGTATTTAGGATGAAGATATTGTCTGATATCAATATTCCCAGTTGCTCACTAGGCAGACAATTTTTACCTCCTCTCAAAAGGTATCGGTATCGGTACCTCTGTGCATCAGTAAGTCCAGATGATTGCTCATCAGGACTTAAAAAGGATTCTGCATTTTTCCTCTGCACTTTCTGAAATATTGACCTCATAATGTGAAGTGGGGATTTCTTTTTGTTGTCTTTTTATTAATCTTTTTTTTTTTTTATCTTTATACTCCCAGACCTCTTTTTATTTTCTGCCACCTTCAAAATATAATAGCCACAAATCTTTGCAGGTTGTCTTTGAATTTATGCTTTACAAGAGCAACACTTTATAGGAAAGATGTAAATATTTCTTTGTCAAATATGCCAAAACCAAGTATTTTTCTTCCAACAATTAGAAACAATACCTATTTATTTACTACTACTGAAGGATGCACAGAGAAGTTTTAATATAAACATCAAGGATATGCTGAATACAATAAAAAAAGTGTGCCTATTACAGATAGAAAACAAGAGAAGAGATGTCTTATTTCTCAAGTAACAGATTTAGGGATAAGCGCATATACTTTATTTTTTGTGTATCTTTTATCTTTAGTTTAAATCATGGTTTAGATCATAGTCTGTTAGGCTAAAAGGAAAAGATTATTTTTGTGTAAATGTCCATCTAGGATTTTGGAACCCTGCTGTGGAATGCAAAAGGGGTAAAAAAATCCCCCAAATTTCTTTGAATAGTTTAGGTGCTACAGTAGCGATTTTTTTTTTTTTTTAATATTTGATCTTTCTCTGTAGCTGTATTTAGGCCCTGTTTTCATTTTTGTAAGGTACAGGTTTTCCTTTTTTGTAAGCTGTTCTCCCATAGTGCATCTTAGTTTAATTCATTCTTAGCAAAAGAAACACCCAGGTTCAATCTGGAGACCTCCTTCCAACATAATTTAGCTGGACCTTTTCTTAGTAAAGGTTTTCTGGTTTTCATTTTCACTTCATATTCTCAAATAAAAGATCCTTTGTTGTCTACCATTTGATTGGACTTAATGAAAAACACTCCATTTTAACTTAACAGTATTTCCCTTTGAATTTATTATATTTAAGAACACTGTCAAAAATCAAGCATTTAATCTCAGGTTTTTATACTTAGAATTATATTGCTATCATATGGTTCAACGAGGTGATGTAGAAAATATATTGAATAGATTTCAAACAGAAAAGTGAAAAACTAGCCTCATTTTAATATGAAACTAAATACTATGGCTAATGTGCAGATTGGGTATGGTAGTTGACTTTAAAGACTAACATGTGACAGGGTGCCAACAGCTGAATTGTGCAGTATTGACTAAATGAGGTTCACTGATTTGTATTGAGGCTAATATCTTCTTTAAACAATTCCGTGTAAATTGTGCGTATAAAGTCATTGGAAGCTATTTCTCAGGACAGCCTCGCTGGCTAGCTACCTGCTGGAGTGAGGAAGATAATCAATAGAAAGAAATAGAGCTGAGCATGAGACTAGGAAGCTTCAGAGCAGTTAGTGCTGATAAAAGTAGATGATGTCAATATTTGGGAATAACACAACTCTAGGATAACAGACAAAAGAGAAGTGCATATGTTGTAGAGTGTTCAAACAGGGGCAGAATTAATGCATAAGTGGCAGATGTTGCCCCAGGCTGCAAAAAGACATTATTTATTCCAGCTATTGTTAAATTCCTAGCAATACACCACTGCTCTATATAGTATATTAAAATTATATCTGGCAATGAGGGAGCTGGAATACTTTTTACATGAGTCAAAATACTCAGATATAAAGAAACTGATGCACTCTGTTGACACAGATCATTTTCCACACATCTCCTTGACCTCATAAGGACAAGCCTGTGTCAGAACAGAATCTTGCAAAAACAGTGCTCAGTGGTCTCTAATTAAATGAATATTTAAAACTAATATTTAAAAGAGTAACAAATCCAAAATGTAATGGCACATTTTACCAGAAATCAATTCTTTTCTTGTGAAGATGTTGACATCCTTGAGTCCACCCTCTTCCCCCTCCCTTTTTCTTGTGTTTAAGTATTATTGAAACAAAAAATTCCCAATGCTCATTCAAATTTATAACATGGTGAATGTTTTTAGCCATGGTGTCTTTATTGGTAGTGAAATATTGGTATATTTTTGCTAATTTAATAGTAGAAATCAGTTTTCCTCTTGCTGTCAGGCGATGAATTTTTGTTCTTCTATGCTGATCTCTCTGTTGATGTATTATGACATAGTCTGTCAACATGAACAGATACGTGAGAGGGAGATTGGGTGACTGAGACATGCAACCTGAATATGGCTCCTCTTCAATTTTAAGTGTATTATCATGTTTGGATACAGTCAGTAGAAATATATGATTTTTTTTTTTCCTCTAAAGAAAGCTATTATTTTGATGTAATTTAGACAAAAGCAAAACAGGTGGACTATGACAAGGTCCTAGAAGAGGAGTGAATGAGGTAACTCCAAAACATATGCACTTGAACTTAAAAAACTTTCACTTCTAAGTTATAGCCCCTTAAACCTAGCATTTGCAAAACACAAAAGTTTTTGTGTAAGAAGGACGAATCCAGGCTTATCTGATTATTAAATGTTGCTATCTTTTCTTTAAAAAAAAATTAAATAATTCCACAAGCTTTACATGGTTTGTTGTCACAGATGTTTTTATTGTTTGGTGTTAGATATCTGGATTAAATCAAGTAGGTGATTACTATGTCAGCTAAAAAGGTCAAGTTCCCTACTTTTTATTTCAAACCATCATAAAGAAACCTTTCTATAATGACACACTTGTCTATACTGTAGATCTCCCTCTACTCATTTTAAAAAAAGCTTCTATCTGATACATTTCTTAACATGAGAGAATTTCATATTTTGATAGTTAATAGTGTCAATATTCATTCTTAAGAGAGATACCTGTGTAGTGAAATAATTATTTTTTCAAAGCAAATTTCTTATCAAAAGATCATATTTTATCATTAAAAATACATGATTTATTGCAATAAAAGTTGTTATTATTAGAGTGATGTGCCATAAAAATCTTCATAGATATTTTTTTCAGGTTCCTATTCTTTAGTTGTCTGATGTTGCACCATTCCATCTTAAAATTACAAGAATTCATAAGGTTGCTGTCTAATACTTAACTCTAAGGAAATCTTCATTTCAAATAAGCATGCATTTTGATTTGGGACATAGTCAAAAATCTTTAAAGATACATACATCAACTAATTTGTTAATCTTGTGCCACTTTTAGCATTTGTCACACATATAGACCAGGAAATTGGCTCCATCTCATTCTAGCTCTGTGTTGAATTAAAAACCTCTACTGCAAAGAAGAGCATGATGTGGGGAAAGAATAAATTTAGTTCTTTCCTTAGTAATGCACATATATTTCCATACATTTCCCATCCTAAGGGAGCCTGTGAACGCATTCAATAAATACAAAACTGTAATTCCAGGAAAAGAGAATTTTTATATTATAAATTTCAGATAGTTCTTTGATAGTTCTTTGTTCTTAAAAGATCTGAAAAAGATCTGTTCTTAAAAGATCTGAAATTACAAATGTCATTATGTTTTTTATTCTTTTACAAAATACAGGCTAGAGAAAAAAAATGGAAAGGCATTGAATTTTACGGTCATCAGTATTTCTGAGGGTATTAGTTGACTTGGAACAAAAATATATATTCTACAACGGCGCTTGTAAATTAAGAAAATTGTGTCCAGCCCAACTAGTTCTATCTTATGTATGCTGAAATCAAAATCATATATGTAAGCATTTATATCAAACTATTGCCTATCTTCACCTTATATATTAAGGTCAGTGAAAAGAGCGGTTTATGGATAAAGGGCAATAATAAAGGGGTAGCCTTTAAACATGATTAGTTGGTGTCTATTAAAGATGTGTTAAAATGAAATATATACTGCAGGTGAAGGAAATTACTAACTCCTTCTAGGATGATGGACTTACTATATGTGTATTTCACTATCCCTTTAAAATATTTGTGAATTTGACTGCATTCTGAGGAGACAGAGCAGTGTGGTAGATTTATGAGGGTCTGACGGAAACAGGGCTAGGAAAGATTATGGCATACTTGTTTAGAAAAACTGAGAACTGAAGGGTCCTGATTTACACTGACATATATCTAGATGAAACTATAGTTTGCAAATTGCCTAGAGGAGTTATCTTTTATTAAGTGTTTGATGGGTACAGAAATGTACCTATCTATTCTATAACAGTCTAGGAATACCAATGCAATATTTGCAAATACAATTTCAATATTTTTAGATTTTCTTAAATATTTTCATTTTTATGCTCACCTCACCCAACCCTGTGCTGAGCTCCCGGGACTACCTAACAACCCATATGGTTAGAGTTTTGTTGCATTATTTTGAATTCTTGAGATAGCATTGTGCTGAAATGTTCCCTGCACTGCAGGAGTAGGAGAGATCAAACCACAGCTTAGGCACTTTTTACCTTTTTTAACAGCTTACCAACATATTTGACACTCTCTGCATCTTAACAGTTAGAAAAAGGTGTTAAAAACCCCAATGTTCACAATTAATGCACTTCCAAAGGCTTTCAAGTTCGTGACTACACTGTGATGCCATTACATATGTTTAGTTTGAAATTAGGCAAGGAGTAACAGACAAAGCATGCAGTTTTACCAAGCACTGTACGATTTCTTGCAAAGAAAGCCTGAAAGACGGGTAAGTTTTCTACTCAGATCAACTTTCCTCATTTTATTCTGACTGATACAAGGTAGACGACTTGTCTAGGAGGAGGAGGTGGGGGGCAGGTTGGCTTTGCATGATAATTTTTGGTACATTAACTCCTCTTCCTTGAGGAGATGCTACTTTTTAATCTTATTTTAAATCATTATTATCATAGGGAAAATCTGTATTAGTCACTACAGTCCTAGTCATATTTTATTAATGCAATTAAAATTGGTGTTTACTGATGCTTTAGCAACAAAATGATGAATTTAATATCAATTTAACAACGGATGATGATATGCATCCAAGTTCTGTCAGCATTTTTTCAAGCCAGGTGAATGCATCCTACAAATATTAGGCAATATTTTGCATAACAATCCACCTATTAAATGGGAAATTTTGTCAAGCATGTATGTGCAGTTGGTTGCCAATTATATATATATACATTTTTTTTCCACAAAAATGTGGAAACAGGATTAGAATATTTTAAAGAGTTCACAGGCTTCTAATAATGACATGGTACACATTATCTGCTATTGTAAGCTTTTGATCAGCAACAGAGAAAATAAAGTTTATGACCAGACAACTATTTATACTTTGATTATGAATATATGTTCTGTGCATTAATAGCTTTAACAAAGTTTTTCTAGTGTTGTACCATTGTATGAAGAGCTGTACATTTGTGATAAGCCACATGCCCTGACCCATTTTCATCAGTAACTTGCATGATTTTCTTAATTCATTAACTTATCAGATCTGGGTAGGGATGTCTGGATCTTTCGGGGTGTTTGTATAGTGCCTAGCATAATATAATGTGTACTGGAATATAAGGAAATAATTGGCACTTGTTAGTTATGAGCAGCACTTGTTAGCATAGGCTTTCTAGCATGCCAACAAGCAATTAACCTCAGCATCAGTCAATCACCTTTTCCTAGTTAACTCACATTACACTTTGAGGACAGCTGCCATCTTCTCGTGGAAAAATACATGTAACTGTGCCCCTGACTGTCATGCGAGTTTCAGACCAGTGTAACTTCATTCTATCCAAAAGAATTAGAGCTTTCTAAATAGTAGGGTAATCAAGAAAATTATTTTTCTTCCATGACTGTAAATTAGGAGTAAGTGCACCTAATTCATCGGTGCTGCATCTGTTTAAAACTGTGGCACCGAAATTGGAATCAATCTTTTCTTTCCGTACCTAAGAGGTGAAAGTGTAGTACTGTACATAAGTCAATCAATGCAATGATGTTGCTTAGCAATGTAAATGCAAAAGAGTAGATTGCTGATGCCAAGAAATTTGCACCCACATATTGCACCTGTCAGTAAATGGGAGTTTGCATTGCAACTGCACTGCAGTGTGGAATTAATGCCCTAATTAGAGACTTCTTCATCTCTATTAGGTATGCCTGGCAAGACAATATGGTGAGGTTTTCCTATCAGCTCATCATTGCTATGGATGGCAGGAGTAACTGGTTTTGTTTGTTTTTACTATTTTTGCTTGTTTTTTGGTTGTTTTTTTATTTTAAGACATAGCAAACACTTCAAATCAATTTTTGGTAGGAGTAGATGACCAGAAGAGAGTTTCTGTGCGCTATTTGTGTAGAAGAGAGAGGTTGACGGTGGGTTAATAAAACTGGTTTTTCCCATTTCTCTACACGTAAGCGTGATTTTCTTGGAAGAATGGTATGGAAGAGCTGAACTGTGATTTAAAGCACATCATTTTATTTCAATAGCAGGAAGCAACTTCCATAAATGACAACTTTTTTTCTTTTGATAACTCCAGTAAAAATACAGAGATGACACCTGTATGACGCATTATTTTTAGAAAGAGGGACTGGGACACTTCTTCTCCCTTGACTATCAAAATGACATATAAATATCATTTCTTTTACTTTTTCTGTGAGTTTTGTGACTTGTGCCTTGGTGTGTGACTGCGATGTGTTTTTTTTGTTGACAGATGTGAATAAGGTATAGAGAGTACTAAATAAAAGCTGCCTGGTCCAAATAGGCAGCAATATGCAGCACAACTTAAAGGAAAAACAAACAAAAAATCCAAACCAAACCAAAAACCCCAACCAATAACAAAAGCTCCCCACAAAAGAAAACCAAACCCAACCAACCAACAAAACACAAAAATAAAGAAAAAAAAAAAAGAAAAGAAAAAGAAAAGAGATTCACTGTAGACTTATTTCATCCTGGTCAGTACATTAGGGAATAAACTGAAAAATATGGAGTATTTTTCCAGTGAGTGATGAAAACAAAAGAAGGAGAGAGTTGAGGCCTGTAAGGTATTTTAATTTAAGAGTTTTACATATTCTATTCTGAATAAATCTTTCAATTATGAATTGCACTCTATCCAGCTTAGGTAAGAAAACTGTAGAATAGGAGTTTCTTTTTTGTTTTACAGAAGTTTAGCTATTATTGCTTAACATTTTCCATGTTTTGCTGACGGAAATTCTTTGGGGAATGTTTAAAGAATGGACTTTTTAGTGGATTTCTTTGGGGTGTTCTTTTCAAATAGTCACTCTTGAAATCATCCTGAGGCATCTTTGGATCTTAAGTCACTTTATACTGTATTAAGTCACCGTCAAAAGTTCCTACTAGTAGCTGGGAATTACCTTAGTGATATTAGCCACTTTTCAAATATAAAATCATCTATTGGTGAAAAAGGTGTACGATGATAGCAAAATATAACTAGGTTTAACTTGGTTGTTGATAATATGTTTTCTTCTAACTGTATCTTTGTTATCTCTAAATACAATTTTTATCTTGCCCTAATTTTTTAAATGTTACATGAACCTCATGGTGCAACTGTGATAGAATAGGAAGCTATAGGAAGCTATTTTTCATGTGTAACTATTATGTGCCTCAGGAGAACAAAATGTTTTTTGACTATATTTCTGCTTAAACTATTAAGGACACTACTGGAAAAGTTCTTAAAAGGAAACTGGATTACTTGGATTAAAATATTTTTTAGTAGTCTGATAATTATGTAAGAACATGAAGAAATGTGAAGGGAAGCAGAACCATGTAAAGCAGAAGGGAGTGTACTCACTGGTAAAAATGAGGTGAGAAAATGTTATGTTTTGGTATAAAACATGTTTCCTGGTAGTACTTTTGCTGAAATCAGCATTATGAAGCAGACCTATGATGATAATTAGTTATGTAAACTCATAATGCAAACTTGCAGTGTGTTGCAAGCCTGGTAAATTTGTTAACTTTGTTTTTTTTAGACAAACTGGTGATTTTACTCATATTTAAAATGATAGATACAGGGAGAATAGGACAATTCTTTCTTTGTTTTGACTCAATAACTGTTCTATTGCCTTTTTGCCTGGTGAGTTAGAGAATCATTTTGGCCATTTAACTTTTACCTGCAGTATGTTCATGTAGTGCAACATAGTTTTGCCTCTTGGTTATTAAGACCAGCCATAAAAATCCATTTTAAATGGTGACTTAAGAAATGTATCCTTGTCAATAAACATGAATTTGTAGCCTTGGTCATCTCTGATGACTAAAATATATGGTTGCAAAACATGAAATGGTATTAATTATTCAGTCTAAGTGCTCTATTCTGATACTTTTTCGTACTTACACACACATTTTCTTTTCCTAGGCATCTTTTTAGTGCTGAAATGGACACACTAATTGTGAACCACGTGGTCAGGAGCTCCTTCTAAAATATGCAGCAGCACATTTACTGGAATTTAACAGGCTGTGTGCTTTAAAGCCTCTCCTGCCTGCAAGCATGTGAGCAAACCTTGCAAGTCCCAGTGCCAGCTGGAGATGCAGCAGAGCCCAGAGCTGCAGCCCTGGAACAGCCCCCACCACTGGCAAGGCACACGGAGGAGACGCTGACCTGTGGCGGGAGCAGAGACCTCGCTGCCAGCATCGCTCACGGTTTCGCTTCTGGCAACGTACATTTCCATTTTTCTCAAAGCTTCCACACCTGTGCCATCAGACAAAGCCCCACGAGTGGTGGCAGAGCAAGCTGTAGCCTTCATTTTCAAGCTCGAAGAGAAAAAATTATTTACATGTCTAAATCCCAGAACTGGCTGTCCAGAGGTCACTCTTTGTTGGCCACTGCTGTGAACCATTAGGGCTTCCCAAAGCTCTAAAAGAAATGGGACACAGTCTGGGGCAGAAAAATCTCATTGTTTAAAATTTCCTTAAATTCTATTTCATTGTATTATATTATTTTTGTCCTACCAGAGGAAGATGAAAGATGGGATGTTTCTATCATTGCTTGCATGAATGACTACTTAAATTGACTGTCAGAGCTTGCAGGACAAATCTTTGACCCTTCTTAAGTTTGTTTTAAACTGAAGGAAATTATCTTTTAATTGATTAGGACTTTAGGCTATTTTTAAAGGAAAATTATTGATTCATGCAATGAATTCTACTGTTTAATCAGCCTTCCACCTCAGTATTTATATATATTTTTGGTTACAAATTTAGGTAAATGTTTAGCTATGTGTTTTAATGCTGGCCTGCCTTTTTTTCCCCTTTCCTGTTTAAGACATGTTTTGCTGAATCAAGTCCTTGAATTTAGTGACAATTAGTACAATTTCCAGACACATCAGCAAGAGTTTCTATACTGTGTGGGAATGTAGATGTTAAGAGGAAGCACAAGTAATGACTTTTTTTCCATTCACAAAGGAAGCACTAAGACATCAAGGTTTTTCAACAGGAATTAATAAATGTAGCCTGGGAAGTTATTATTTTTCCAAACTGTGAGAAGATCTCTGAAATAATAAAGATAAAATACAACAAAAATCTGGAGAAATTGTCTAATTTTCTTAAAAAAATAATAGGAAACCAAAAAAAAAAGGCATTTCACAGTGAAGAAAATCTTCAGGCGGGGAAAAAAGATTTATTTGGCAGAGTGTTAAGGTAGCTTGAAAGAAAAATCCAGGGCCTGTTCTTTGCTGCTACTTCAGAAGTGTGTTGGGCATTTAATCTTAGTTGCCCTGTCTGCAAATAGAAGATGATAATGCTCTTTTTGCAGTGTTGTACAGTCTCTAGAAGTTTCACAATGAAAGAGGGAAGCATTTCATAGGGTATTTAAAATTGCCTGTTGGGCCTCATGTTTTTTAAATAAAAGTTTAGACTACACATCCTGGAGGAGATGGGTCTCTAGGGCAGTGCAGGCGATGTTTAAATGGGGTATTTTTTTGTTTCACTGTTTTTTTGGTTGTTTTATTTTTTCAACTGTTTAATGGACTGATTTTTGGTATCCTCTCTGGAACATACAGGTCTCTGGAGACTGATAGAAATGAGGTTTGCTGGGAATAAAAGAGGCTTCTTTAGGAGATGCCATCATCATCAGAATTCTGTCATCATCACAAAAACTTGAAATTAGTATGGCCCATATCTTAGTATTTCAGCTACTAAACTTTCAGCAACAATTTGTCTGGCTAACATCTTAAATGCCATGGCTTTCCCATTAGATAAGCAGGCTGATTTCATTACTATTTCTTGACAGAACAAGATTAAAAAAAAAAAAAAGACTTGTGAATCTTCTGTAGAGAATTTTGGTGACAGAAAAAGAACTGCTGTTATATGGCTGTACATATTTTATGATACAGAAAAGGAAATTAAGAGGAAATTAGTAGAATTTCTACAGGAATCTTTAGAAAATCTATGTAAATATAAAATACAACAAGCAAATGGCATCTCCACAGTTTATTCTGGCAGGACTAATCACATTTATTCTGACAATGGGCAAGGAGTGTGCCCAGGGTGATGTCTCCTGATCCCTGCCCCAGGTTGCCAGCCTTTAGCTCTGCTCTGGGGTGGCTGTTGTCACCACAGAGCTGTGCAATGGCACTGTGCAGATTTGTCCTCTGGCATATCCCATACCTTGACCCTGAGTGTAGCTCTGTGCTCTTGCAGTCAGTCTTGAAATGTGCTCTGGCCTGGAGCAAGGGCCCAAGTTCATAGGGCTAGGGGACATAAGAAGCCCCACAATTTGACTCCTGTCTGAAACTTTCAGCATTTATGGTAGGAAAGGTAATTAACAAAGCAGATACAGAATTAAGATGTTTTATCATAACATGAAAAGCAAGAATGCAACATTTTTCTCTTTAGGTAATCAGTGAAGGGACCACAGTGTCTGTTACCTGCAATTTTGCCAGTGGTAAGTGCCAGCTAAGAGCTGAAGCACAGGTGTAGGAAATGCTTGTCATTTATCACTGACATGCTCACAAGAAGCCACCAAATGTATCAGGCTCTACTAGAATAGAAGAAACCATAATTACTGAATGATAAAAATGGATATGTTATAATTGTTGGTGAATTAAAGACTCAAAAAGAGATTAACCTTTGATAACAATTTGTTATCTGTCTTTAATTAAATCCAGAGTGATTTAAATAAATAAGAGCAATAAGAGCATCTTTAGGGCTTATGCTTTCATTGTGAAAATGACTAACTTATGCATGTTGTTATTTTAAGCTACTTCAACTGCATTACTTGCATAAGTTCAAGAAGCAGAATTTCATTCCATCTGGTGATTATTTACTTTAATTAATCATACATTCAAAAAACATAGAATTGAAAAAATAATTACTAAAAACTTGTTTGAACCTGATAGAGAAATTTAGGTGACTATATTTGTCCATATGGAACCTGAAAATTTCAACACACTTCAAATAAATGAATAGAGAAAACAGTCAGGGAGCTACAAATCCTGTGATTTCCTCAAAAAGCCTATTTTTGCTACTATTTCAACAGATTTATGTATCAAGAATAGATGTATATAAACTTCTTGTGAAGATATTTTTATTTAAAAAAAATTAATGTGTTATATGTGCTACTGAGATGGAAGCTGTTTACTTTCACTGCACTCTGAACCTCTGACCCAGGTTAAATACACAAGGAGACCTAGTATGTTAATTTAAGGATCAAAAAAAGTTTTCAATTGGTTGCATTAGGTCTGTCAGTAAAACATTTTTGGACTTAAGGAGATGTGTGACTCACCTGAGGACGAGGCATGTTGAATCATTTACAGGTTGGGCACTTTCCAAATCATGAGTGCTATCATTCTGATGCCCTTAAAAACCACTAAGCTGACTTGCAGACCATTACCTTCTAGCAGGAAATTACTCAGAAGCCTCACTGGATCAGCAGCAAGCCTGCAAGTGTACTTCTCTAGAGTGGGACATGACCACCCTGTCTCCTGTCTTGGACATGAAAGCCATATGATAAATAATAACAATAACAAAACTAGTAACAGTAATAAATATCTAATATTTAACAAATAAAATTCTTAATAATTTGGTATTATCTCATATGCTCAAATTCAGAATTATTAATGCTGGCAAAAAGTAGCAAACTGCATCCCAAAAAAGTGATTTTTGCTGTATTGTTACAGATGTTCTAACTATGCAAACAACAGGTTGCAGTGCTATACTTTTAAAACTCCAGTGGTATGAAAATGTGCACATGTGCACAGCAGATCACTGGTTATTGCAGTAAAGGCAGTCGCTGCTTCTGCTATACATTTTCCCTGCTGATATGCTCTTTTTTTTTTTTTGAGATTGTCATATGGTATAACACTTTTACTACTTGACTCCTCCCACTTTTCTTCAAACCACATCCTGATTTTTGGCCTCAGAAACTAAACATATGCACAACGTACAGAACAACACATGATATTGTTTCTGTATAACATCATACCAGCTGGGATATAAATTCTTACAGACAATTTTATGTGAATGAAAAATACCTACATTGAGACATTTTCCATAGTTGTGCAACACATACCACAGCAGAGCATATGGTTTAGACTCAGAGATCCTCACGTAGAATTATAACAAAAGTCTCAAGTCAGGCCACAGATCTTCAGACAGTGTAATTTTGAATAGATCATCCTAATTTATTTCTATTTTATTTCTTACTACTTCTATTCTGTTTTGGATTCCTGGAATCCAAACTCAGCAAGTTTGTGGGCATATTTAAGACCTTTAAATTTTATCTATTTTATTCATTTGGTATCAAGTCAAATAAAATTATCATTTAACTATGGAATAGGTAATTTATGATGAAATTTTAACTTGTATCATGATTTGAAGATATGCCAATAGGCACGACTCCTCATTTTTGGGAAATATATTTCATATATATTTTCATTAGTAAAAAACTTTTTTTTCTAATTTTTCAGTGTTGTTTATGTATGTATGTATGTATGTATGTATGTATGAATTTATTTATTTATTTACTTATTTGGGGCAATGGTGGAAGTGGTTGGGTGGTTGTTACATTCCCCTTCAGGATAAAGAATCTGCGTGTGAGGCTTTTCTCCCATGATCTATAAACTTTAATCAAGTCATACTCAGCCCTCATTTTTAGTAATCAAAGACATTGAGTTTATGCTTTCACAGCAAATAATTTTCTTCTGCTCTCAAATTAATTTTAAATGCAATTTTGTGAAGTCTCCATTTTTTTCCCACCATTCTCATTAAAATATGGACAACAGATCCGTGGGAATTATTCCAACAATTGCATCAGCATTCAAGGATTACATTCTCTGTTCATGCAGCTTCATGGTGGGAGCTCATGTTGGGTTGCTGATCCACCATGGCTCCTAAATCCTGGTAGAGTCGAGGCACTCCCTGTCACTGTACCCCACTTTTGGGGGGGTGAAATCCATTTGTATTATGTTTAACTGTGCATTCATGTCTCCTAAGATGCTCATTTCTTGCAATGGATCTAGCTGATAAAGAAATCTCCTCCTTGGTTTCATAACGATGTACTCACAGAGGAATCTTTCTGTCATCCTCAGATCCTTAGCATGGTAATCTGTACTCACACCTCTGGGTCACTGCTGGGAATACTGAATAGCACTGGGCCTAGTAAAGGTGCCTGCTGGATACAATTAGAAATAATTCAATATTAATTTTCTTCTAATATATCCTTTGATGATCTGCTTGCCAGCTCTTGATTGAAATTGTGTACATTGATGCTATGTAGCAGACCTTTTATTTTTTTAATAAAATTATCTTGCAGCATTTACAAAGTTTTATTATGCATTTATTGATTAAACAAAAAGAAGAAAAGCATCCAATGGACAGGTGAAAAAAAATCTGTTTGCCACATAGCAGACAAAACACTCAGGATTAATATTCTTTAATTTTCTCTGCACATGTAACTTCATTTCAAAACATTTCATTTATAAATAATACTGTTCATCTTTCAGAAGTGGAAGGATTCTGACTTGCCTGACATATCTATCTCAAAATGTGTAAGGGCTTTCTGAATTTATTGGAACCACCTTTGAGAAGCTTACAGGACTGATGACAGACCTTGGTGCATGCACTTTCCTCAGTTGTATTTAAGATATTTTGCCAACAGTTTGTCTGTCCGATTAGGCTTCATAATTTGCCACAAAATCCAAATTCATAAAATTAAGTAAATATTCTTAACTATGTCTTAATACACCTTTTGGCAGACATACCTTATTTTCATTTCTTTCTGTAAAATCAACAACACTGCATCTATTATGTTGGCAGATATAGGTACAACCAGAATCCTCCCAAAACTTCGGTATTGTCATAGTCTTCCTCCTTCTCACCTCCCAGTATTTAATGTTAATATTCCTGAAAGGTGTTTGCATTTTTCCAAGTAAAGAAAAAGGAGGGAGCAAACTTTAAAATGAGTCAACTAATTTAAAATGTCTCCCTTTCTTCCTCTGGACCCTCTCTCTTCTGAAAGAATGTTCTGGTGAAATTTATTAGAAAGAAATTTCCAAGCAGTTTATTCTTTTTAAAGCAAATCTAAAGCTTTTGGATTTATTGGACTTTTCTGTCTTTGTGTAAGTTGAATATCACAGCTAATAGCACTGTAATAATTACATGTCATTTTCTTCATCCTCTTTGTGCACTGCCAATCTGCAAAGGTGTCTCATTTCACACATCATTTGTGACGTCCTCTGGTAATGCCACATATTTTGGGGAATAGCTGGTGAATGTAGTCATAAATCTCCATTTTGAGATGTCTAGTTCCAGATTCTGGACCCAATTCCATAACTATTCAAAGCACAGAGTTCTTGGTGAAGTCAATGGGCCAACAAGACCCATTGAGATCAGATCCCAAGAGAAGGAGTACAGGTAACTAAACTGAAGCTCAGGACTGAAGGGTTTCCCAGCCCTTCAGCCAGACTGCAGTGGCCACAGCCCAGTGTAGGAAATAGGGTTCCCCTATTTGTCTGCAGCTAGTGACCCATGGGTTCACTGCCACAGGAGGGAATTATTGGGGCTGGTGTGATGCTCTGGACAGTCTGCCCACGTTATGGACAGAAAGCAAGCTATTCTGATGGTCCTATTCCATGCAGGACAGCTACTACAGAGGAACACTGCTAATTCCTACTGAGGCAAAGCAACCACAATTCAGCAGTGATCCAGACCTGACTTCGACACTGAGACAGCGTGTGAAATTGAAAAGCAGGAATAAACCAAAAAATACTATATGTGTCTGAGAAATCTTATCAAGCCTGGCAGGGATATTTATTGCTCATTGATGACTGAGAATCTCATCTTGCTCAGGGAGTAGTTGTGAGTTACTAATGGAGGAAAAATGTGGGGTGAGCAAAGAATGACAGTCTATGGCTGATTACTCTGATGTCATGCTTTGGGAAAAGCAGCCAGAAATGTGCAACTCATTCTGCTTTAGAATCAAAGGCACCTAATTACAATCTCATTTTGTTAAAACACAGTGCTAATGACTTGCTTGTGCAGTAGCTGGATAGCATATCAACTGCCATATAAGCTAAGTTTTTCCATTTTAACAATCCCAGTTATGGTATTTGACTGTCTGTGCTGTTCACCAGTTGTTGCTGTGTGTCACTGGAGAGGAGAGATGCAGCAGTTTACACTAGGCAGGGAAAGTGAAAGAAATGACTGGCAGATAAACTTTCCACTAAGATGTCCTCACTTTAGAAGAGCTGATTGAAGTAACTTATAAACAATGGCCTGTTAAAAATCCAACCATATTTCTTCAGGTCAAAGATTAAATTGCATTCTCTCTTGTAATCTCCTCTTTTTAATTTTTGCAATCTGATTTTTTTTTTT
Organism: Zonotrichia leucophrys gambelii; assembly: GCF_028769735.1. Taxonomy (NCBI): domain Eukaryota; kingdom Metazoa; phylum Chordata; class Aves; order Passeriformes; family Passerellidae; genus Zonotrichia; species Zonotrichia leucophrys. Next base: position 122,854,487 of record NC_088171.1, on the reverse strand, counting down.
TTTTTTTTTTGCTGGCACTCAGCTGCTTTTATCTTTGAATTTTTTTCTTTCTATTTGGGTTGCTTCTGCATGTTTTCTACACATTATGCAACATCTTCCAAAACTTTACTATGAAATGTATATATAGACATTCTCAGCTCCTACTACTTGCAAAACCCTACTTTTGTTAAGGGTTGCTTCTATAATCTTCCAAGCATTCCAAGCTATATATGAATACATGCTATGCATTCTTATACATAACATATACATATATGTTCCCTATGTATTCCTTTCCTCCAAAATATCCTGAATTAAGTATGTGTATGGATGATATGCATTGACATTTGTTATTATTTGATCTTATTCTGTGAAATCTTCAACAAATTCTGCACATTTTTATCTGTTAATTACAGTAAAGTCTGTTCTATTAAATATTTATATGAAAGGAATTCTCTGAAAATGCAGAAATGAAGACAGATTTCTAAGTAGCTGTGTGTTTTTGGGACATAATAAGGACAAACTTCGTACAAAACCACATTTTTCACATGACATTAAATGGCTTTAGATTTTGATAAGTTTGGTTTTCTCCTATATGTCTGATGCAATCTATTACATGTGTAATTGTATTTCTGAGTATGTTGTTTCTTCAAATGTGAATTGCATTATTTCTTTCACTGTGGTTGGTACTGTGACAGTGCCCATCTCTCTAAATCTATGTAACTGGTATTTTCTCCAGGTTCATAGTTCTTGTCTCTTCAGGTCTCTGCCACTTCCTTTCAATAACCTTTCATATGAAGTAGTGTTACTCTAAGCTTTTGTGTCAAAAATCAGATAGGATCTCAAGAAAACAATATAGGCTTCAAGTTTTTCACACGCAGGTGATATTCAGAGGAGAAAAAGATTTGTAAATATTACTTTTAAGGAACATGGAGGCCAGCCAGAGTTGAAATAGGAGCCTTTCCAAAGCATCCTGAAGAAGCAACAGGGGCAATAATAAAACCAAATTTCCCCCTGTAAAGAGAAACATTTTTGGAAGGATGGACTCATTAGCTACATGCTGAGGGCCAAGTTATTTTCTATTTCCTTCTCATTACTTCTAGGCCATGACCATGTTCTAACTATATTCCAGATCAGAACACTACCTGGGAATATTAGTAAGCTGAAAAAGAAACCAGTAAAACAGTTATAGTCCCAATGTTAGTATGAAATTCAGGACCATGATCTTCTAACTGCACCAGTAAAAAGTTATGTCAGTTGTAATTTTTGCTTCTTGGAGATGCCCAGCATTCAAAGAGATCTCCACAAGTTCACATTCAGTTCTGCTGAATTAAAAAAAATCAGGAAAAGGCATTGATGAGCTCAGTTTTCATGGGTTGCTTGGGAGGAGAGAGTCAAGCAGCCAGCCCACTCCCCAATCTCTGCTTTGTCTTGTTTTGGGTGCAGGTTTGCTCATGTGATTCGGCAGCAGTCACTAAGTTTTTTGCCAGCTGTGTGTATTTGGTGTATCGGGTATCACTGCTGTCTCCTCCTCTCCCAGCTCTCCAAAGGAGAGTCTGCTGGTGACTAAACAGCAGAGGGATTCTCTGTTGCCTCCGTTCTCAGGAGCAGGGCAACAGAGAAAGGGCAAGCTGCAACAGATTGTTGCTCTTACTCCTCCCAGTGTTGTAAATTAAAACAAGAATATGAAAAACCCATATGACTTCATCCCTCAGACCACAAATGAAGCTGAGTCAGCAAGTGGTGAAGAAAACTACATGTATTTACAGTGAATGAGCAATTATTTCTTTTTCATGAAATGTTTGTAGCTAATCAACTCAAATAGCTGCCTATCTAATAAAAACAGGCTGCATAAAATCCTGCCAAAAAAACTGCACTTGGATGGTATATTTGGCAGAACTACTCTCAAAGCATATTCAATGTTCACTATTTGAGTCAATAGGTTGAGACCTGAGTAAGATTAAGAAATTATTTTGATTTTTAAAAAAATATTAGATACCTCTTTTATTCATAACCATGTTTAGTTCCACTGATTTCTGTAGATGCAATAGTGACAGAACTGAATCCAAAGCTAAGCACTTAACTATTTCTTTCCATATATCCTAACTTTTTAATATGTCCTAATTATGCTCCTAAGTAGTTGTCTTTTTTTTTCTTCCCTCCCTTTCTTAGGCACATCAAATGGATTCAGATTAAATTCATTTAAGTTTGAAATTCTCAGAAATCCAGCAATTACATTTTGACTATAATTTAAGCTAAACTCTAAGCACATCATCTGACTATATTTTGTTGTTAATAGCAATATAATAGTAATAATAATGATAATACATTTGATATGCTTCATTGAAATGTCTGACATCAACATGAATATATATTTTTACACAATTAAAAACATGTATAATGTGTACAACCACATGATAAATACAATTATGCTTTCAAAGGAGATTTTTAAGAGGCTATCATATCAAAACTAGATTTGGTCTCCCATTTGATATTGATTACTTATTTCAAACCTTGGAACACACACCATAGACCACTTAAACTCTGAATGCTTTCAGTTTAATCACTTTATACTGCTCCATCCTCTCCTTCCTCCAGGATCTTCACAGAGGTGTAGGTAGCCAGACACAAAAATTCAGAGAGCAAAGTCCGGAAGAGTAAATTCTATTGACATTACCTTCCCATGAATTTCAGCACACAAATTTTTCCATGTAACTCCCATTAAAAGTAATGGGAATCATGTGACTCAAACTGAGCAGTTTCCTGAGTGTACAGAAGAGTCTGCATCTAGTTTTCAAGTCCTTAAACAAAATGATGGAGGCACAGTGACAATATATCACTCAAATATCTCATATATTTAGTCTATTATAAAGCTTTGAAGAAACATTTGTAAAAGCAGCTTTAGCATCAGAAGTCAGAAATCCCAGAGAAAGTTTAATTTAGAATTTTTGGTATGGTTTTCATGAGAATAATTAAACAGACTACTATACTTACAATTTACTCTGTGACTATATAAGTTCTAACTTAAATAGACACATGAAATACAATAAATGAAACATTTTTCAAAACAATGGTTTAGGCTTCATCTTTCTTTTTAATAATGATGACTTATTTTAAATGATAACCTATTAATAGATCATTAATATATGAATTTTTTTAAATGAGATTTCAAGGAAAGGTTGAATAAGTTACAGTAAGACTACACAGAAGCTGATGGGACAACTTTCAGAAAAATAATGCTATAGGCAATATTTATGATGGTTTGCCCAAGCAATCTGAAAAAAAATGCTATCATTTACCTTTGAATTATAGATATATATGTCTATATTTAGAGGTCCACTGACTAAAAATGAAGCAGTATTAGCATGAGGACAGGTGCAGAAAATATAGTGAAATAAATGGATGGTCACACAGAGAAATCTCAAGATTTTCCAAATACTCTCTGAATTTATAGAACATCCCAATTCCTGCCTTCTTTTTGCTCCTTCACTTCATGCCAAGTTGCCCTCTGCCTCTGCATACCACTCAGTTAACACATTAACTCTTGTGAAATTTTGAGTTTCCTTATGTATCACTGATCTCTAAGAAAGCCCTCCAGTTGAATACTCTTCAGGACAGTTGTCTTTTTATAAGTCAGAAGAAGTAAGAATTTATGTGTCTTAAATTCATGCTACAACAAAAGATGAAAAAGTTGATAAACTATTTTCTAGTAAGGAATAAGGATCAGAGTATTGATGCTTTGGAAATTTAACTCATATAGTTATTAGCTCATATAACATGTCAATGAGTGTAAGGCAGCTGATAAGGATTAAGGGCCACCATTGCCAAGCCATGGACTCTCCTGCAAAGAAGTGCAACAAAAGGTGCATATGGGCTATAATGGCCTGATAAAAATAAGAATATTTGCCTCCAGAATGTTATTCAAGTCACTCGTAACACCTTAGGAGTATTATCTACACAAATTCAGTCCACTCACTTGACAAAAATAATTAAGTAGGTAGATAAAGAGGGACTGCTTGAATTCCACTCTGACAGTGTTGTCTGGGTTTGGTGCAAGCAGAATAGCAGAAAGCAGAGCCGTGTCCCAGCTCTCTCCCAGGAGTGAGTAAGAACAACATTTGTGTTTTATTGCAGGAAGTGAAAGCTACAGTATTCAACAGAAACTTCAGCAGAAACTTCTGCACAATTTAGATGCAATCTAAATTAAATCAGAGCAGAGATGCGTCCTGGACATAAATATTCTTTCATAAAAGAGCAGTTTTTTCTTTGTAGTGAGGTTTTGTATTTTTTTTTTTTAATTTAACAGATCAACAATACAGACCTCGCTGAACTAAACTACTTTGTTAATTTTTGACTCAGGATGAGCTATCACTTCTTACCCCATTTGTCAATAATTTTAGACTCCTTCGTAGATGAAATATGAATATGGGATCAACTGCTATGAACTTCCACTGTCTCCATCACACCTATGAAATATAACCTTGGCTATTTCAACTCCACCTTGGTTTTGTCATTATTGCAAACAGCACATACATGTTGGTTCATTGGCAGTGCTGAGAAGATGTTTTCATATTACTTATACTATGAAGCATACCAGAAATATTTTCTGTTATTATTACTATTAATAATCTCTATGATATCTTCATTGAGAGGGTTCTCTGCTTTGAGATGCAAGTGCATAGATGAGTGGACTTGACTCTGCTATTCTTGAAATTATCTGGAAACATGAAGGAGATAGTTTGGGTGGTTCACTTTTTAGATATCATTTCTCCTGACATGTTTTTCTTTCCACTGATTCCCACATCCTGTGCTATAGATTGGGGTTTCAATGATCAGAAAGGATGCTGGCAGAAGGTATTTTTGAAAGCAGAAACAGAGAATTTACTCATCAGCTTGAGACACTTTTCAAAGAAATTCACTACCATCATAACAACAAAGTCAAACACAATCTTATTCATGTATCATAGAGAAAAATTTTGAGTTTTGTACTAACATGACTTGAATTTTTAATGCAAAAATGTATGATTTTGTTTTAATCATCATATTTCTGAAAACTTTCAAAATTGAAATGTCTTTTACAGTCTTCATGGTCATGAAAGCAAAATAAAGCTTAGCTAAAAAGGAAGGTATAATCATGGCTTTGAATCTCTGATATTTTGGCATTAGCCCCAAATGTTTACTAATTATGCCCTAAAGTAACACCTCAGGATCAGAGAAGCTAAATGGGGTAAAGAACGTGAAGAAAAACAACTATTCTTCTTTAAAAAAATTAAAATTGTTCATTCAATTAAAAAACCCTTAATAAAAATCTCTACTTGAGTTCAAGTTGCCCACGGGAAGGTCTAATTCATGCTGTCCATTAATGAAAGCTTTATATGACCATTAAGGAAAAACTGACAAGTTATCACAGCAACCTCAGTAATGCTTGTTAACATATATAAGAAATAAAAGCCAGGTACTTAAAATGTACCTAAATTTTACTTTTATTAGGTCAAACTTAGTAAAATGTTAATAGGCTTAAAAGATCTATAATTCCAACTACTGAGACATGTTTTTAAATGCTGTACTGAAATTTCTTCTTTTGCAGCTGGCAAGTGTACTCTTTGATTAAATGTGAAACAATGCTGCCACTAAGTTAGTCATTGCAATACTTTGCTGAATTCTCTTAGTATAGAGACAATATTTCCTTAATTGGAGCTTCTAACAAACATTTGTAAAATATAAATCAAATTAATTTCTAGAACTCATTCTGGAACAAATAAAAACAAGTAAGCTCTAGTTTTTAAAAAGGAGATTGGTGAAAATTTATAATTTTGATAACTTACATATTGTTCTCTGTATTTATAGCACTCCAGAGCTACAGTTATAAAGACAAAGTAAGCATCATAATTCCTATCTGGAAATGAAAAGATTTTCAGGATACTAATGCATTTTTTAAAGATATATCTAAGATATATATCAGATGCTTTTTTTTCTTGCTGAAAATTTGCCAGTAGGCATTCTGAATTGCATTCCACATCACTTAAAAAAGCATATTTACATGCCTTAGTAAAAGTCATATCCTATAGAATGAGGGGAAAAATAAGCTTTTTAAAATTAAGAAGTCTATTCTAACCAGCGCATCACAGCTATCTTCACATACATCAAATCCAGTGGATTCATATAAAACCATTTTCACTTTTTCTAGAAGACATTTGTACAGGTTATGTAGTATGATCTGGTCTTGAGAGCTGCATGTTTTTAGATTATGACAAAAAACTGTAAAACAGTTTATTATATAGTGTCAACAAATTAACAATAGCAGATTAGAACAATCACTGTAAACTACTGAAAAGTAACAGAATTTTTTTTCAATTGGTGACTTCACTTTAGCAGCACAGTTTGTAAAAGATTTATTAATTTTGATTTTTTTACACTATTGGTAACATGTCCATTGATTTCACAGGGGGATATCAAATATCAACAAGTATTACAAACTTCTCAAAGCAATTACTACAACTAAATTAATTTTAAAATTTTGAACTGCATGACTTTCATCTTTAACTTAGAAAAGTCAGAATGAGATTAGAGCTTCTGGTCACAGTCACTAATACTTCCGTCTACTGCTTTTAAAGATGATGTTATTACATCTGTTAGCAGCCAGGACATGAACATACTGAATGTCTGTCAACACAGAACATAGGCATCTCTGTCTGTAGAACTATCTGGAAATATACAGACATATATATATGTGTGTGTGTGTTTGTGTATACATTTTCACATTCTCCTCCCCACTCTGTGAATTTTAAAATGTCTTGAAATTCTCTTTTTCAATTGTCTTGCACCCCAGTCTGTGTTCTGAGTGATCTCTCTCATTTATGCTCTGTCAACTCACACCACTGAAAAAAATCTCTGAACATCCCACTTTACACTTCAGAAGCTTCCTTCAGTTTTTATTTCCTGATGGGTTTTTTGCTTCCTTTCAGCAGCAGTTTACCTGTGTATGTTGTCCAATTTTTTTCCCCAAAGTCTTCCTTTTTGCAAATGTTGGTGGACAGACTCTTAACTTCACCTTCTCCCAACACTGCTGTGTACTTCACTTGCTTTGGTATAAACAAACTCAGGAAATTTTCAGTCTACTTCTGTTGTCGCTTTTGTCAGTGGTGAAATAATCATATATGATTTAATCATATGAACATAGAATAGGTTGGAAGGGAGTTTAAAGATCATCTATTTTCAGCCCCTGCCATGGGCAGGGACACCTTTTACTAACCCTTGCTCCTCCAAGCTCCATTCAACCTTACCTTGAACACTTCCAGGGATGGGGTGTTCACAGCTTTTCTGGGAAATCTGTTTCAATATCTCACCACCCTCACAGTATGGAATTTATTCTCTATATGTAGTCTAAAGCTACTCTCTTTCATTTTAAATCCATTATGCCTTGTCCTATCAGTAGATGCCCTTGTAATAAATTCCTCTCCCTGTTTCTTGTAGTTTCTGCAAGTTTTGGTAGTCTGTGGCAGTTTCACTGGTTTCACTCTTGTGTGGGGCTGGGAGGTTTTTTGACTAAGAAAGCTCGGGTGGGTTTTTTGTTTGTCCATTTTAAAGCTAGCAATCCATTTTCCCATGTGCACTTTCTTCTCTTAGCACCATTTCATCTTGTTCTGCTGTGTATGACTACTCTGCCCAGCCCCTGACATGAGAGACACTGATCTATCGAATTGCCTTAACCCTTTACAGTCTATCTGTTCTATGTAGCTTTATTTAGGTGCCTGCCTTGTTTTGAGAACCCATTTTTCATCCTCAATTTATTTGCCTTGTGCTGGACTATCTTTGCAGTGCTTACTAACCTAGTTTTGTCTATACAAACCACTACCCAGAATGATATTTCTTTCCTCCTGCTAGGGTTAAGAACAGGATCCCTAATATCTTCTGGAAACACTGTACGCACTGTTCTTGTTGCCTCATAGATGCTGACACTTTTATTTTGTCCTATGTATTCAGTAGTAGCTGTAATCCATCATGTTCTCTACAAGTTTATGTTCTGAAATGTATAACAACTCCATCATATTCATTTTGTCATTTTCCAAGCTTTTTTTATGTCCAGGCAGCCGAATCTTTGCAAAAGACAATACTGCCTGCTTTTTCCAGTAGTCACAATGTTCTCTTAAATGTGCAGCTCCTGAGATGGTTGTCATAGTCCTACAAGCTCTTAGCAACCTATCTGATGTAGAGACAACAATATTTTGTCCCTGGCTAAAAGTTAAAAGTAAAATGTAGGAATGGATGCTCATATTTATATAACATCTACTAAAATTCTGCCTCTGCATTCTGTAACAGTGAGGTGGCAAACTAAAGGAGAGAAAGAATTGCTCCAGGATTTTATTTATTTTTGCAGTGGATTATAGGCAGTGGGGCTACAGAGAAATGACATTATATACTGGTAAGATACAATTTCTTCCATAACCTACCATGACAGCTTGAAAATTCTAGGTCTTAATTGCTTGCTATATATAATTTCCTTTCTCCCAGTCTAAAAAATTTTCTGCTACAGTGCAGTAATAGCGGAAAATACAGGACAACAGAAGTGACAGAGAATGAAATTATTCTATTATCTTAGAAGCATATTTCCCTAAAAATAAAATAAAAAGGTTAACATATATTATGAAAAAAAAAAAGCAAGATTCTAATTAATTCAGGACTAAGTGTGTGATCATTAATCAGAAAAACAAAGCAACTGCTTAAAAATAACACTAGGAAGTCCATGCTGTGTTTTTACTTCAAGCAGCAAAATAGTGTTAAGTGCACATTTCCCATAGGTTCTTTGGAATCATTATAACTTGTCCTTTTCTGCATGTTTTCCATGCTTTATATTGTCTCATAAATCTAGGACAAAGGTATCTTTCTACACTGGAGGTATATCTGTAGTCTAACATTTGAAGATTTTTTTAAAAAATGTGTATGTTTGAAAATGTGTCTTTAAACGTGTCTCAGATCTGAAAATAAGTCTTTACACATATGGTATTTCAGATCTTCTCACCTACCATCTACAAACAAAGGATGTTCAACTGGACTCTTTCGTCCTCACAACAGGGCCTTTCAGTTTTCATCTTTTACATTTATTTTCTCTTTTGTTGGCTTACTTTCCCCTTCAAACCTTCTAATTTGTACAATCATAAAAACTAATAATATTATTGAAAAACGCAGAATTCCACTAGTTTGAATAGCTAATTTTTGGCATAAACATTCCAGAAGCAAGAATTCTGTGTGATTTCTGAATCCTGATCTTTTTGAAAACAAGGAAATATTTTGTGCATCCAAGAAATGAAACTGCCAAGCTGTTTTTTAATGACAAAATTGAGGAAAAAATCTGATTTAAATAAATTAGATTGTTTGAACATGGCCTAAAGCCATGGTACTAATATGTCACTGTTTTCATGCCTCTTATTGTGGGTCTAACTGAGTCCATTGGGCAAAGGATTTTCAAAGAAATCTCTGCTTCATTCATTCATGAACAGAAAGACAGGGAGGGAGTTGTAGGATATTCTCATTAGTCTTGATGTAAAATTTTATCTTGTTGTTGCTATACACTTTGAAATTGTTATACTTTGCATAGGTTCATCAGTAGCTGTTCCTTATACAACTACAAAGAGGAAAATAGAGAACTTTTCTTATTATTTCATGCTTGATTTCTTCAATACTTCTAAGAAATTTTAATCGAAGGCTTTTATTTGAAGGTTCAGAGTTTTATGAAAACGTCCATATTTTACCATCACTGTCTTCTTCACAATATCTATACAAATAAGTTGTGCTAAACTGTCATTTCTGTGCTTACTGATGTGCTTTTCCATTGTTTGAAAACAGTTGTAAACTGCAGGGCACTAGCTGAACTTGGCTGTTGGCACGAAGAGCTCCCACTGAACCACTGTTTATTTAAAGTACTGCTTAAAAAATTTCACCAAAAGCCTTCAATGGAATATGATTGGACTCCTCAGCAAAAGAAGTTATGGTGCTTTTCAGATGTCCCCCAAGCTGCTCAACGTCTCTTTTCTCTTTCTCTGAAGTACTTTTGGTTTGAATGAGCTGCCTTGCAACAGAATTGTATGCCCTGTTCCAGAGGCAGTCTTGCCAAGACCTTGTGGAAGTGGTGCTCTCTACCAGTACTAGAAAACATCCCAGCACATCCTAGGATTACTCTTTCCTTTTTTCATGGCAGCTTCACCCTGGTAGTGATAATCATCATGTGATTGACTGATTAAATGCGAGTCTTTCTCCTCCTGTACCATTTCCAACTGATGAGCTCCCAGCTTATAGCAGAAATTCTTGTTATTAGTCCCTGAGTGCATGACCTTACACTTTGTACTATTAAATTTCATCTTGCTTCTATTACTACAGTCGTCAAGGTCATCTAATTCTTCCTGTATGAAATTCCAGTTCTTCTCAGTATGGGCAACTCTGCCAAAGTTTTTGTCATCTGAAAAATTTCATTAGCACACTCCCAGTATTTGTATCAAAGACATTAATGAAGAGATCAAATACTTCTCCTAAGACAATTCCCTGAGGAACTGCACCAGCAATTCTCCAAATTGATAGACTTCCTTCCAACAGAAGTCATATTGGTCTCTTGTTTAAGCCACTTTTTCTGTTACAATTCTTGTGCTAGTTACACTATTTAACTGAAGTTAACAGAGATTAGACTGGTTTCACGTTAGAGTGGGAGAGGAAGAATTCTTAATGAGATGTGAAAGTGTGGCCTAGGGAAGGCAATTCAATAAAGCCAGGCCTGCCTATCACCCAAATTGTTTGGATTGTTGGAAAGGAGGACACAAAATTGGATTATATAACTATTAAATCTACAGAAAACACCTCCAATAAGAAGTATAGAAACTGAAAATAGAAATATCCCTAAAATATTGGTTTTCAAATAAAAAGATCTTTTCATATAGCAAACAGCTATTAAGTAGCTATTCTGGGCCCAAATATACTCCTACATCCAAACAATGCTGCTTTACATTCCCTCAATATAACAGCATTATTTAAACAATAGTGATGTAAGGGTTCATTATCAGTTGGTTGTTCAATTAATGAAGTGCCTGAGGTAAAGGCCACTGCCTTGCTTACCCAACACAGGGTCTTATTAAGAAACAGGCATTCATCTTGATCATGGCACCAATCAGCATCTACTAAATTGACAACTCTATCTGGGAATAAGTTCCCATCACAAAGAAAGTGGTTTCTGCTGTCATCTGACAAGTAAACTTCATTCCCTATCTATATTTAGCAACTGAGACTCTACTGCACAGAATAACAGCTCCCTTTCTTTATAGGAGTAAAATAGATTATCAAAAGTTATGTTTGTTGCCCCAAATAAATTTGTCTGTTGATATCTATTGATTGACCATTCGTCAAGTTTAAGCCTTTTCACTGATTGTTGCTTCTAATGTATGAGAAATTTTTTAGGTTAATTTTGATATCTGAGGTAACTTCACTAATTTCACTAAGGCCATGGCCCAAAAAAGCAGTGGTGTCTCCACCCATCTGATGTTATAGTGAATTTTATGCAAGAGGAAGGTAGACTCAGGCTTGGATAGGGAGTCATTGACTCAGGTTTTCTGTCCTTTCCTCTTCCAGCACCCCAAAAATAACTGTGTAGAAGGACTTTCTTAAATGTGGGTAACCCGAACATTCATAAAACCCATGTGCCAGAAAATGGAGTGACCCAGGTGTGAAAAACTAAGAGGAAAGAGCAATACTGAAGAAGCTCACCCAGCAGACGTGTTCATGATATCCAAATGCCTAAAAGGAGGATGATTAAAAGAAGAAAAGATCTTTAAGTTTTCAAAGAATGTTCTTCATATTTTTTAAAAGAAAATCCATGAGGTAGAGACATGGTTATTTATTGTTTCTTATTTTTTCATCACATTGGTTAGAAAGAGGCAGGGATATCTTAGCTAAGTGAAACTCAGGGGATGTCATTCACCAATAGCTTAAAGGTAAGGAATTTTCTCTTAGTGTGCCAGGGTCTCTCAACAGTGCTGTTTCCTGACCAAAGAGAACAAGGACAAGAGATATCCAGGCCCACATTTCAGCCTGGGGATGCAGTGACAATGGTTAGTTTCTACCCAGGTGCAGGTATCTTGGAGTCTGAGTGGAATCAGCATTGGGGGCCAAGTTAAACACATTGAATAGTATATTTTCTAACAGATTGTGTAGTCCTACATAATTGTATTTCCATTTTGGTTTATTTAACACATTTTCCTCTGTCTCCTCCTATTTTGTTTAGTATTTAAAAAATTCTTGCCTCTGTAGCCTTGGTGGATATAATTTTATTAATATTTTATATTAATTTTTTTAATTAGAAAAAAACCTGTTTTTAAATTTATGTAGTATGGTTCAAAAACATTGTAAATTTAAACTACGGTAAGCCATAAAATCAAGTCAAATCCTGGGCAGAGTTAGGACAGTTTTGAACTACTTCACTAGTTGAAAGTAGGCTCTAACACTGATAACATCTGAGTAAATATCATAGAATTTGATCAGCTTCTGCAAGAAAGCCATGAACTGTGTCTGATTCATTATAAGAAAAATTTTTCACAATATTAAGAAGCACAACTCTGTACATGATTACTTCTATTTTGTTTTCTCTTAGAGAAAAACATATATCATAGACTGATGCTGTTGCCTTCCCCCTTTCTGCTCATTTACCAGTGGCTTAAATCTTCTTTGTATCTGGCAGAATAGCCCTACTCTTTTGCCTAATCCTTCAATCCAGCAACTCCACAATGCTTCAGCAGTTGCCCAGGTAAAGCAGTATACATGCACCTAACCCATCAGCTGAAAGCCTTTCTACAATATGTCAAGTATATCTGCAACATTTGTTCAAATTGAAATTTAGATGATGCTCTCTTCACATGCATCAAGACATTTTATATTTCTGTGATTTGGAGTTAATGTTTTTTCCAATTCCAGACAGAAAGAGAGTCCTGATTATCTATGGAGGATGATCCACAATCCTTTTCATTCATCCTGGAATAGCAAATGAGTATGTTTACTCTGTCATCTGAAAAGATGATACCTGAAGCTGCACTATTGAGCCTGTCACAGCTGTGTTAGAGGGAGGTGACCCATTTACTGATAGAAATGACTAGAAAATATAAAGCTAGGCTGAGATTTTGTTTGAACAAAACTAGCCCTGATATGAACCTACTTGCTCAGACAATGGACTAAGTAATAATACCTTAACTGTTCACACAATATAACAAGACTGGTACAACTATGAACACCATTTTAATTTTCATGATAATTTTCATAATGTTTCCAGTTTCACCCTAATACACGTTCTCTAGGACACATTTTTGAAAGACATTTTCCTTCAGTGTTTATTTAAAACTTGAAGATTTAGATCACCTCTGACAGAAGCAGTATAAGAATTGGTCTTAAACACAATAAATGGCATTTGAGATAAATATAATGAGATTATTATTTGTGTATTGTTTTCATAGCAGTTAACACCAGGAGAGGTCATTATATTTTGCTATGGTCTTTCCATCATGAGCCATCACATTTTACTCCACTGGTCTGCCCTGAGGCCAATAACCTGTGTTTGGAAAAAGCACAGCTTCCAGAAAGAGAATCCATCTTGATCTGCAGACATGAAAAGATAGGGAAGTGATCATACCGTTTTATAACTTGTTCCAGTGGTTAACCACTCATGGTTAACATGTGGCTTAGCTCAGCTTCCAGCCTTTAGTTCTTGTTATCCCTTTCTTTGTCTGTTTAAATTTAGTACCCTGTGTTTTCACATTGTTAAAGTATTTACACTTTCACAGTTACCTCCCAGTCAAGTCACTGCTCCATCTTATTTTTGATAGACTAAATAAGTCAAGCTCGTGCAGTGTCTCCCTGTGGGCATTTCATCCAACACCGAACAGTCCTCTGTCTCTTTTCTACAACATCTCCATGTTTAAAGAAAGCCCAACAAACCAAAACTCTTTAAACTGTGGACACCAGAAAAGGGAAAAGTATTTTCTTATTCATCTCATTATTGCCAAATAAAGATATACATGTTTTAGATCCTGTTTCTCACTTGGTTATTTATAGCATTACAATTGCTGTTTTTCAGCACTATGCCTGTGGTTACCTCTTAACTATGATACTTAGAGCTTCCTCAGTCAATGTATTTCTGAACAAAGATGCCCATCCTGCTGGGCTGGCCTGGATCTTTTTGCAACATGGGCTGGCTTTTTTATTATTTTCTGAATGATCTCATTTTACCAGTAATTCAGAATGCAGTTTACAGCTGTGTTGTCCTCATTATTATTTACTGATTCTCCAATCTTTCTGCCACCCACAAATTTTCTAAGAATGATTTATGTTTATGTTTTAACTCATGGGTGAAAATGTTGAATAATGCTGAGTCTAATGTTGATCCCTGAGGAGCTTCCTAGGATCCCTTCCATTTGATGATGATTTACCACTGACTAACTCTTTTTTGAGAGCATTCATTTAATAAGTTTTGCATTCATCTGCATTGTGCTCTGATGAACTTGTAATGTGTTTCCAGTGATCTGAAACCAGATGTGAAAAGTGTTCTAGTTACATTGACAGGAATTCTAAGTGCTCATTGGGAGAGAATAAAACACAGGTAGATGTCCAGGTTGTAAAGAAATGTGTTCCTCCCACCTGTCAGCTAAAATCTTTCTACAGTGTGCTAAGTATTTATAAAAGACTTATTCAAACAGAAATTTAGATGATATCTTGTCATATCTCTGAAGATAGTCCATACATTTCTCCATCTAGGAAATAAATTTAGAAAAATTGAAATGCTGAACAACTAATTAATGGAAAAAAAGAAAGAAAGCATAAACCCCCCAAAAAAACCCTAAATGAAGCAAACCACTTCTCAAACCACTTTTCTATGGTTCTAATCCACTTTTATTTTGCAGCAGCAGAAGAGAGAGTATAGCTGTGTGGGTTGTCTCAGCCAATGCTTTGGAAACTCATGCACAACATATTTCACAGCATGCCTTTTTTCCCCTTCTGTTCCAACTGGGGCATATGTGGATACTATACAAGAACATGAATTCATTTCAGGATATTAGGTCCAGAGAAGGGTTTTCCAATACAAATGGGACTAGAGTAATATGACTACTTTAGGCATACTCTGACAGTTAAAATTGGTTGTGACTTTCACCTATTATCTTCAAATACAAAAGCTTCAAGTCTTTATCGTTTTAATTTCTAGTCTCTACCTCTAAAGAATTTGCTTGGAATTGCATAATGATCCTTGAGGCATCTTAGTAAAAGAAGATTTCAAAATGCCACAAAGATTGGTCACTTAGAATTGAGTTTGTCACCTTACCAGAACCATCTTGGATCCTTCAACCAATGCAAAATTGCCAGGAATAAGTAACACAGAATTCCAAGTGGTGCTAATGAACTTTCTGTTCGAAGGTTACCAGCAGCATCATCTGCTGAGATGAAAGCAGTGAGTAACAGACACACAAAGAGGCAAGGTGAGATAAAAGATATCATTTAACACTCATATTTTCTAGAGAAACAAAAATTCCAAAACAAGCTATGACAAGTAAATTCTGAGGACACAAAATTATCATTACTGGACCCTTGCAAGTGCTCACAGAAAGATGAATGCATTGTAAAGATATACATGAATAATTGCAAATAGATGTGAACTTGTTTTTCTAAATGATCTACTGATGACTAAAACCCAGCAGTTTTTATATTTGGCTTTGCCAAAATATACCTTTATCAGGATCATTAGAGAACTTGATAGACTGATTGAAAACATCCAAGAAAACTGATGTAGTTATTCACTGATTTTTCCTCCTGCCCAAACTTAACTGAAGACAGTACTGATGTGCTCAAATGGACCAGAAACTATATTCCTAAATCCTCTTCTACCTTTCTTCTTGTTGCTTAAGATTGCATATTTGTACTGTAGGACCAGTGCAAAGAATGATAAACCCTTAAAAAAATTCACACAACTTAGCTTTCATCAGATTAAGGTACCTTAGCAACTAGAGTAATACTTTATCTGTTTTCAGTGGGATTTGGTTCTCTTTATAGCACCCTTGAACTGACCCCGATAGCTGGTGTTTCTATCTTTTATCAGCCCCGAGTCTTTTGAATCTCCAGGTTATTGAGTTGTGAGACCCTGCCATCTTCACATATGTACCTAAACTTGCTTATCCTTGCCACCCAATTTGGGTCTTTAATAAAGTGCCAGGAAAGGTGCATCTAGGTCCTATCTGCTGTATTATGACATCAATCCCATAGGAGGCTCATGGTCAAAATCTGATAGCGTTAACTTTATTTTCAGCATGAATTTATGATAACTAAGTACAATTTATAGCCTACATGCTGATATGGCATCCTTTTTTTTTCTTCCTTCCCTATCCCATTTTTTGAGATCTGCAAAATGTGCACAGCATTGTTCATTCTTTTCTATTCACTGTCTGGGATCTTTCCATATAAATGACTTATCATAGAGAGGAGTGGCATTTTTACCCTTTGTGGCATACTCCTTCCATGCAGTAGCTATGGATCTAAATAAAAGGCAGCATGTTTCCAAGCATTTTTTGTTCTCTCAGGGCTTACTTGCTAAAATAGAAACCCAAGTCCACATGGTGATCATATTTGCTACCTCAGGGACTAATTTTCTTTTACCTCCTTTCCTGTATTCCAAAGCTTCATTGCCATTATCCTCTTGCTCCCCATGCACTAACAAAAAGATTTTAATGCATTCATTATGCAAAATCTTGTCTTTTGTGACCTTTGCCAACAGTGCCCCCAAAGGACTGGCCAGGCTTAATAAGCTCACAAATAAACTACGATGTCAGCCAAGGGCACTACTGGCCAATTGAGCCTGCACCATTGCCCTCTCCCCAAGCCCCCACTTCACACCTGAGATACCCCGAGGTGGGATTGTGGGGGTGTTGTCTGCCCTGAAAAACTGCTAATCCTTTCCGGCGGCTCCCAGCTAGGCAAACAATCCCCTTTGTGGAGGCTGGAACAATCACACAGGCAATATTGCCTTTTGCTGCTTCTCAGATACAGTCTGCCTTCCTTTAAGTTCCTCTTTCTCCTCTCTCCTTGGCTACATTGTCTAATGCTTTCATTCTTCTTATTTCATTTATGTTATGTCCTGTAAAAGCTTTGTCATGAGCAAGCCAGCTGGGTCATTGGAGGAAAGGCACTCTCTCATCAGATCCTTGTGTTAGTCCATTTTCCTCCTGTCCAGAGTTATTGTCTAGGTTCTGTGGGGAAAACATCCGCTCCCCCATTCAGTGGTTGATGCTGTGACAGATTACAGCAGTTTCTGTCTGTTAAGCAGTCAGGCAAAGAAAAGAGTAAGAAGGATATAGCAGCCTCTTCATTTCATATATAGAAGATGCAGATAAAGTATATAATAACAGAGAATGGCATGTAAAAAATCTGAATTTATTGGGGAAGAATATAAACTTGCAAAACTTTAAAAGCAATCATGCTCATAAAAAATAGATATTACAAATGTTAATGCAAATTGTTAGTAAATCTGACCCCTCTACCCCACTACGACACACATTTAAAATTTATTATGGAACACATTCAGGAGAATAGCTTTAGGGAATTCATTGCTCATCTTTCTCTTTCTTCCTCCATCTCACACACTAGCAGTCTCCAGACAGCTTCTCTGAATTCTTCAGAAATACTGCCACTCTGACCTCTGTACCATAGATCCATTGACTTACTTCATCTGACTGTCTGGAGTGACAGCTAAGGTACTAGTACAACATGTTCTCACAACTTCCATGGCACTGTACACATCTTCTTTCCAGTTCACCTTTATATTATGATGCAGAATTTCAGGACATAGATTGCTTAAGTTAGATATATTTGAACTTCTGATATTTTAATATATAGATAGTTCAAAGAAAAAGCATGAGCAAACCATGGGCTTTAGTTAAAAGCAGAATTCTTATTATAACACTTACCTAAGTTCTATTTGTGAGTTCATGTAGAATAGGAAAGCCTTTCACAATAAGGAAAACTTCCTTTTCAATATGGAAAATAGTGAACTGCCATTAGGTGCAAAGGGATTTAAATAGATAATATTATTTCATCTGTGGTTTTGTTTCTTTATTTGTTTGTTTAGATTTTTACTATTTGGCCATGATATCCAGTCTGTTCCAAAATTTATCTGAGCACTTGTTAGCTATGGATTTATCTCAATTTAGAGATTGGAAATAAAAAAGAAAGGAACACCCTGAGATGATGACACATTCTGATTTTTTAAAGAAATCAGGTAGCAAACTTGAGACTGTGTTTTCATAGATGCTGAAAATTCAGTGTTGTAAGTGCTCAACAATGTAAAAACTTAGTTCTTGATGTAAAACTCCCTTAACAACAATCTTATACCAACTCTTCCTGATGCCATAACATGCCAAAACACCTTCTCCAAATGGTCATTTTAAAGAAAAAATTCCCCAAAACAAAACCTTCACACATTTCCTCATTTTATCAGAAATTTTACCAGGTTCTATTTGCAAACTTCAAGAAAAATATACTCATTAATCTGACAGGGTAAGGCAGTATCAGGAGAACACATTTACCATATGTGGAACTGGAGTAGAGCCATTTATTCTTTTAATGTGTGCTTCAAACACTAGTGCTGCACACAGTAGGTAAAAATTACCTGTCCAGGAGCTCAGGAAGAATAGAAGTTCCTTCCCTTGGCATTTCTGAAAAGATGCCTCCAAATGCTTATTAAAATAAAATGCAAGAAAGAAAATTAGTAAGGCTAGAATGTTTATCAAGACCTGAGAGAGAAAAAAAAAAAAAAAACAAAGCAAGGAAAACAAAAGGCACTTGTCAATAAATACAATAAACACCCACCCTATATTACTGCACTTACTAAGAGCAGACAATGAGCCTCTGGCAGCAGTGAGGTGTGCAGACAAAAGGCCCTTGAGAAGTTTACTGCTGCATGCTGCATAATAGTAGAAATCTGTGAGTGTTTTTCAAGGTTAGGCACAAATAAAGCAAAATTTCTTTATTAAGGTTCCAAATTACTCATCTTCTCCTGCCTTTCAGTCCATTGTCAGGCTCTGAGTACTGTAACTGACCTTTGATAAACAGTCATTTCACCACAGTGATGAGACTACATAAAAAGTAGTCTGCACAATATAATGCAGATTAACTGAGGGACATTCCAGCTCTTCTTAAAAATAAGCCAGAATGACACCAGAGAATTTGCTCATAATTTAGCTCATTGCATGTGCACATATTCTTTGTGCATGAAATTTCTTTCCAATGAGATAATTTAAACAATGAAGAAATGAGATACATCTATCAAGCAATTCTGTATTTCCTTCAAAGGAGAGTTAGTTAATGTTTTGTCACAGGTGTGAAAGAACTGGTGATTCAGCATTCATCTGCTTCACTTATAATGAAGCTGAGCACTGATGTTTAAAATACAGGGAAAAAAAACCCCTGCAACTGTGAAGTTGTTGCAAGTTGTGTCATGAACAAGCTTCACCCTTCAGCTGAAGCTGGTGAGTAAGCTGGTAGTGTAAAGCTTGCAGTTATCTAAGGATGAAACCAAGTATCTGTTTTGATCAAGAAATCTTTCATCAATAGTTTGTCTAACCTCGGAGATCGTTAAAAATGTCTGTAAGATACAAATACAAATAGCATATTTTGTGGCATGAAAGATCAAACAGAGTGATGGTGTCATGTTGAAGATAGTCTGAAATATTGACGAGATCTTGCTGAATTAATTAGGCTACAAAGTTTCATAAACAAAATGGTTCTAAAGGTGTGGTATTACTCAGTATTTATATGAAAAATTACCAATATCAATTTGCAAAGGCATTTTAGCACGCTGGTAAGAAAAGAAACAGGAAAAAGATGAAAAGATTACTAGAAGAAGTAGTGCTAGCATACTTTGTTATTATCCAGTTTCTCTCATTATAGATGCTCCCAATTTATCTTCTTCTCATTTTATAGAAAAAAATATCATAAAAGGCACTAGAGATGAAATGATCAGTGTGAACATCAAGGCATTTTAAACAAGAATGCAGAGTCCTTGGGCCAGAACTCTATCAGTTCAAGGCAATGTTTAATCCAGCTTTGTTTCTCCTCCCTCTCTTCTCAATTTGTGTGCCTTCATGCCTATTCACAATGAAGTCTCTAAACTACATCACAAAAGGCAATTGTCTTTTCAGAGGAGAATCCGTAAAATTGAACTAAAACATCAGACATTATTACTGAAATGACAAAATCCAAAAGTCCATGAATGTAAAACCTGCACTTGAGGATGCATATAATTGATTCACCTAAACAAAATGCTATAAGCTATAAATAGCATTGCAAAAGGCCAAAGTACTGCAGGAAACAAGTTTTTGGATTTAATTTTTAATTTCAGAACTCCTAGATTGCACTTGATGAGGAGCAAAACCAATTTTAGGATGTAAAGGGCTTTATATTCCAAATATCTGAGCTACAACAGCCGATAATTTCAATAGAATCTGGTAGTGCTCAGGACCACTGAAAAATCTATTCATATGAACATTATCAATATTATTTATATTGATATGAATGTATTAGTTGTATTATCTATATTCATAGTCGTGAGTTTTTCTGACTGCACTATTGTAGTGTCAGAAAATAATTTATTACAGAGAGACTATAAAAGTACAACTATTCTTACAATGCATATAGTAACTAGAATTCTATGGTGTGCTCTTGAATAAATATGAGCAGTAAAATAAAACAAAATAAAATAAAATAAAATAAAATTAAATTAAAAAAACCCCATAATTAGAAACCTTTCTTGATACCATTCTGTTTTGTTTTTCTCTACTGATTTCAGTGAGACCAAGCTCTAAATACAAAGTGTATATTGATTCAACCTTTTTTTTTCTTACTTGGGATAAAAGAATAATTAAATGACATGAAAGAAAATAACAAGAAAAATAAAAATACCGCTTCAATTGCCTTATGCCATATTAGGAAAATCAAGTAACTAGCTTGTTGGTTGTCAGTGTAACCAGTGTGCTGTTCATTTCTGAAGCTGCTACCTCTGGTAAGAATAAGCCCCAGAAAACATTCATGGAAATTGCAATTTCTGAGGCACACAGCACAATTTATTTAGGCAGTCAAATTTACGCAGTTTAACAGATTCCTCGAGTCTTGTCTTGCTTTTTCATTAAGCCCTTTAAACTGGACTTCTTGTCAATAAATAAAACTATTGACGTTAAAAGGTCACATCTCTGACCTTTCACATGTTTCTCCTGGGCTGTATCTATATACACTGTATACTTTACCTCGAGAAGAGATTCTTTTATTTAAGAGAGCTTAAACTGTTCAAATTTGTAATGTACTGGGGATTTTGGAATATCTAGAGGGCTTAGTGGATAAAGAACTGACCTTTCATCTCTGAACTCAGTCCCCATCCAACCCAAGATAAGTTGAAGAGTTTTGTGTCAGCCGCCCATGTGATAAAACTAGCTTTCCCTTGTATCATTCAACACAATTTGGCATGACTGGCAGTTTTTTTCTCTCAAGAGAAGCACATTGAATATGGAAAATGAATTGCTTCTGTCTCTTGAGAGGGTGGTCCTCCAGGTTAGGCTTTGAAGTTATAAATGGGAGTGCTGGCAAGCTCGTATTATTGTTGGTTGCTAGCTCCACATCAAATGTATGGATAAACAGTGGGTCACAATTTTAAATCAGTGGTAGGAGATGATTTACAAACACAAATATGTAACCACTTTTGTGACTTTTTCTCACCAAAATGGAACTATGCAATGCAGTCCAAAGTCGATACAAGTAATTCTACGGGCTACGCTTGCTCCTGTAGGTAATAAATTTTGACACATATCACAAGAGGATATGTTTATGTGTTTTCCCCCAGGGAAAAAACTTCTCCAAACTTCCAAAGAAGTACAATTCCCTTATTTCCCTCTACATAAGCCTCCACAGCAGCCGATACACCAGTGGGAGAGTTGGGAAGCCCACTTCTGCCTGAATTAGAGCAGCCTCCAAGCAAGGGCTCCGAGGGGCTGCGCTCCCCAAAGCTGCAGAGCTGCTCTCCTCTCACACGCTGAGCGTCACAGTGGGGAGCGCTCATCGACCAGCAGAGCACTAGACCCAGTAATCTAAGACGGGTCCCTCGCACAGCACAGTGGTGCCCAAACCACAGTGCTGGCTCTCTGTTTTCTGCTGGATGTGGTGCTTTTCCACTGGGAATAATTTTTAAAAATAAGTTTTGATTTGTTTTGATTAGAATTATGTACTGAGTCTTTGTGACAAACTTTAAAAAGAAACTAACAACCTGAAATGTGAATTCAGTTAATTTCGTTACTGAAACTCAGAACCTGCAATCAGTTAACATGCACCCAGTAATTAACTGGATTTTTTTCTGTCTAGTGAATGTATTAATTATCTGCAATATAACATAATGCTCCCTCTTCTCTTGCAGTCCTTGGAACTAAGTTTGTTTCATCTGATACTTTTTATGACTCTTTAGTAATGTAAAATCTTTTTTTAAAATAGCAGTAGAAAATTGTTCTGCAAGAATTTCTGGAGACAAGATATTTTTATACAGAAGAAAACCCACCTTAGTGACACAGAACACACCTTCATTGATTAATTTTATCTTATGATTTATCTATACATCACATAGATGGAATTTTTCAGAAATGCTGTAAATTGCAATTTGAAACCATGTTCCCCTATTCCATGTCTTATGGCTCTGCTCACATGTTTAAAAATCAAGAGAATAAATTTCCTTTAAAGATAGTGACATCTTTGGAATGTTAATAACATAAAACTTTCAAAAGGTAAAATTATTTCTTAGGTGAACTAGCAAAGAAGCAGATTGACTCAGTCCATTTTGCACCTTTGTGCTAGAGAATGGCTGGGTTTAAATTACAGCAGCTTCAGTCTTTGCTTTTCAATCCCTTAATCCTTAAGGAGCAGAGGTTTCAGTTCAAGACAACTTCACACAGAACATAAGAAAAGATTCTGTGAGCCTACCTCAAGTATGATGATCATTTTTTCAGCTGTAATCTTTCACTTCCATCCCATAGCAAAAAAAAAAAAAAATCTGAAGAAAACCAGTGTCAAATAATTAATGCATTTTTAGTGAAAGGCTCCTTTCGACTATGGTTTAATACATGTGCATGAAAAGCAGTAAATGCTTTCATGTGAGCCACTTGCAGATATTCGTACCTATGGTTTTCATCACTGTTTTACTGGTATTCCCTCATATTAGAGAGCCTTTGTGATATGCCTGGGCTTGAATGGAAAAGGAAGCTGGCCTGGGAGGTTTTACATCTGGTAGCCAACATCATTATTAAACAAGCTGCGTCCGTTTTTAAAAAAGCTACATAGGTCGAATCAGGGCCATTACGTTCTGATCTAAGTCGCATACATTTGTCAATTATTTCCAGGTGTTCTTGGAACAACATATTTTCCTTATCTGTAATTAATTTTTTGGTTATTAATAGGGCTGCAGTGAAATGTCAGGGGTCTCTCTGCTTGCCTTGATTTCATAAAAAAATGTAGTCGTGACAGTAATAACTCGACAATACTTAGGTTTTAAAGCATTATGCTGTTTTTTTAACAGCTATTATTTAAAGTATAGTTTACAGGTAACTATGTGCTTTACATTGCCCTGTGTGTCTCTGCATTCATACATACGTAGGTATGGTATGCATCTCAGAGAACTGAAAAAACTCATTTGGAAATTAAAGGTAGATGGTTGGAGTGGACAACACAATAACAACTTATGGACTATTATAACGAAACAAAAATTAAAACCTGTATTTAAATTTCTACCTATCATTTTGAGTCTGATGTTATTTCTTAACTTATGCAAGATTGCAGTTGGGCATTCTGAAAACTGTATAATTAGTCAGTGTTTGAATAAGTATTCTTTGCTAACAGAAAACATTCAAACTAACCTCAAATGTTCAGAAACCAATGTGGCTGGCACAAACAAATCATAAAAATGTTATAAAAAAAAGAAAGGGCAAAATGCCAAATTTTGAAAAATCACAAAGACAGACATTTATGGAGAAACCAAAATGACAAGTCGGGGGTTTTTTTGTTAGTTTCCTCGGAATTTATAGGGGATACTCTATGACATTAGATTAATAATTTGAGGTCAACATTTTCTTTTTTTTTAATCTTTCATAATTTTATGGTAAGAAGTGCTGACATCTCAGAATTAGAGAGCTCCGTTCACAGTCTCTTCTGTTTCAGCTGGCTAAAGTAATGCATGACACTTTCTGAAGAATGCAAAATGTATGCAGCAACACAGAGTTAAAAAATTTATTTTTGATCTTCAAACATTGTTTGACCTTAATCAATGTCTTCCAACAAGCTTAATGTGACATAGCCCTGAAACAAAAACACAGAGCTCTCGGGTCCGGCTCTGGAATGAAAAAGCTGTGATTATTAGTCCTCTGTGTGATCTTTTCAGATTGCACTGATGAGATGAAGTTTAATCTCGTTTCTCTCCTCTCCAGTACCACAAACCACAGGCAGTTTAAGGCAGCCTGGAAATCTCTTACATCTGGAAGAGCAATAATTCATGGGATTTCACTTGACAGCCATGACAGGCAGCAGGGCAGCCAGAAACAACTGTCTCTTATGTTGTGCTATTTGCAAAAAGTCAGAAGAGGAGGAGCAGGCACAGGACCACATCCTTCTTTAGCATATGTTAGAGGAGGAAACCCTTTTATTTTCTGCCAGATGCTCCATGAATAGTCCTAAATATTACATAGACAGTAGCTATCACTTCCAAACAAAATTCCTTGGTGTCTGCTAAGCTGCAAAGCATATGAAGGCCTATTGTCTGGCAAAGGGTCATGGTTAAATTTGCACAGATTTTTTTTTATAGATATTTCAGATTCTACATTATGATTTATAGGCATTTGCACACCCTGCTGTGCATGAATATGATACCATCTTCTGGGCAGGATTATTTCATGAAATGTATATGGGATTTAGCTACAGTAACTTTTACTGGGCAGCTTAGAATGGCCGGCAAAGTACTAGAATTTACTGCAGCACAGCTTGTGCTGTCAGGCTCATGGCTGGTGTTTATGATTTCTGCAGAAGCAGAAATAAACAACTTCTCCTTAATGGCTCTCTTTATGTGTAGGCAGCAGTAGCTCTATCTGGTCTCACAACAGTAGCTGGTGCAGTGGTCTGTCCCATTTCATGTGGAACCAATGTCTGAAAATTTGCATTTCTGCTTTTCTGAGTTTTCAGTGGAAGCGACTGGGAATGAATAAATCAACTGCAAATGTCTGAATGAGTAGCATTCCATTCGACTGCTTTTTCATGCTATAAATACATCTGGTTAAAATGGCCAGGTTTTGGAGTAAGAGCAAAATGATCAGATTTAATCTTAGTTTGTCTTAGAGTCTATACCCACACCGTAAATACTCTGATATCAACTGAGACCTACTTAAATTACTGTCTTAGGGAAGGAGGCCTGTCTTCTGAGGGTCTGTGGTAAAGCAGCTTAATCAACATTTTTATGGGCATTTACATATGCGCTTAAGTAAAGGCTGAAAAGTGGGTAAGTTTCACCAGTCTGCAAACAGATGAATTAAATATCAATTTACTTTGCTTATATCTGCACATATATATAAAAAGCAGAATAGTCAGAATGTAATTGTCTAAGTTTTTTGATGCAACAACTGTTTTTAAAGTTCAAAAGAATGTCGACACACTCACTGTATATATAAGCAAGCAGAAAATACTTTTTTTAAAAGAAATGAGACAACTACTCTATGCCAAAGAAAAACAATTCCTTTGCCAAACTACACATTGTTAACTTAAAATGTGTTCCATGTGGAAGTAGGAAGACTGATCTGATGGAAAGGCTAGTGATTTAAAGTCAGCTGGCTCTGTGCCTGTCAACTGCACATTCTGGCTTCCAGTTTTACAGCTAGAATTGGAAATATTTAGTTTCTTTTTTCTTTTTTCTTAGGGAGGGGGAGGACAGAATTCTTTTTCCTTTTCTAGTGATGCAATGAATTTACCAATAAACTTGCCTATATAATCATCCAGATTTTAAACAAAGACAATACTATTTTGAATTACTTGTACAAACCTCATTCTGTATTTTTAGGACTTTATTTTATATTAGACTCATTTTCCAAAATGAATTTAACACCACTTTTTTATATTCATCACAGTTTTTCTAGGAAGAAACTGTTTTACCCCATCTTTTCAGCATGGAAAAAGTATAAAGAAAAGTTTATATTCTGAGGGAAGTACAGTATCTTACAGGTCACTGTATTTCACCTTTCATTCTGTTAGTATTACCTGTGTTGATCAAACCTTTAATTTTTGCCTTCCTTTCCTGCCCATAAGCCATACTGTCCTGTCTTTGCATGCGGCCTAAAGGATGTTGCAAATACAAAACGTTCGGATAGGCAGAAAGAAAAAAGCTACACTACTAAACCTGGGTGATATCTTAAAAAGAGGCTATCACCCCATGGTATTTTCTGCAGGATTCTCAAAACTTCTTTTGTTATTCACATTAAACTTAAATCCATCACCCTGTTTTAGTATATATTTTCCAGCACATGCTGCATGGTAATTATGAATACAGAAGGTTCTATTCATTGTGGAGGTTTTTTTAACATTCTTTAGATACACTGAACACTATAAGGTTGAATTTTGATTACTGGTTTTCTGCACACAAAACATGCTTAAAGCACATTTGCTTTTCTTTTTAGCTTTAAAATATTTCTGAAACATCTAGCAAGTCTCAGGATACTTAAATGGCAGAATTTCAGACACAATTCAGCCAGAGCTGTTTACTGCAAATATGATTGTGGAATGCCTCCTTTTTTTTTTTTCTTTTTGCTAGAATACCCACGTTTTATTTATGATTTTGGATTTTATTTCACAGCATTCCAGTTTAGTTTAGCACGATGTATTTAATAACCATGTCTACTGTCTTAATTACCCTATAAAGCAGGGTTCCATTGGCATTTGACCCTCCACAGCATTCCAGAGAAACTGCAGGACCATGATAATTACCAACTGCCTGTGAGAAAATTAAACAAAAAAGGCCTAACTTTTAAACCACCATTTTAAACGACCTATTACATCTCAGGAATAAATCATTGATGAAATAGCCTGCTTAACAGGAAAATAGCTATTCCATAGCAAAGAATTTCCCCTTGCATGATCATGAAGAGAATATTAAGTATTCTTCAGCTCAAAAGGTTAGGTTTTATGTCTGTCCAATGCTTTTTAATGACACATTTTTGTGTAATTTTATTGTAATCAAAGCCTTTTCCTATGTAGGCTGTAGACTATGACTATTTTGTCAGTCTTAAACATTTTACTAGTCAAAGAATAGAAAATCTATTTAAACATGTACCAAGAAAATTAAACATGTACCAAGAAAAAGTGTTTATAAATCATTCACCATGCACCATGCATGCACCATTCATGCACCAAAAGAACCTGCATTAATGTACCTTGATTTCCTTTGATTAACATAGCCATTTGCTGTATATTTTTCAAAAAAGTGCTCATCGATTTAAACTCATAACAGTACACTATATTAATTGATAACACAGTTTTAAAAAGCTAATAAATTTTGAAAATCTAAATCATGGTTTGATTTATTTGATCACTCTCTCTTTAGTCTGTATCTAATGGCAATTACTATACCATCCTATGCTCCATTTCTTATTGCTATGCTTAACAAGAATTCTATTTCATCTATCTTTTTCTAAATGTCAGTTTGTATTTTTTCTAAATAATTAATCTTGGTTGAACATTGACACTAATTTCCAGATCAGATTAGGTCAGCATTCCTCATAGTGTAAAGTTAGGAATGTAATCAGTAAAAAAAAAAAGGTTGTTTTTTAAATTCTACAATTAAAAGTATGTTTTTTCACTTTTACATGTAAGACACAGGAGACACAGGACATAAACCAAGGGAGTATGCACCAGTTTTAAAATTATTTCCAGAACATTTTCTAACTCTTCTTAAAACATTTCACTTGAAAGCATCTCTGTTTTCAACAGAAGCAAGTAGAAATGTAATGAACAAAGAGTTTATGGAGGAGCCAAACCACAAATGAAACTTGAATAGTTTTAGAAAGGGAGTTTGAAAATAATTCTGTGTTCAATCAGAAATAACTATTCTACTCTGTGCCTTATAGCATAAAACAAAAAAAAGAGTGCCTTGTGACATCTATCAGCATGGTTTAAGACCTCTGGCCACGACTTTTATTTAAATTCCAGTTTAATTTATAATCCAAAGCAGAGATTAAATGCATAGCAGGCGACTGAATCCTAGTGGTATATTACAAACTTCTGGGTTTGATGATCCCAGTGCAGTTGTTCCCAGCCCAAATTTGACACTGCTATATCATTGTTCCCATACTACTGTCTACTGAAGTACCACCTGCGTAATCACTTAGACTAGAGCTGGAGTTACTATTGCAGCCTGGGAATTTCTGGAATAATATGTAGTTTAAAATCATAGGAAAATAAGAACAGCCATAATGGTTCAAACCAAAGGTCTAGCTAGTCTCATATTGTGTCTCTGACAACGTCCTGTACCAGATGTCAGAGGGAGAGGATAAGAACCAGGCAAGCATGTAATACTGTTTCCCATATTCTTCTGGCCTTTAGCTGTAATTCAGACTTCTTGAATGAGATTCTTTTGTATTTATGTTTTTTCTCAATAAACTGGAACACATGACATTTTTAAACATCCACAGAATATAGCAATGAGTTCCACAGCTTAGCTATATGTTGTAGAAACCTCTTGCTTATTTTTAAACTTCCAGCTGCTTTTTTCATCTGGTAGCCCACATGCTTGTATAGGAAAGTACAGGGGATCAATACTTTCCTATGTGCATTCTCCAGGATGATTAGAAATTTTGTGGACATTCATCAGTTGCTCCCTTAACTATTTTTTGTTATTTTATTATTTAATCTCTTTTTCTTTTCTTTTCTTTTCTTTTCTTTTCTTTTCTTTTCTTTTCTTTTCTTTTCTTTTCTTTTCTTTTCTTTTCTTTTCTTTTCTTTTCTTTTCTTTTCTTTTCTTTTCTTTTTCTTTTCTTTTCTTTTTCTTTTTCTTTTTTTTTTCTTTTCTTTTCTTTCTTTCTTTTCTTTTCTTTTCTTTTCTTTTCTTTTCTTTTCTTTTCTTTTCTTTTCTTTTCTTTTCTTTTCTTTTCTTTTCTTTTTCTTCCCTTCCCTTCCCTTCCCTTCCCTTCCCTTCCCTTCCCTTCCCTTCCTTCCCTTCCCTTCCCTTCCCTTCCCTTCCCTTCCCTTCCCTTCCCTTCCCTTCCCTTCCCTTCCCTTCCCTTCCCTTCCCTTCCCTTCCCTTCCCTTCCCTTCCCTTCCCTTCTCCCTTCTCCCTTCTCCCTTCTCCCTTCTCCCTTCTCCCTTCTCCCTTCTCCCTTCTCCCTTCTCCCTTCTCCCTTCTCCCTTCTCCCTTCTCCCTTCTCCCTTCTCCCTTCTCCCTTCTCCCTTCTCCCTTCTCCCTTCTCCCTTCTCCCTTCTCCCTTCCTAATCACTTATCTTTCCCATAATGCAGCCCCCTGACCTACTGTATAATTTTCAATGTATAGAAGCATTTCCATACCTCTGATCACTTTTATTGTTCATCTCTGTCCTTTCTTTTTTGCAGTTATAGGATGTTTTTGGATCAAAGAAACAGAAATTACTATTTTCTTGTTTAAAATTTCATATAGTAATTAAATTTAATTGTATGCCTTACGATGCTGCCTACAGGAATGTGTACAAGAATCCAAAGTCATGGTAATTTTGATTTCTCTAACACTGGAACTCAGTGTAGTAGGTTCAGTGCCTAGAAGAAGCTAATAGCCACATCATTTGAGTCTTTTTCATGTTCTAAGTAGCTTAGTCTTTTTGAAGCCTAAATTCTCATGCTGTAATTAAGGTCCATAAGGCACTCTATCTGAGCATCTGGCACACACCAATTGCCTGTACATTTCTAGTATAAAACCCTGTCAGGAAATTCTTCACAGCCAGTGCTTCCCTTCATTATCCAGAGCACTAGTCTGGTCTGCAACTCAGTGTCACAAGTACATGTTTCATCCAAATCTCTATACCCAGACGTGGAGGAGAACTGTACCTTTTAGGGACTCTTGGCCCTATCTTTTGAAATCAAAAGGCATCTGAGATAGCACTAATCCCTTCAACTCAGGTGCTGTATGAAGCAGATTCTTTGGTCAGTTATGGACCACTACAGCTGTCATTATCATTCTTGCATAGGGATAAGCACAAAAACTGTCCCTTTGAACTGGGCACTGAAGAACAGGAGCTGAATTCACATGATCAACTCCCAAGACTGACTGCCACACAAGACGTTTCAAGACCCAGGAACAAAGCAGAAGTCTTTCACACCCCACTTGGCTAGATACTTCTTGGAGAACCTAAGGAAAATGGTCTCAAGAAAATATACCTTGTAGGGAAGCAATGCCTCTCTGTGGTTTCCTAGATGTTGTTATAGGCCTCCAAACCTTGGATCCTGTTTCACAAC
The DNA here is from genome assembly GCF_028769735.1 of Zonotrichia leucophrys gambelii. Classification (NCBI taxonomy): domain Eukaryota; kingdom Metazoa; phylum Chordata; class Aves; order Passeriformes; family Passerellidae; genus Zonotrichia; species Zonotrichia leucophrys. The sequence continues at coordinate 122,823,967 of NC_088171.1, read as the reverse complement.
AGATTTCTAACCTTCCTTCTCTTATTAAAATCAGGCTTTCCCTTGCAAGTAGAAAACTCCATTTAGCCCTGTCAAAGTGAAATTATCCCCAGTCTAGTGATCAAGGCTTTATCTTGTTTTTCATGTGTCTGGAAATGGTTTCCAGAATTAGCTACTCCATCATCTTTCCAGGAACTGAGGTGAGGTTCATAGGCTTGGAGTTCCTTAGGTCCTTCTTTTTATTCAGAAGTGACATCTTCTTTCCTCCTTGGATACTTCTCCTAACTGTCATGATTATTCAAAGATTATTGAGGGGCCTTGCAAAGAAGTCACTGTGTTACCCAATGGTCCTGCAAAGGGCCACAAAGATGGTGAAAGGACTGAAGCATCTCTTTGAAGAGGAAAGGCTGAGAGAGCAGTTACTGTTCAGTCTGGAGAAGAGAAAGCTCAGGAGGATCCCATTAATGTGTATAAATACCTGAACAGAATGTCAAAGAGGACAGGAAGTGTTCTCAGTGGTGCCCAGTGACAGGATCAGAGGTAATGGCAATGGACAGGAGGTGTCCTCAGGACATCAGGAAACACTTTTTCATGGTGAGGGTTACTGAGCACTGGCACAGGTTCTCAGGGAGGTTGTGCAGTCACCATCCTTGGAGACACTGAAAAGTGGTATGGACATGGTTGTTGACAATCAGCTCCAGGTGGCCATGAAAAGAGTGATTGGGCCAATGACCTCCAGAGGTCCATTTCAGCCTCAACCATTTTGTGATATTATAATTTTACCGAGCAGATCCTGATGAACTCAGCTTCACCTAAGTTAACTTGTTCCACACAGGCTGATTTTAGGAAAGATTCATTACCTAAAAAAGAACAGAGAAACACCAAAGGTAAGATAGGCAAAGCCTTGATTTTGTCTATTCTGTGATGACTTTGTGTCATATAATCAGTGCAGTAATAATGGATAGGAGTGGTAAGGGCCAAATAAAGGATCCAGTTAAATAAAGAAGGAGTTCCAGAAATTTAATTTGAATTTTGAATACAAAATAAAAGTGGAATTTTTCAACATTTTGCTTGCAACCTGTAATTGCTTGAATTTGGTGGAAATAAAAGCAAAGAAAAATCATCAAACGAAGAAGAAACAACAAATGGAGAAGAAAACCAGACTGATATCATCTTTGATTATCCTCTATGAGAAGAAGTTTAGAATTCAAAAGTCTTCCTCTTCAAGGTGAAACATGCTTCCTTCATGTTCCCATCAAGTTCCAGTGTTATAGCTGTGGCATAAGGTAGAATAAGGGTAGATCTTTTGCTTAAAATTAAACAACACACATACAAAGACTTAAAACCAAAACCCAAAAGAACATCCACACCAAAATGGACTAGCTATACTGGTAGAAAAATAACAAGGCAAGTGGAGTAATCATTCAGCTATAGCTGAAGCTAAATTCTGCATCATTTTACTGCCTATCAAGAATAATTCATGTAAGCCACATGAATTATTGGTCACTTACCTGGGCTTCAGGCTTACATCTTTCTTCTTTTTGATCTGAGGCAAGAACTTGAACATAGGCTTCACTTCTTAAGATTGCTTAGCATGATGGTTGCTGTATTTTTTTTGCCATAGCCATCCCACTGTATAATCCATTTTAGATTTGCTGGTAAACAAAAAGGGGGAATTGGAGCAAGATGCTTTACATACCTCATCTTTATACCTAGGCCACTTAGAAGTATTCCTGTGAACATAAATATGTCTTAAGCTTTTTTTACACCATTTTGCATTAGAAATCCTCATTTCAGCATCTCAGAGTCTGTCTTTCTGGATGCCAGTCCCTGTTAGTCCTATGTCGCCACAGTAGCTCCAATTGCTTTTTGCACCAGAAAACAGTCTTGCCTTCCACTGTATGTTCAGATGCTGATCAAGAATGCATTTTCATGGACCAGCTTTGCAGTTCCAGTATTGTTTCCTTCTTCTGAAAACAAAGAAATTTATCAGCATCATACTGGTACAGTGCACTAAGCCCATCTACATGTCTACCAGCTTGCCAGTGCTCATTGACAACCTTGCACTTTTGTGTTATATGCATGCAGTTTTATGTCCTGCCCAGTCAGTTAAGTCTGTACTTGTAAGCAGAGAAATTATTAAAAAGGGCTATGACTATTTAACCCTATCAGTCCTTCTATAACAAGTCAAGAGACTAGTTCTGGAGACCCTTAGCCAAACTTAAAAATAAAAAAAATCCTCCTATTGCTTCTCATATGATGTAAGTTAATTTTTATGTTATATTCCCAGAGATCTCTGTTGACCAGATGTTAGCAAGCATGCTGTGGCTGCAGAAAGCATATCAGGAAGTCAAAGTGACCAAAATTCTTGTTTTTCTGTGAATTTACTTCCTGATATAGAAAGACCTCTTCTTCAAGGTACCGGGTTTTATATACCTGTCCATTAATAACAGCTTTTCAACAATACTGCTTTTTAAATTTTAGTTTCATCTTTTGATATTTATATTAAAGAAAAAGACTGTCAGGAGATAGACTTCAAATAATTGTTTGTCACACCTCTGAAACAATCATTGTCTGAAGCTGGTTTTCAAGCAAACACCATGTAATTAGGGAATACACCTGCTCAGGACTTGAGCCATGCCTGTTATTTTACATCCAAACTAAAAGAAAGAATTCCAGGACTTCTATTTCAAAATGTAGGTGTAATATTCCTGAAGGAAACCACAGATTTTATTCTTCTACACACAGGACAAACTAAAATATTTTTTGATGTTCAAGATACTTTTCTATTACTTTAGATGATCCATAACATCTAAATGATGCTTCTTTAAAACCAAGCATCATTTGTTTGCTCAAAGCAGCATAACAAGCATAGCAAGTGGATGAAGTAGGAACAGCCATATGCCCTCACTGTTTAACAATATTTATCTTACTGTTGACAAGTTCCACTCAGCTGACACACTGAATTCATAGGTGAGGGTTATTGCCAGCCTTTGTGGAACCAAATGCATATGTTTCCTTCAGCTGCTGATACTTACACCATTTTTAGAGACTTTTAATAGATTACTGTCCCCTTTGATCCCAGATTTTGGCTGGGAAGATAAAACATTGTTAAGCTTGTCTGACTTCTCTTAATAGCCAGGTATAGGGAATACAGACAGAGTTTCCAGGTTCTCTATTGTTTCAACAAGAATTATTCTTAATCTGTCCAATAATTTATTCTCCTAATCATTGTTTGCCTTCTTCAAAGATTCCCCAAAACTTTTCTTGGAACTACCCACCCAGGCAGGATAAGCTCAATGAAATTAACTCTAGGGTGAGAGTTGGTATTCATAAAAATAATGCAGATGTCTCATGCTCTTCAGCAACCAATGAGTATTACTGATATGATTCTCCCATGGCTCAGAGGTAAAGATGCATTGCTATCAAAGTTGTTTCCATTTGCAAGAGCAGCTAATTTTGCATAGCACAATGTGGTGGAGACAACAGTGGTGGTGGTACCAGAGCCCATGGAGCAGGCTATATTGTATACGAGCAAGAGATGGAGGTCTTTGATAAGAGATGATGCAGGGGGGGTGGCTTTAATGCTCCAATTCATTTTCTGTGTGAGAGGGAGGGATGGCCTATTGAAAGTTTCATTTTAGGCCCGTTAACTAATACTGCCCCTTACTGATTCTTCAGCCATGCTCAATTAGAGAGAATCCTTTGTCCTGACACCAGTCAGGATTACTACGATTCATCAACTTTACCCTGAAGAGTGCTTTTATACCATCTAGACCTCTTAGCTCTAGCTGTGAAATGCCTAGTCACAAGGTTACCAGAAGATAATTTTCCTTGTCCCTGTAAATAGTAGGCCACTACAGGTACATATCCAAAGCTAACTAATATAGGCAATCTAAATATGTAGCAAGTGGTATATATTTGTAAATTAATTTAGAGTAGCTGTTAGCACATGTATTAAGCTGCACCAGGAGTGTAGAAATACATCAAATAGCAAGGCACGATTTTTTTAAAGACATTAACAACTTCAATGCTAGGAGTAGTTGAGCTTGTCAGATGAGAGAGCTGCTATACCCTCAAAATAGCTTTACAACATCTTGGACAAAGGCTCCAAAAAAAACCTCATTGGCTTCAGAGTCAGGAACAAGTAACCACAGACAACGCAATACATCAGTTGCTGCAGCTGAAAAAAAGCCAGGCTTTGCCAACACAGCTTGTAAACTACAGAAGGTCAAATCCCAGTGATTCAAAACATTTGCATACACTGCTATGAAAACCAAATGTTTTCCCTTTAATTCAAATGAACATGAAATTAAACTAACAATAAAAATTGAAATGAAAATTCTGGCAAGCATGTTGACATGCAGAAAAGAATAAGGTTTCTCTGCAGCATTAATTAAAGTGTGAGTCATAGTGGAGACTATCTCATTGCAATCTCATTTGTAACTAGTGGTGATGTGGTAGACTTCAGTTAGCCCAATGAGTATTGGCAAGATTTTAGCTGTCTTTCATGATTATAGTTGAGGAAACTGTTGATCACCAATTATAACCTGGTATACAAAAGGCCAGAAGTAACTCGAATAGTTCACCACTTAGTACGGCTGTTTTTTTTCTACTGAAAAAATATGTCAATAAAATTTTCACAGGTTGAATCAGCCCTGCTAGAGACGAGCATCTAAAAATTCCAGTTTTTAATATTCTGATTTACCTAAAAACATTTAAATATGATATATTTTATTCTATTATGTATTTCTTTACAAAAACCTCTAATATGGTCAGAAAACCAGAAATAAAAGTACTTTCAAACTAGTGGGAATAGGTTTACCATGATATGTAGAAAATGTGTTATATTGCCTAACTAAAATCTGAGACCAAGAAAAAATGATTATAGCATTTCTATTTTCAGGAAAGGACCAAATTACATGATGGATTGGAACAATTCATCAACTCACACAGTAGTGTGTGCTTGCAGCCCAGAAATGCAACCTTACCTTGGTCTGCATCAAAAGCAGTGTGACCAGTAGGTCGAAGGAAATGATTCTGCCCCCCTGCTCTCATGAGACTCCCCCTGGAGAGCTGCATCCAGCTCCGGGGTCCTTAGCACAAGAGCAGGTGGCCTTTTGGAATGAATCCTGAGGAGGGCTGTGAAAATGACCAGAGGGCTGGAGCACTTCTCTGAGGAAGGCAGGCTAAGAGAGTTGGGGCTGTTCACCTTGAAAAGAAGGCTACAGGAAGACCTCATAGCACCTTCCAATACCTAAAGGGGGCTACAATAGAGCTAGAGAGGTATTTTTGGCAAGGCAATATAGTGACAGGACAAGGAACAACAATTTAATTTAGATTAAATATTAATTAGATATAGAAATTTGATACTGTGAGGGTGGTGAGGCACTGAAACAGGTTGCTCAGAGAAGCTGTGGATGCCCCATCCCTGAAAGTGTTTAAAGCCAGGCTGGACTGGGCTCTGAGCAATGAGGTTTAGTGGAAGGATTCCTTGCCTATGGCAGGGAACAAGTAGAAACAAGTTGATATCTTAAGGTTCATTCCAACCCAAACCATTCTGTGATTCTATGAAGTAATGCGTACCAAAAAAAAGGATAAAGATTTTTTTCTAAAATTCAAAATTGTTTTTACTGAAGTCAGTGTGGCCTTTGTATTGATTTAGATAGAAGCACAAAATGCTTCAAAGTTAGCACAGCAGTAAATATTACAAAAAATCCATAACGCTAAACCAAAGCAAACAGAAAAATAAACTAATTAAATAAGTTAAGTTCTGGACATTGTTTAAGAAATTGCAGAGTATCCATGGTTATACTGTTAAGCAAGATTTTTTTCAAAGTATTGCTTCTACCACTGCAGATGAATACAACAGCAAAGCTATTTAAGAATAAGGTGTGGCTGAATAGAAAAATGTGTACTGGTTGGAACAGTGACTTGGGGGAAGTAAGATCCTGGGACATGCAGCTCCTGCTACCTGCTGTAGGCTGATTAGTGTTCAATGATGAGGACAATCACAATCCCAGTTTTGTAAACTTCAATTCCACTTTTCTAGCAAGGATTCATTGGAATGTTTTCCATGTCTTTGACAAATTTTGAAATTCAGTGGACAAATAAGTGGATTTTTCCTAGATTTTGGTATACAGAGACACAGTCCTTTTAGTTCTTGGCAATGTAAAGAGAAATTATTTAAGTTACATTTTTCATCTCCATTTCAAATTTTGTCTGGCACCAGAAATATCTTTGCACAGCTTAAGCAAAAAGAAAAAAAAAAAAGAATGCACCTCACTTTTCAAGAATTTCTGTTTTTCACTGCCAGCTCTCTCCCCTGCCACATTTTTGTCACGACTCATTCAGAGTGGCTTTCCTGTGAGCTGGAAGAAAGTCAGAATTAGGTCACAGACATAGAGACTCACACATGTATCTGTACAAAAGTCTCTGTATTTATGAAAAGTTTGGGACAAATCCAATCTCTGGTGTCAGTGAGTCAATTAACCTTCAAATCCTGTATTTCTTAGGCATTCAGGTGCTAGTATGTATTGCCTCCTACATACTGCATTAGTAACAAAGACAATTCTTCTCTGATACACTATATGTCTTTTCTACCTCAAAACAAACAATTTAAGATAATTAAAGAAAAAAAGATAGAAACTCAATTATCCTGTATGGCATACATTTTAGATGTCCTCATTTGATGTGTTTTACCTAATTTACTTTAACAACAAACCAAGATCCTAGAAAAAAAAAAGATTTTTGCACATAGTGCTCTGTAAACCTGAATGCTTCTAATGTACTAGATATGATTTCTGAACTGAAGAGAATTTTCTGAGTGTCATTACTGTGTCTGCCTTCTCAGCAATCATAGAGGCTCACATCTATCATTTCCTTTGTTCAGTGAGAGACAGACTTCTTGCCACGAGAAAAAAAATAAAGGGAAAGACTGGAAATATTTACTGTGATGTAATGGAAAAAAAAATAAAGATCCAGTCAAAATACTCCCTGCAATTTATATTTTACAGAGTTACATATAAATTGGTACATATATATATATATATATATATATATATATATATATACACATATACACACACATGTTTATGAATTATACTGATGAAATTAATATTTTATATGCTTAAGGTATCCACTGTTAAAATAATTTTGTAATATAATCAATTATGTGGGTTTTTATCTGTCATTTAAAAAAATCTATGTACTTTTAAAATAATAACTTGATGAAGTATGTGAGATGATAGCAAAATCCTATGTTTTCATTTACACTCATCCCTTTCTAGAGTTATTCAAATTAATCATCTTAAATGGAATGTATATTAGCTGTTTTTCAGACCCTTTTAGCTATGCTTTTAGTGTATTACTAATTTTTTAAAATCAGATTTTCTCTGGAAGCAGCTAATTTTTTTTTAAATGCCTTATCACACTGGATGTATGAAAGAGTCATCTATGTTTTTCAAAGGAGACATTCAATTAGAAAATTTGACTTAAAGATTTTTGTCCTAACTGGAAATTTTGTGATCAATGGGCATTGGGTAAAAATGTTGCATTTTATTCCAATAATGCATCTGGGACATTTGTTTGCACTTCTTTGTTGCACTTGTTGGGCAGTGATGCCATTCTCAGGTGTCACACTGCAGGGAACTGAGCTGCTCACATGCACACATGACCCTTCTCAGCCCTAAGCTGAAGCAGATAACATATATTAGTGTATGAATTTGAGAAAAAAAGGGTTTTTATCTTCCTGGAGCATCCTCAATGGTATTGAATAGCTCCCTGGGAATCCTCAGTTAAATTTTTCACTTTCCAGATACCTGTATATGCTCCTCCTTCCCACATATGCTTTACTTATTTGGCTGGGTGATGTACACTCATAAACAGAAACTACCTTTGGCCACTGGTTGCACTGAGGATGCTGCCCATCCTGGGATTTCAGATCGACTGACCTTTAATTTTTTAGTACAAGAGATGGAGATTGGTTTCACCTTCCTAAATCTCTGCAGCAAAAATGATTAGGCAAACTAAAGTACTACAATGAGTATTACTCTAGGAGTCTCTTCAGAATCATGCTAAAATAATTCTGATATATTTCAAAAAGTAAAGGAGTAACTGTTTTACAACTTGTGTAGCTGCAGCTTCAAAGATGAAGGAAGGTAAGTGTCAAATTATTTACACAAAAGTATACCAAATAATGCTAATTACATAAAGGTCTGATCTTATTAATGGACACTTGTGTCTATGCTTTAGCAAGTTTTATGAAGAACTCTATAAAACGGGGGCACATTTGCCCTGATTTTTTTCCTGAAATTTTACTGTTCCTTCAGTGTCAGTGTCAGCTGCTAAATATGCCTTTTCCTTTTTTAAATACTAAGTATCTCTAGGTAATTTTTAAAAATACAGTTCTCCTTGTCCCACAACTACCTGCTACATGGGTAGAATAACCATTGATATCCCTTGTCACAGCTGACCACATATAATTCCTAAAATTATTTTTTCTCAGGCATTATTTCAGTTAAAATCCCTGCTGTGACATGGGTGAGAAACCACAGCTTCTGGGTCTATATTGGAGCCAACTGTCTCACTTTTTTTTTTTTCCCTTTTTTCCGCAAACACTAATAAAATACAGGAATGAAGGGAGCTTTCCCTCCTTCATTAAAAGCATGATGTGTATAAAAATTATGAATTAAGAATTATTTTTACACATTCCCCCTTCTTTTCAGTTCCTCATGATCATCTCTCCTTTATTGGGAAAAAGCTAACATATCACTGAGATGAAGTGGATCAGTTCTGAGCTTCAACAAACCTATGTGCTGCTGTCTGCTCAGCCCTGTGAATCTTTAAGAGATGCACTGAGAATGAAATGAGAACATCTACCTGAAATTACCTACCTGGAGATTCAATGGCTGCAAAGAGTAGGTGAAAATCTTCATGAATACTTGCTTCAGGAAAAGGAAGTATGGTGAGCATGACTGAAAAGCAGCCCTGGCGTTTCAATGTGACTTATAGATCCATTACAATTTACAGGAACAGCCACTGGTAGCAGCAAAAATCCAGGCAGATTTAAGTAACTAGGCTGCACTAGCAACAACATTTTCAACCAAGCAAAGGAATTGTCTCACAAACTAGCCCTTGTCTTTCTGTTTTTGTTCTCTGCCCTTTTCAGAATTTGCTGCTAAGCTAGAGCCTGGCCCTTCCTTCTCTACAGCTCACCCATGACTTGAACAATTTAGTGATGGATCACATAACCCACAATGCAGCTAAACACCGATCCTGCATCTCACACATTAGTTTTAATGGTGCTATCCACCGCATTCCATTGTCTGGTTTGGCTCAAAAGCTGAAATGAATCTGCTTTTCTGTAAAAATTAACGGGTAATGCTCAGTAATTCAGTAATTGGTATTTGATAACTGGCACTTTTAAGTTCTATATGGCTTTCAACCTGAAAGCCCAGCCTTGAATGCAGTTCTTAGTAGTGCCACTTGTTTACATGGAGTTTTACATCCCATTCACTTTTGGGTGATTCTTAACACCTTAAGTGCATGAGAGACCAGCAAGAAGGACATGAAGTCAGTGTGTTTTTTGGCCCAAATAAAACAGAACTAGATGTGTATAATGCTCTTTTAGGGTGAGTACCTGGGGTGGATCTTTAAGTCTGTCTTCTGAGGCTGGACATTATGTTTTATGTGTTATTTTGTTTCTAGCACCCTGTTTGTGCATCATGATCAGGGTGCAGCACAGAGGAGATTCATCTGCTCTTCCTACTCCTCTGTTCCCCAGTTCTCAGACTTCCTCCTCTCCTCAGCCATCACGCAATGAAAATGCTCTGGCTGGGTACTTTAAATATATTATTGCTTCTGGGCTCTCTGCTGATTGGAAGGAGTTGTACAGTAAAAAGGTGCAGAGATGTTTGTGTGATAAATGGGAATATATAGACTAGGATGCTTGGCAGGGCTGAAAAAACACTGTCATGTGCATTCAAGATGGAAGGGAAGGCAGGGGAGGGAGACACGAGCTGTTAAAGTGAGTGGCAGCCACCTACAAACCTAATCCAAATAAAACCCCTCAGAGCAGGGGGACGTACCCCTCCATTTTGCACCCCCACGGAAGGATCAAAGCGAATAGCAGCGCTCGCTCCCGCTGCCTGAGCCTCTGCCTCAGAGCCCCTCCTCAGGGCCAGCAGGCCCGGGAGGCGCCCGGGTCACCTCGGCGTCCCCTCGGCCCAGCGCCGGGGGTGGGCAGGAGCAGCACGCCGCAGCCTCAAAGGCTGGAGCAGCCAATGCAGTGCTGCGAGGCCGGCACAGAGCTCCAGGAGCCGCCGAGGCTGCCCGAGGCACCGAGCCTCCCGGAGCTCTGCCGAGCGGCGCGGCTCTGCATCCCAATGCTCGCCCGGCGCTGTCGAGCGGCCCGGCCCGAGCGGGGGAAGGAGCCTGCCCGCCACGCTGCCGTGCGTCCTCTCTGGGGCTCCAGGGGAGGCGCGGCCTTCAGCTGTACTTCTGCCGGATGAAAACTGAAAATATCTGTAAATGATTAAAATGGTAGGAGAGAAACAATCATAAATATTCATCATCTATCACTACTGATTTATTTTCCTAATGCTGTTGTTACTCGTAGGACCAGATCTGCCTTGTTTTGCCTTCAGAGGCATATGTACAGCACACTAGAATTTGGAAATAATTATGTTTGTAGAAATTTAAAACATCACATAGTTAAAGGGAATTACAGGTATGACCTTTGTGAACTGCTGTCAGATTTTTTTATGTTATCTCCAAAATATAACAAAATCGCACGGTATTTAGAAGGTTCTGTACTTTTCAAACACACCTTTGCAAGTAGTGATAAGGGAATATGATGCTTTAAGAATTAATGCAACAGCTTGACCTGTTCCAGAGAACAGTCTAATTATTGTTTTTATGCTATTTCAGCGAGATAGGTATTTCTTCTTTGTTTTTTTTTTTTTTTCCAAATGAAAGAAGTTACATTTATCACTCTTGTATATCCAGCATGATTTCATCTTAAATTACTTTGTTGGAACTCACAGAGCTTTATTTAAGTGTGAGGTGAATAGCGATAGATTTGAGGTACCTGAAATTTAAGAGAAAAACAGTGTAATATTGAAAAAAATCTGTTGTTCATCTGGTACTACTTTTTTCTTTAAAAATCTCCTTTAGTTTGCAGTCAAATGTTCTTTTCAGGAATGTTTTGACATCATATTTTGCAGAGAAACTTTTAATCTACAATATGTATGGCAATAAGTAGGAAAAAATTGCAATTTTTCGTACAACAAGCTGCTGCCCTTCTGTTTACTATACAAGACAAGTTTTCTGAAACACAGGGGTTGTTTTTATTTTTTTAATAGTTATGTGGCTCAGATCCAGCAAGCAAACCCGTTTTACTGATGGGGTCTCTACTTATCCAGTGTTTCTGTCATCAGCCTGACCTTGCAGCTTTCTACAGTGCCATTATACCCTGGGTGCTGGCTTATTTTCATACAGCAGCCCCCAACTACTTGATCCCACTTCATCTACTTCATGGACACAGACATTTGTTGGGCTTATTAGCTCAGCAGGAGCCTTATCATATTTTGTATCTGAGGCTGTTGGAGATGTCAAGAGATGGAAATGCTGTGTAGCTTTTTATCCTCTCTTCTTGCACTTTCTCTGAGAGCCCAACAGTGCATTTGGATTCAATGCTCTCCTGCCACTAGCTGCTGAGATCTCTTTAAATATGTCTAGCTTTGCCATCTGTACCAATAACACTGCAAAGGCTTAGCCATGATTAGGCTGTCAAGATTTATTAAGTTAAAAAGTATCAAAGTTTCTTGCTGCAACCCCAGACCTTTTAAGAGTCCACCTTCTTTAGAAACCCTTCCCCCTCCTGACTAACACTACAGTCAATGTGCTTCGCTTGACCTTGACCAACATATGCACCCGGGGAACACTAATGAATTTGGGCCAATTCATCTTGGAACTCCAAATTTAATCAAGCTGACATGCCAGGGAAAGCAGACTGTAATTAACTCCTAGCATTTTAGGTAATCTGTAAATTTCATAAACTTAGATCAATCTGTTTCTGTGGTATTAAGCATTTTTTCATGGATTTGTTTAACAGACTAAAATTGTTAAAATAATACAATAATAACAATTAAAAAGAAAGTGTTGTATCATAACATTAAATCCCTTTAAAAATTACTATTAGTCCAGCAGAATAGGATGCCACCAAACAATGTATACTTAGCAGCCTGCCTAGTAAAACCAAGTGAATCCAGTGTTTTCATTTCTTTTTGAAAATGAGTCATCCACTCATTTCATGATGTGCATGTTATGAAAATATATAACCAGTGAAAATAAAATAGAAAAAATCATTTGCTCAGTGTTATCTTTCAATTAGTTTAATTTTGATGAAGAAGAGATAGGAGCATTAAAAACTAGCCCATAGGGCTCCTGTTTTGTTCTGCTTCGTTTTATTATTATTTGTATAATGGTAGCACTTAGAGGTCCTGGCCAGGATCAAGGTCCCACTGTGTGAAGTTCTGTATGAATACAAGGTTCCAGTCCTGAGGGGAAAGAAAAAAAAAAAAGAAAAAAAACCTCCAGTAAAATATTGATTAAAATAAAAAAAAATAAAAAGAAGAAAAGGAGAAAAAAAAATAACCACCAACCCACCCACCACCCTAAACCAGACTTTTCTGAGACTAATACTTAAATTTCCAGGCTGAAATAGTTCCTCAGTATTTTTTAATTCTTTTCAGTCTGCACGGAGCATCAACAGCACACCTAAGCTCCAGCCTCTCCACAGTGGTCATGGTAGGTAAGAAATTTTGAGGTGGCAACAAATAAAACAGAAGAACAAAGTCAGTGCTCAAGCCATCAAATTATTATTTGTGGATTTAAAAGGAAAAAGCCCAACTAATGAAGACTAAAACTATCACTACATTTACAGCATATCATCTCAGAAATTATAAACCTTTGATCTTTTAAATGTAGGAGTTAAGAAAAATATTAAAATCAAGACCATGCCAAAGACTGAAACATATACATACATATATACATATTGTATAGACATATTTCCTGCAGACCTTTTTAAAGGGAAGCAATCAAATAACATCAGATATTGCTTCAATCAAATAAATGTTAATTATTTAAGAGCAGAGGCAGAGAAGGGCCAGAGCCATTAATTTAGGTTCCCTTCCTCAAAATGTGTTTCATAAAACACCTTTAAGATCTAACATCAACATCTAACATCTAACATCTAACATTAAGATCACCTAACGCCTTTAAGAACTTTCTATTGTATTTTAGTCTAAAAATTCATGAAGATTTTTGAGGCAGATAGCAGCACAAAGAACTACAGTGAAGATGAAGTTCACCTACTCCTGCTGAACTTTGCAGTCTTCCTTTTCAAAGAGAAGGATGAACAGCATTTTACTGATAACTAATGAAAATTCTTCACTGTTGCAGTTTGTACATACCTAAATAAATGCTTTCACAAATAAATGTACAGGGAGTGATGAAAGGCAGCATGTGCCTTAAACTCTTCATGCTGATTATGGTCATTGTGGCTAGAAGGGAAGAATAAGGTCTGTGCTCAAACAGAACATGCAAACACACACACACACACATACACACACTGTGTTTACACACCTAATAATCATATATAGCAACACATATATTCTATAGGATGAGATTTTTGACTCTATTCCAAATGTTGATGCGATTTTAGATGGACAAATCAGTCATGTAGTGTCTTTCATGAAAATTTTTCTCATACTGAAGAAACCACAGCATAATACCATATGATCACAGAAGATTCTTTACTGTCTTGTGGCCAGCATAGTCTTTCATTTCTAAATACACTGGACCAAGGAGAATAAAACCAATTCAAGGCCTCCCTTCTTCATGACGCTGGAAAAGCTTGGCATAAATTGTTTCTTCTTTCTCTTGGTATATGACTATGCACATTTATGGGTCTCAATTACAAAACAAATACCTGGTTTTTGTGTAAGCTTAGAGAGCAGAGCAATGTATCTTATGTGCCCTCAGTCTATAAAAATGAAAAAAGTCTACTCAGGCCTCTTTCTTAATGTATATAGTATCCAGGACTTTATTTTGAGCGATGCAGAAGCCCAATTCAAATACTCAAAAAAGGTGGAGTCTCCATAGGCATGGCCAATAATGTGCTATATACTTTCAGAGCTTTAAAAAATGTCTTCACGTATGTTGTTATGATTTATTAAGCAAATTCTTGACCCTAATAGCTAGTAAAAGCTAGCAAAGTGCAACTGGCTACTTTAATGACCGGAAACATAAATGCTGGTTCACAGAAAGTAATCTCCCAACCATCATAATGTGCAATAGATCATTCAGGACAGTAAACACTTGACCAAAATGATCTCACCTGCTGTCAAATACCCTCTAAAATCCTTTTCTTGACTGGTCAATGAGAAAACTATGATGCAAACATATGTCTTACACCAACATATTGCAGACATCATCATCAGGCTAGATGCAGGAGCAGAAAATGCAGATTGTTTGGGTGTTGGTGATGGGCAGCCTCCAGTGACTGGGTGACGAAATATCCAAGGTGGTGCAGAACCATTTCTAAGTAGACCTCAGCTGACTGTGAGATGGTTATCAATCTATAGGTTACCTATATGGAGCCTTGCATGGATTAATCTTACGTCTTCTTTTCAGAGATCCCTGGAGATAATTGCAATACCACAGTTTTGCTGAACTTTTACCAGCTCCACCACCTCCATCTTAGCCTCTACAACCAATGTTATCTCCCAAAGGAGGGAGCATATAATTATGAGAAAAGTATAAATTGATGCAAGGACCTGAGGAGCTAAAAGGCCACTCAGAGCTGAACAAGACACTTAAAACTTTTAAAACAACCTCCTAAAGGAAAAAGTAAGTTAATGCAAAACACTGAAAGGGGGAATCAGTAATGTTGACTGTACCTTCTACAGAGGATATGCCCTCACTAGCTGATAATGTAGAACAATCTTGAGGCTGCATTAGATTCATTGATAGTCCTGACTACAGAGATAATTGTGGTAAGAAATGGTTGCGCTCCCACTTCCCCCAGAGACTGTGCCTATTGCTGTCAAAGGAAGATCTGGAAACTGTGATTCATGCTTTTATCATCTCCATGTTCCTAACTTAGGGCTAAGGGCTCCACAGAAGTTTCATCTCGTTCAACACTCAGCAGCCCACCTCTTAAGCAGGAAAACCTGCCAAGAGATCATAATGGAAATCTGCACACTCTAATGGATTTCTGCATTCATTATCCAGATACAAATCAACTTCCTGGTCCTTATATTTAAGGATATTTTAGATACTGGCTTTTAGCCAAGATCTACCATGCAACTTTTCTTATTGAAAATGCTGAAGTGTATGCAACCTATGTTCAAATGCTCAGAAGTGTTTCATGTATTAGGCCCTGCCCTGGGAGGAAAATTTAACAGAATTCAAGATGTAGTGTGAATCCAATCATCTCACAAGCAAAGCTTCCTGTGATAGTGTGGCTTTAGGAGGAATGACAAGAGGTAAAAGAAAAGGAAGGAGTAAAGTGAGAAGAAAAAACCAAGGAAAACACAGATGCCTCTAAAACTTATCACGTTGAGGACAGAAGCTCTTTCTAGACATCCGTAATTCACTTTTTAGTGTGAGAGTTTCAGACATATTACATGTGTTGATTGAATTAATGACATATAAAACTTTCTGCCCAAGAAGCTTATTTGAGGGTACTTATATGATATGCTGAAAAGGAACAAAAGGAATGAGTGAGATGAGCTGGTATGGAGATAGAACTTACACAGTTTCAATGAAAGTAAAAAAGTATTTTTGTATTAATACATGCACATACTCAACTCTTTTGGCTACTGAAAGCTGACCTACCAAATGTTTTCTTTAAAACAAGGAAAGAAGGAGAAGAATGAGGAAAATGAAGAGCAGAATATCAGATAACAGGAGTTTGAACCTTAATTTAGTATTTTTACATGTATTTTTTTTCAGCATTAAGTCACGTATATTTTGAGCAAATCTAGGAACTACCTGGTCACAGGATTCACATTGTAGCTAGTTCTAAAGGTGTATGGCATATATCTGCTGCTGCAGTAAGAGCTCATTTTTGTCTTTTCAGTAAATGTTTAGAGGAAAATGCTAATCAAAATAAATCCTCATTCCTGGGTCCAATTGCCAGCATAAATAATTATTGTGATTCAAAATGGTTTATTATATTTGCGTTTTTTCAAGATAATATATTTCCCAAGCACATGGAAGTAAAATTCTAGTGTTAAGAAAACACAGAGGATGCAACAAGATCCTAAACGGTAAATTTTTCATCAGGATCAGTGTTCTCTGAATTTGAGCTTTTACTGCTCTAAATTGCTTGTGTTCAAACTAAAGAACTTTGAGGGCACATAACCTATTAATTCTATTGCATTATAACAGTATGGTTAGCTTGTCCACTGTCTGGTTTCCTGATGGTCTGCCTAGTTTTATTCTAGCTCCTCCCAGCTCTGTCAGAGCTACTAAGCATGGACACACACATAAGCAGTGGTCTCTAGTCTGAAGTGACCATTAAAGATATTCTGTGGTGGAATCTTTACACAAATTAGCAGGCACTTTCTTTCTCATCAGGAGATGTGGCTTTCCCCATGCTACTCTACATCTGAGTTTCACAAACACAGAGATTCAGGGATAAGGCTCCAGTGGAATCATAAAATATTTTCTAGTCTGTCATTACCACAAACCTGGTTGTTAGTGGGGTGGAGTGCTCCATCTACTTCCTGGCACTAGCTCCAAGACTGCTGACAGATTTATGTGAAGCAGAATGCATGCACACTTCTAGCTTATATCCAAAATGGTGAAGGTCTTAATTTTTTTTTTCCTCTACAGATGGACAGCTAATACTGTCACATTAAGTGACTCCAATATTGTAAAGCAGAGAACAGGTGAAATCGGTAAACATTCTTTTGAAATTCATCCAAATAATATTACAGTTTACTATTACAGTTCATTTGTGTAAGGCAAACAGTAGGCTAGGCTATAAAGGCAGGGAAGAAACCAGAGTATTTTCCTCTAAGACCTTTTAACCTAAGGAGCATATAAACAAAAAACCTGGTCTTGGGAGATGCTGAGCTCATACAAACTACAGTGATAGGTACAATAAGACAGCCTAGGCTGGATTCCTAGAGCATCCTAATTTACTCTGAGGTGGTGAAAGAAGGTTGGTGTTAGATCTTGTTTGATGCAAGAGATAAGGAAAAACCAAACTGTTAAGAAGAGTTCAGAAAACCAAAGCTAAGAATAATTTTTGGCAGGCTTTTCAAAGAGTATAGGATGCTGTTGTTGAAAGGATAAGTATTGATACCTAGAATTTTTTTTATTAGGTGTAAATCATGAAGACTGATGCCCCTCTTTTTATAATTTTTCCTGTTTTTCATTGCTGTTTAAGAATCACTTCTCCCACAACCTCATGCCAACTTCACTGAGTTTAGCTGGGGCAATAGCTGGGGAGATAGCCTCAGGCTTGTGTATAAAGGAATGTTTTTCAGGTCCTGCTTTAGGCTCTGCCAGCATTTGGTTGGGGTTGTTTAGATGGAGGAGGTAGATACTAGCAAGCATTAATGTGAACTTATGATAGTCTGGCTACAATGCACAGGCATAGCCTTTAGTAGAAAGTGAAGTGTGTAGCACCAAACAATGCATACTAGGAATATCCATACAAAAAGGTACCTCTTTAGATAGGAATGAAGACTTTCCCTGAACAGTACTTAACTTAAAGAACTTATTATCTGAACAGCATGCAAAGAGAGAGCCCAGTCCTGTGAGGTGCTGTAGTTAGTGCTCTATTAATTCACTCCTATGCTTACTGCATACTAACTTCTTGTATGGACAAGCAGAAGTTAAGTCTTGAAAAACTGTGAATGGTTGGAGTGATCTCATATATACTTTTTAATGGGACTTGATGTAGGTAGCATCACCAGCAGCCAAACCATTTAGCTTTGGAAAGCTCCCTCTTACCCAGCTGTTGCTTACAGGTGGAACAGAAACTCCTGCAGCCACAGCTGATAACATTCATGGAGTGTGTCAGTGGTTCTGCAACTATGAATGGAAATGAGAAGACTGGGAGACATCATGGAAATATATTGTGCTCATGACATCTCCTCACTGTCTGAGTCTTCCAGTGTTGGGTGTTGTCCTCGTCAGTGCACTAATGCTCTCAACCCCTAACACTAAGCATCATTTCTTGATATTTTTCTGTGGGGACATCAGCTGCTAGAAATGCAAAGGCATGTTAGAGATAGTCCAAAGTAAATGTTTTCTTTGCTTCTTCTAGAGCTGCAGGTCCTCATAAGATAGCACACACTACAATGCCATTCAGTGGCTTAGAAAAATCTGCCTGACCCATAAAATATCACCAGCTCAGAATTTCTTAGGTATATCTAGTACAAGAAGTGCAAAAATTATATTTCATAATTCACCAAGCAGATGAGCAATTTCTAGAATTGAACAGTTCTGTTCAGTCCTTTACTCTTTATAAATTTATGAGTGGGTTTGTGGCCTGTCACTAATAGGTCTCTAAATTAATAAGCTGACATGTATTGTAACACTCTCTAGGGCAAACTTCCTTCAAGTTTAGATTTGAGTGACCTGCCTTATGTCATGCTGTGGATTCACCTTAGCAAAGGGTGGAATTTTCAGCCTGCTTTTTGTTCTGTGATAGTTTACAATAACTCAGCTTCTCATCCTGTGTCATCAGTTAATATTAAAAGCAGAAAAAATAATAATCATGGTCTTCCAGCACTGAACAAGAAGATAAATATCTCCTTTTAATGAGAATTTTGAATGACGGGAAGAGAGAATGAAGATATTTTTCTTTACAGAGTCTTTTAAAGAAGAGTGAAGGTCCCACCGTTTCATGATGTGCAGGCCATGGTTTAAGTCCATAATCTCCATTGCTGCACAAATTCCTGAGTCTTGGGCTTCCTTGTGTGCATACAGCGCTGTGTACCTGCTCACCGCCTCTGGCACTGTCAACCTGTCCATGCTCCAGCAAAAGGACAGGAGGTTACGTTTGCTATGGCAGAGCTGGGTCCAAAGGATGGTACTGTGGCTGCCCAGAGACTGACGATGTTCTAGGCATGAGAGGCAGAAGCATATCCTGCATTAAGGGGCTAGGCCAAACTATCTTTTTATACTATTCTCATATCTTCCTCCTTACCCAAGAAATTTCTACAAGCCTGTGGTCAAAGAAATGCCTAATCTCACTATGGTAACAAGCCACAAAGAACTGGGAATCATATTGCCAGCTCATTGTATTAATGTGCTTTTTGCCTCCTAAAGAGCTTTGGTGATTCCTGGCTGCAAACAGGTAAGTCTCATACCCCTCACACCCCTACGTGCACCCAGCTCATCTGTGTGAGGTGGTACACATTTGTCTTATCTGCACTGGAAGACTTATGTACTGTGGGTTTAACTGGGCCTGTGAAGGGAACAGCATGTGACTAGATATAGTCACAAAAGTATATCAGGCTATTAGTTATTTAAAAATGGTCAAAGAGATAAAAAATCAATTTGGGGGAGGAGGATTGTGAACAGAAATAATGGAGTAAACACTGCAATACACCCATCTTCTCTGCATTTAACTGTTCCGTCCCCACATCTGTAGAAGGAAAGCATGCTTTAAATGAGACATTCAGCTGGCATCTCTGAAATCAGTGGTTTCACATCTGTGCATCAGCTAAGCACTGTGTTGCAGAGTTTTCATCATTGAAGACCAAATGAGTATGATCGCTGCATATTATACAGGAATTATTTAGTAGGCAGAGGCTAGCTGTCTTGCTAAACAGGAACCTATTACAGAGGGAATGCATTCATATATAGCAGTAAAGTGCCTGCAGTTCTGATTAAATAAAGAGAAAGGCAGAAACCCATGAAAATTAATATTTCTGTAAATCATAAAAGTAGGACCAAGCTTATTAACATTTTTTATAGGCATTGTATAACACAGAACAACTATATATGTGAGGAAGAGAGAGAAAGACAAAGAGACAGAGTGAGAGAGAGAAAACCAATGACAGAGAGATAGAAAGATAGAAAAATGTTTAGGATGCAGAGACAGAAAAGGAGAAAAATGTTTTGGATGCATGCAGCAGAAAAGGTATTTTGAACAAGAATAAAAATAAAGATCAGAGTTCAAATTAGACTGCCATACAGTCTCTATACATGATCTGCTCATTATATATTTATTGTTTCTTGACTACTGAAAAATGATCACTATCACTGCTATTTTCATGTGACGTTAAAAAAGAAAAAAAAGGAAAAAGAATACATGTTATCTTCTGCATTATCTCCGTAGGCTAGGTTATATACTGCACATAGTTAAACACACAATGATGAAACATTCATATAGGCTGCTCTCATTTCCCAGCTTCTCATTTTTACTCAGAGCACCTAGATTTGCCAGAATCTCTCCCTCCTTTGGCAAGAAGGCAAGCAAGCAGTCATTTCAGAAACTGGTGCCAGTGCTACCTATGAGTCAGCGTGATGTATTTAATGCTCCATTTGTTAGAGGCTAAGTACATTACCCCTACAGTGCCCTAACCTCTAATGGCTCAGTGCCAGGGAGCCCAAGTCTGGTCCTGAACCTGTATTACTACTCCACATTTTACTGCAGTGTCAGTTGTCTCTAATACATACATTAGATCTAGGCATCACAGTGCATCATTTTAACATTAGATTCTGGTATTATGAAATATATCTTTTTCAGAGTATTTCTTATTTCCCTGTAATGCATCAAAAATGGGAATGAAAAATTAGATGTGAATTTGAAGTGCAAAAATTTTATGTTTTCATCATTTTGTACTAAAGCTGGAGTAAAAATATAGGTGTTTGTAATATGGTGCACGGATCTGACATATAGCTCTTGATGTTCAGGGTTAAATTTAAATCTACATTGCCTGGTTACCAATCTCCGCAGTTGCACCCAGGCAGGACTAGGAAAGATTGATGATTGTGATTGTGAGATTAATCCTGTAATGTTTACAAGACTTCTGAGCTGAAACCTGGTTGGTCATATCATGCTATCCAGAGAAGGCCGCTTGGCTTGCCAGGGTAATTTCTTCTGATGCAGTAAATAACTAGGCATAATGAAAATACTCTGATGTATTCTACTGCCTGATTGATGCTCTGCATGCGATATGGCAAAGCAGTGCACTTCCTATCACAAATTTACATATACAAACCAGCAGAAGAAGCATGATAATGTCAGCATCCTCCAGAAACCCTAGGATGCTACACAATTTTATAGCAGTTATGAATTACTGTTGACCTTTCTGGCCTCTTATACCAGTATGCTAGACTCAAGCATATTGAAAGTCATCAGTCTGAAGCAGTCATTCTTTACATAATTATGGCTATTTGTGTGTGGGAGGATAGTGTTTCTTTTATTGTTAAAAATTAGCATTAAAGAATATCATCGCTGAGATTGAATGGCCCATCTGTTTTAAGCATACATTTTAATAGAAACAGAGAAAAGTATAATTCAAATTCTGCAAACTATTTTTATAAGCCAAAAGATGCCAAAATGTGAACTTTTACAGTTCAGTACTTAATGAAAGAGCATGGCTTGTGTCCTGGTTTCCTGGTTTCAACACAGACTTTTTTATTATTATTATTTTTTTATTTTTTAAGCAGGCTAAAAGGTCTTAGCACTTAGCACTATCATTTAAACTAAATTTCTTGCTGGATTTTGCAAGTCTAAATTAACAGGAAATATTCAGTAGTCGTATAAAAGTCTTTCAAGTACAAATATAGATTAAATCTTTGAAATCATGTAGATGCATTAGTTAAAGGAGCTTCCATATTTCATACTAAATATTTGAATAATCAGGCTTTCAGAACATCACTAAAACACAGCTCCTTATTATCATTTGCATTTTAATGTCCTTAAAATTATTACACTAAGGGAAATGTTTTTGATACATTATAGCATTTCCTCTAAATGTGTGATTATGTTAATGGGTTTTCAATCAGGATCCTAGCCTGACACCATAGGAAAATTTATGCAAAGTTCATACCCTGTCAGGGCCTTTAATCAGGACCATTTATTAGACCCCTGCCTTCTTTGATGGTTGCTGCTCCCTTTATTAAATATACTGACTTGGCCATCTGAAGAAAAGGACAATAAAAGGTTACTGGGGATGAAAGCATGAATGCTATTTGCTCATGTTTCCTTTACAGACACTTCTTCAATAATTAAGGAAGGGCTTTCTTTGGCCTTTTAGGCTTTTGAAGTGCATATCAAACATAACACTTAGTTCTTGTTTTTATGGAATGTTTAATGCAGAGATTTAGGCTTAAGCACAAGTAAACTAACTTAGATGCTGCTAACAGAATTAATTTAAATAATTCTCACAAAAATCACTGCAGTCACGTATTTCTACTGACTAGCTGAGCTATATTGAAGTGAGGCAATTAAACTTACTGTAATTTAGAGAAATGCTGAAAACAATGGCCTCCCCCCTCTCCCCCCCCCCCTTTTTTTTTCCTTACACTATTTATTTTTCTAGCCTTTTCTGGTTAAACCTTAGCGTAGCAAAGTCATCACTGCATCTGATAAAACAGCTTTCAATGTGAGAACTGTTTCCAAGATCCCTCAATATATATGCTAGTTACTTTATAAAATTATTTAATACACTGCTTAAGGATTTATAGGAGGGTTGAAACTGGCATGAGTGACACTAATTTTTCCCCTGGATCGCATGCAGAGAAAAACACAACAAACAGCAGATCTAACTAAGTAGTATTGACAACCTGGGGTTTGGATACAAATTCAATATGAGAAAACAGACTCACTTCAATGAAATACAAATAAACAACGAATTCTGTTTTGACATGTCTAAATAGGTAGTAGGTGACTGAGAGGCTTGGGTCTCATAGGAAAGCCATTAGTGGAGCATTTGATAGGAAAACGTTTGATTTGAATGCAAGTTGCGTTTCCCCTCAGGGGGTGATCTGAGTGGTATACTGGGGATTCACAGGCGCCCTTTTCACTAGAAAATGCCTGCTGGGCTGTATCTTGATAAATGAAATTTGTAGGATCTCCTAATACTAACAAGTATATAACTATATCATCTATTTAGAAGGCATGCTAATTATATTGGTTCACTGATGTTCATTTTCTCATTCTGCAAAAATATATTAAAAAGTTTTAATAATGAGCACCTGGGTCAATTCTATGTCCAGACTGGAAAAAATAATAATACTTCATTAGTTTAATTATCAATATTTATTGCTCTGAAAAAAGGAATTCATTATTTTTCCCCACAAGCAATTGGTAAATATTCAGTGAAGTGATGGGAGTGCAGCAAGAAATTAGTTACATAAATGCCACTGACCTGATGTTGAATAGAGTCTAAAGCTAAGAAACTTTAAACTGAATAGTTCTCTGGCATCTTTTTTTTTTTTTGCCAGAAATAATATCCTAAATATTATCATGGCCATCATAAGTATTGATAAAATGAATAATCTCTAACAAGATATTCAAAGGAAAATGAGTACATCATGGTTAGTATTTAGATATCTACACACCTATGTGTCCATTTCTTAAGATGCTAGGTATTTTTGAAACAAATTATTTGGTACCTAAATTGCACAGCTATAAAAGCAATCTATTTGATAAAATGGAAAGATTTAACTATTTACTTTTTTCTCAAGTCAGAATCTTACAGAAAAATAATTTAGGGTGGTTTTTAATGCACTAGCTGTGACCCCCCCATAGACCCTTTAAAATTCAAATAGTTTCAATTGCAAAGGAAGAATATTCAAAGAATACTGGGCTAAAAATAAATGAATAGGACACTGAAGAGTTAATGTTCAGAGATGAAGCTTGGAGTTAGGGATTGTTTATGACGCCAAAAATGTTGCTGAAGGTAATCTTAGTAAAACGACCCTTCAAAATTAGTATTACATTTAATTGCATGCATGTGTTTCTGATATATCTCATCAGTGTTAAGCATCATTTTATCTTTCTGTTTGTCCACACAAAGAAGCCAGCAGCCTGAATGATACTGGTAATGCCTGTTAGTTTGAAAGCAGAGAATGCACGGTATGCAGCTTAAAGCACATCAAAGGAAATGTAACAGGACCTCGGTATGTCTTCCTATTAGACAACACGTTGTTATTAGGTAGAAATACGATTTCTTGTATTTATGCAGTTTAGCAGATCAGAAGATGCCTTTCAGAATTAGTAATTAGTAAAAAAATCCCCTAAAAAACAACAAAATAAAACAACCAAAATATTTTCCCTTTTAGTGAGCTAGACAAATGAAAAAAGAAATGTTATACTTGCATGAATAAAGAAAGCAGGAGGATATTAATTCATGTAAGACACAGTTTGCTGGTTTATGTTGAAGCAAGCTATCATGATTAGCTAAATGGATCAGGTGTGAGGACATTAAAAGGGATAAGGTGCCTTCTGAACATATAGGAATATATAACATCATATAAATATATATCTGTATTTGTTCTATTTGCTCATGCGCATGCACACACATTCTGCATATGTTAGGCCTTTCTGGGAAAGAGGCAAACAATATAGATGAAAATCAGCATCTGCAAAAGGCAGCAATCCCATGATTCCTTCTGAGCCAATCACTTAACATATCATTCATAATGCTAGTCTGCTTTCATCATCCTCACCCTGTCACTGGCATCTTTCTTCATTTTCTTCTGCTTCTCAGTTCCAAGAAAGTGGAACCACTGTATCATTTACTGTCCACAACCTAAGCTGCTGATTTAAAGGCTGATTTTTTATTTTCCATAATGCCATATAACTATCCTTTCTGCTTTCTATAAAAGT
The DNA here is from genome assembly GCF_028769735.1 of Zonotrichia leucophrys gambelii. Taxonomy (NCBI): domain Eukaryota; kingdom Metazoa; phylum Chordata; class Aves; order Passeriformes; family Passerellidae; genus Zonotrichia; species Zonotrichia leucophrys. The sequence goes on along the minus strand of NC_088171.1, from coordinate 122,799,114 downwards.
TTAAGTTCAGGAAGATCTTGGGTAATTTTAACACTGAAAACTGTTCAGGGAGCTCAATTTTCTCATTTTCTCTCCCACATTTTTCCTTTTATTTTAAATTTTATAATTACAAGCTTTTAAAGAATATGATATGCAGTTCCTCCTTTTTTCTTTTTGTTTTTGTTTTGGTTTGTTTGTTTTTTTTTTTTTCTGGTTTCCAAGGTTATAAAACTTAAGCAGTAGCTTTTAGTTCTGCTCAAGAAAATTTCTAAATTAATAAAAAATTGCTGTCCATACTTTTTTCTTTAATGACAAGACACATTATATTTATTAAGCATATTCTCCAAATGTTGATATTTCTATTGCTTTTATTAATGATTCCTGGAAGCAAATATGTGCATTTTTTCCTGCTCTTTTTCCCCCCGTATTATTATTATTATTGTTACAGTGGACAGTGATGACTCTGTGTCTTAAAACCTAATCACTAGTGCCTATTAAATTTGGGTTTCATATGTTGCTGGAGGTAGAACTGATTATCATAGTGAATGAAATACTTGTTTGGCGTATTCCCAGAGGGCAAAAAGTCATTCTTCAAGGTGATGCATCTCATTTGAGGAATACATTAACAATTGAAGGCAGTTAAAAATACATGTGAACTCCCAGTGAGGCAAATCTGAGGTTGACCACATATATTTACTGACTGACTCTTGCCTCATTCAGGGGAGAAAACTGTGATATGGAAGGCTGGTTCCTGCAACATATGAGACCTTAATTTACAACTCTAATGTGGCAAGTAGATCATAGCTGCTTAGAAAATATTTAGGATTTAACGCTCAGTATGGGTTTAAGATGTCTTTTGTATCTTAGAAGGTTAAAGAAAAAGTATGAGAAAAGATAAGGCTCAACAGCATTAAAGGTCAAGTTTGTGATAGAAATTAGCTTCTTATTTCAAGGTTGTGTGATAAAATAAAGAATAAGACAGATGCATTTTCGAAACCATGCTGAGATCCATAGTGAAAAGTTTTATACAATAGAAAAGAGGAGACAGGCTACGTAAAGGCCAGCATTATTGCTATGAAATGCCAGGTTACAGAGTGATTGTATTAATTGCAGTAGCACCCTGAATAGATGGAGTGATACAGAGGATATCCTACACAATGATGAAACATATTACTGTAGCAAATGCTGTTTTTCCTCCAAATTAATTTTCAAAGCATGTGATATTTTAGTGGAAAATAAAGCAGAAATAGAAAGAAAGCCAGGGTACCAACATTTCTCAAGTAGACATGAGCACTAACCAAGTAATATATGAAATGTAAAGCAACATGATGTAATAAAACCCAAACCAAACAAAAAAATGCAGTATTTGAGCTTGTTTTGCCATCAAATTAAAAGTTATATTATACCATGTGGCTTTTTATTTATCTGGAAAAAAGTGATTTTTCAAAACATATAAATATTTACATTTTGATTCACAAAGAAGCATTGCCAAATTTTCAACCTGTCTTTTAGCAAATTGAGTCAGACAGACATGAAGTTTTGCAGAAGAGAAAATAGAGGTAGGTCACGCATTTCATCTCCAAATAGTATCTTCCTCCAATATCAAGAAAAGGTAAATTTTACTTCAAAATACATTTATATAATAATGCATTTATATGTTTCACACCCTTAAAAAAGCACCATTGGAATGAGAACATGTATTGAAAAACATGGGATAATAATTATATAACTGACATACATGTTGCTATCGAATAATGTTCCAAGACAAAAAGAAGACAAAATCCACTAGAGAGCTAATGTGCTCCCTCCGCCTCCCAAATGTTAACACCTAAATTCTGACTAGCATCATGACATCTCTGCACCACAACCCAAGCTATCCTCAGTCACCAGGTACATTATAACTGAAAGCTCTTGAGATCAGCCCCTCAGTACCGTCAAGATATCACGACAATTTTACTGCACTCCATCAACCTGTGCTTTTCTTCAAACACAATTAGAACTGCTGTATGATACCAGGATATCCATTTTCCAAGGCAGCAGCTGAAGGCAGACTGCGAGGTGGTGAAACAGAGAAATAGGGTAAGGATGAAAAGGGGCAGAATTTTATCAGGAAACACTGCTTTCATGAAAGAAATCATTTATGCAGTCCATAATCCAAATTGTTACACAAGAAATCCTTCACTGAGCCTAGAGATCTAACGTTACATATAAAGCAAAATTGCATGGGCTTTGGAAGCTGGCAGCTATGTGAGACATATGGGGCCGGAAGCCCGAGGATTCTGCGCTGAGAATGATGAGTTAGGATTCACACAGGGAGCTGTCTGTAAGTTTGATTAGCCAGATGTGTGAAAAGGAACCTAACGCTTAGTCAGAAATTCCTGAAAGAGGCTGTTTAAAAATCAGATATAGTAGGAAGACAGCAAAAGTCCAGATGTTCCTTTGGGAAGAATGAAAGCCTAAAAGCCTTGCTGAAAGCCAAGGGTAGGTCTGGTTAAAACTAACATCTTGTTGAGGAGTTGTGCATCCAATAAGCTATTTAATGAGGTCCTTAAATAAGGACTCATAGAATCCAGAGCCATTGCAGAGAGGCACCTGTCACAGAGCCAGTCAGCTGTACTCCTAGCTGGAACGCAGTCACAGGTGCACATTTCTGAAGAGGATGTTTCATCTTGCCTTCAAGACTTCATAGGTAAATCTACCATGTATTTTGATGTTGGATTGCCCCACTCAATTTAATTTACAAAATAAGTAACTGACGAGCTTTAAACTCTTGGATTCTAAAAACCTGTCATTTCTTTTCCCAAAGCTCTTTTTAGACTCTCTTAATCTTTCTCTCTTTCTGGTTTTCTATGTCCTTGCTGAAGTATGGATGGGTATATATCCTACTCACCCTTTTTCTGTGCTATGTACAAAGTGAAATTGAGTTCAACGCTGCTACCACTGGTATAGGTTTTATTTTCATAACAAAGGAAAGTGGAGGCATGGAGGCAGGTCCTGCAGAAATAACAGGATCAGCAGTTGTCTCTAACTGACTCAGTATTGTGTTTCAACTCTGACTTACTGCTGTCCAGAATTATTCAATTCTCTAACCAGAGTCCTTTTCTTTTTCAATATATGATGCTTTATAGTGCTGTATTGAAAAGTACAAGCCCTACCCATTTTAACAAGCCATTCAAATCACCCTGTGAATGGGAGGTGTGCTCATCATTTGCTACCCCACCAACATCTGTGTCATCTGTAAGATGTGATTCTGACATTTGCCTTTTTGGTTAAGAGGTTAGGTAACACTGGATCCAGATTTGAAATTCTGTGTCTGAATGAAAAAATCACTTTATTGTTTTCCAGCAAAACTAGCTAGTTTCTGTCATCTGTCTACAAGTCAAAATTGTATGTCCTATTAATCACATAGGGCTCAATTTATTCTTAACCATAATATCTTTTAGTAATAAGTCAGTTGGTTGGAAGAAGTCCCTGTTGCCTGCAGAATTGAAGTCTCTAATCCTATTGAAAGGCTCAAACAAAAAAAACTTGATGACAATTCCTGTCTTTTGGAGAACAATTTGGCATTGACTATACTTTTGCCTGTTATAAATCAATTTCTAGCTACTTTGTGAGTAATGGCTTTTTAGTTAAATTTAGCACCATTCTGTCCCATTAGTAACTCTCTGGTTAAACTTCTGAACTCTATGAAATATATGGAAATCACTTACAGTCTTCGAGTCCCTTGGAATTTGCCCAGTTTTCTATTCCTTTACAGTTAACATTTATGGTTTAGAGAGATTCTGGTAGTTCCTGAGTGTGAGACATCTTGGCCAGTTAATTTAAAAATGTTAAAAACCTTTGCCACAGAGGGTAAAGTTCCAATTACAGCAGCATCACATGGGATAGGTGCATCTCTGTTTTGTTTCAAATAAATAGCTAAAATATCTGCTGAACATTCCTGTCTTTATACATCAGCATGTGTCCAACAAACCTGACAGGGAACTATAGATGTTACCAATAAAATTTTTAAGGCATTCTTACTTTTTTAATTTTAATGGAAATTGATATTGCATTGAAATATCCCTTGGCTTTCTTTCAGTAAAGCTCTCCTATAGGTTTTAATGAGCAGCTTTTATCCACTTTCATTTGCTTTCCCATTTTTCCTTCTATCATATACTGTTATTTGTGCTATTGTCATGTTTATAGAAGTTTAAAGTCAAGAAATCCAATCTGACATTTTTTTTTCTTAAATTCTAGTTCATTGATATATATCCGGATATCCTTGATAAATTTTTCCTTTTTAATACTTGCAAATTTGGGGAAATCAGCTGCTTTAATGTAACAGTAGTTATAACAGTCACCAACACTTCTGTATTTGCTTTTTGAAAAATCTGAAGTAAGAAATTTAATTTGTTTATCAAAAAGATCATAGTATTATAGAATATCTTGAGTTGGAGGGGCCCCATAATGATAATGATGTTCCTAGCAGGTGGAGGTTTGCCTTCAGATGCCTGATACTCTCTTATCCATCTTTGGTGAAACATTCTCTTTGTTATAGCTAGAAACTCAGATAGTTTCAAAATTAGTTACATGAAGCTACATTCTAAAGAAACAATTTTTCCTATGCTTGAATGCTTATGGCACCTTTGATGCTGCTTCCTGGTTTGAACAGGTATTTTGCAGATGCCCACCTCTAACACCATCAAAACTTTGTAGCAGGCACAACTTAAATCCATAAATACCAAAGGCTTTGTGATTTTGAGTAATATCTGCCCAAACAAATCTTTGACACAGCTTGCTACCTTGTGTATTCTGCTACATTCTATCCTTGCAAAATTGGTTTAATGCTTAGCTTTAATTTTATATGCAAATGAAAAGTCCTAACAAGTTTATGTAACCCACTTCATGTTTCTTCTTATGCATTATTATCTTAACTTGTTAATAAATACTCAGTAACAATATCTCTGAGTTTGGATTTATCATATATAAGATACCAAGATAAGTTCTTGGACATGCATGTTTTATATCAACAGTGGTCTCTAATTTTGGAAGCCTTCTACTTGTGATCAAAAGGAAAGTTTTGTAGAATCTGTCAAAACCATTTCTTGGTAGTGAGCTATTATTTCTTAGTTTTAAGTTATGCTAAACAATTATATTTAATTTGTAGAACACTTAAAATAAGTTTAATAATCAAACATTTATCCATTCTTCCTTTTGAACTACATCCTACCAAAGAGAGAGTACCTTCCTGCTTATCTATCACCCTGGTGTCCCTCTTACATTATCCTCTCTGTTCCTCACCTGTTTTTCTGTGGTCATCTTCCCAGGGAGAACCATAGGAAGGAAAACCAACAACTTCATCACCATCTCTGCTGAAGGCAGATTTTTTCAGCAAACTTGTAACTCAAGACATTGTTCTCAAGTATAAATACACCTTGCATCTACAAATTGATTTGGGGGCTACTCCTTCACTTTCCTTGGATACTGGGGGAAAATCAAAGGCTTTCTTCCAAAATATCTGTATTTTGTTTGTCACTTCAAAAATGTAATCCCTACTGCTACAATGAAGTTTTCTATGACTATTCTTTTCTAAGTTCCAAATGCTGAAGTACTTGTGTTTGTGTGGGTGCCTGTGCACAGGTTGCATGCTTTTACAGATGACAGTTTCACATGTCATAAACATTCCTGTCCCACAATACCTGATCAATGACTGTCCCAAAAAGAGACACTCCTGCCAACTTCTTCAAAGCTGCCTCGTATTCAGAGAGCGCTCGCCCTTCTAGCTGATTTCCCTAGTGTAGTTTGTATCATTCTGCAATAATGTTTGTTCTAAGAACAGTATATCTCCTCAAAACATCAAGCTTTTATACCAGTTTTTTGTGGTGTCTGTCAATACTCAGTCAACTTTTCTCCTAACTTGGGTTACAGACACTACCTTATGTTTTTCTTCAGTAGAAATTCATGAGAAAACAAGCCTTGATGTTTTTTATTTTTACCAAATAAAGCTATTTTCATTGTTTGCCTTTCAGACAGGTTGACTTTTCCTTTTGTATACTGTCCTGATGTGATTCTTTGGGGGGGCAAAAAAACCCCTGAAGAGCTGTTAACTGATTCAGACTGGTACTGGATTCTTGACCAAGTATTCCCTTTTGTATTTGGAGAGGAATCTTAAAACTCCCACTGAGTGCTCCTTAGCAAAATGATAACTTAATAGACAGTCCTTCCTAGGAGAGATCCAACATAATTCAAGCAAAGGAAAACAGTTGTGGACACAGGTCTGTAACCACAGTCTGACTTAATTAGAGGTACCACAAGTTACAGCAAATCTTCATTTCTAGATATGTAGTGTTCTCAATAACTCAAGCACTGGCAGTAGCACAGACACAAATTTTACTTTATATGGTCCTGCAGTTCCACCAATGATTCCTTAATCCGAACTCTCTAATCATATATCTCCCTAGAAATGCAAATTTCTTTTATAACTGTAGAATCCTAAGGAACACTCACCCAGCCCCCTTCACCCTTTCCCTTCTTTTCTAGGCACTGCTGCCTTTCTTAGCCAAATTCTGCACACAGGCTTCTAGGGATTTTAAGACCAAGATTAATTAATTTCATTTGATTGTTTTGAAATCCATTGTCAGTTCACATATTGTGCTTCTGATACAAAAATGCTAGAGAAAATCTGAAGATACTGCAAACCACCTGCATACAAGTTAACGGCACTCTGATTTTGGAGCTCAGGTTCAAATGTCTTGGCCATACTTGTGACGCACCATTTAAAAATACCATCTCAGTAGTGGGGTGACAAGAACTGGTTCTATGTAAAAAGGCTAGAAAGCCTTATTCAGATTGAAGATCTCAGAATGACCTTCTCTATTCCACCAATCCAATTCTCTCCAGTGGTGTTGCACAAAACTCAAAATTTCACATGCAGAAGTTACAATTATTCTACATATAAAGATAATACTGGATAAGCATCATACTCTGTGATTTTAAAAATCCTGCTGCACAAGCCCATGCACTCTTAACATCATATTCTTACTTATGGCATCATAGGTTATCTTCTTAGGTGAATAAGCTGCCCTAAAGCCTTAGGATAATGAACACCTACTTTTATCCTTTGAAAATTGTAAATAGAGACAAAGTTTACTTATGTAGAGTATGAATATCAGGGTCACATCTGAAGTATGTCTGAACACATATTTTTTCCTATTAGGGAACCTTCTTTAGCACTACACCTACTCTTTCATTATTCCATGCAGTCTGAGTAATTCTTTTTCATCTTTCTCTTACTCTTGTATCCATTTAGAAGCCAAACAGATCAAGAGACAGCTGAAAGAATTCTGCCAAATGTGGAGAAAGATTAAGAAAGTTTCTCAGTAACAAAAGAGATGGCAACTTTACCTAGGAAAAGATGCAATCCCAGACCACAACATTTCTGGTGAAACAGCCCTAATAATTTTTTATGAACAGAGCTTTTTTATTTGATAGTAATAAAAAAACCAATTAGAAATAAAATCTTGGTTGTCTCACAGACTAGAGGTGACAGGCTAGATAGGTAATATTTATACAACACATGGGCAAGCACTGACACTGTTTCATAAGGCAGGCATTCTGGATATTTTTCAATGGACCTATTATTTGCAAAATAATTTGCAATTTTAAATTATATATTCCTATTTATAATTTTTTTGTGCATGCAGTGGCAAAATTTCAATAACCAACCTACTGTAAAACTTCTAAGTGTAAAAAGAAATATTACTCTTTGTATAGATTCAATAAATAGACTAGCTTTTCTTTCCACTGTTGAATATTGTGATTAATGCTAAAGTATTCTTGGTAATCATGAAGGTGAAAAATCTGAAGCTGTGCAGCACTGCAAATTACTTAAGAATAACTCAACTTGAGTAAATTATCCATATGTTACTTTCAAATGGCAAAGATATCCAAATCATCTACAACACTGACATCTTTAATGAGTCAAGGTTATTTTAGCATTTAGCTTACATGTGAAAATCAATAGATAAGCTTTCTCTTTAGCTTTCAGTCAAGTTCAGACATGTTAGAAGCTGGGGGAACTTAAAGTTTATTTGTGGTTCTATCATACGCGATAAAAATCTGAAGAGGGTTATTCTGATTTTACCTTTGCTTGACCTCAAAGTTTTACTAGTTTGAGGTTTTAGGATGTCAAATATCTGTCACATCCGACCTTCTGTTGTCAAACAGTTTTTCAAGATATTGTACATAAACTTGTCGTTTTAGGTGACTAGTAACACATTTTCCAAGTCTTATCATATGAATGAAATGCAGATTTTTTGATTTATCTGATATAGCTGTGCAAGTCCATATTTGGAACAGGGACACAGAATTCATAGTTTAAATACATTATACCTACATCTTTTCTTTCCTTGCTCAGTGAAAGGAGATACTATATTGTCCTTTCAAGACCTATAGATAGAGCACATCATTCACCATTGGTAATGCTGCTTTAGTGTATCCCATGGGCGAGGAATTGCCACTGGCTGTCCTGCCCTGAATCTTCACAGCTTAGCTGTGAGAAGTATCTTCCACAGGCTGGGGGAAAACCTTGGCTTCTGAAAACAGTGGAGTACACTAATGACTCTTCATAAAAACATTTTTCTTGGAAAGTCCAGAATTATAAGTAAGCGCATCTTTGCAAGAATTCAACTTATACTTCTAGTTGCTGTAGATGTATTGTTACAGACAAATCGTATATTTGTGACCAACAACTACCGGACTACTGGTATATACTTTTATATATATCAGTATATATTTTTAATCAAACTTTAATCACACAGTTCAGACTGAGCTGCTTGAAAATGTAGGGAAAAGAAAGCAGGAACAGACTTTGTCAGCTGATGCATTCTAAATTGTACATTTGGTGTCTAGTCTGTACACGACACACACAGACTACAGTTGTGCTACTGTTTGATGCCCCTCACTCATTCACAGATAGCCGCTATTCAGTCTTAAATATTCTTGTTTTTTCAGGTTGGTTTTTTTTCTTTGTTTTCAATTTTCCTGTATCAGCTAGGCAGTAGCAATAGAACTGAAATGATGCCCTTTCTATGGCTTCTTCCTTTCACCAGCTTATTACTTAATTTCTCTGTACATGCTTTTGAGCTTTTTTTCATTACAATGTCTATCAGAGCATTCACATCTGTCCTCTGGGATTTTTTGGTCTTAGTCTATATCACCATAAGTGACATCCTTTTCAGACACTTCAGGACATCTAAAACTTTCAGCATTTCTAAAACTTTTTGTTTGTCCTTGCCCTTATTTTATTCTTTATTACTGTATTTTGATTTCATTTCCTTTCAACCAGCTAATATAATTTGTTTGAATGATTTGGTGTTTTTGCTCTATTCTGACCAAAGACACAATTAATAGCATGAGAGTGGTCAGTGTTTATGTCTTCAGACATTCAAAATTATGATATGTTGGTTACATACATGAATTGAGGTAGGAAGAGTTTGCTTAATAAGGCTGAAGCAGTCACAAGGCCAGGGAGGAAATGTTCTGGGCTCCTCAATGCAAGAGAGACATGAGGCTCCTGGAGAGAGTTCAGAGGATGACAAAGATCACTGTGGGACTGGAGCACCTCCATTACAAGGCCAGGCTGAGGAAATTAAGCTGAGAAAGACCTCACTGATGACTATAAATACCTGAATGGAGTATTACAAACTGGGTGGTATCAGGAGTTTTTCAGTGGTGCCAAGCAATACGACAAGAGGCAATCAGCAGAAAGTGATGTACAGGAAATTCCACCTGAATGTGACAGAGAACTTTTACTGTGCAAGTGACTGTGCACTGGAACAGGTTGTCCAGAGAGGTTGTGGAGTCCCCCTTCCTGGAGATATTCAAGAACTATCTGGACACAATCCTGTGCCATGTGATCTAGGATGATCCTGCTTGAGCAGGGAGGTTGGACCAGATGACCCACTGTGATCTCTTCTAACTTTACCAATTACAGATTCTGTGATTCTGTGAACATGCTTGGTTTATTATTAAATGTAGCAGGTTTTTTTTTGTACATTTACCTTTAGAGAGGTAAAATAGCAAAAGAAGCTCAGACAGTACCTGCAAAGGAGACACAGATTCAGGTGCTTGTCTCCTTTGGGTGTTTCTCTGCTCAGCAGTAACACAAAAAGCATGGTTCAGTGGCACTTCCCCCAGCAGAAATGTAAAATGTGTGTATGCTATCCTTAGAATGCAATGATCAAAGCTGCTGATATCAACTCAAATGAGTGTAAAACAGAGACAGATTTCCATTTCCAGTGCCTCTGCCTGTGTGATATTGTCTCTTTGTCTTTCTTTAACCATCTAAAACCAATATGGTTTGAAAAATACCTTTATCTATACAGAAAAGGGGAACAGTGTAATATTTATGGGAAGAATTTCCATCCAGTTTATATAGCCTATCACTGGGTTGTGGAGTATAAGATTGTTATCTTCACACAGAGATATATTTTAATAATTATCTTTGGTGTCTTTAGATGAAGAATGACAAAAACTAGTCAACTGTCCCAATATTAATGTTAAAAATAATACAGGCTATAAGATACAATGTGACAGGATTGCAGGAATATTCCACAGTGATGGCAAAATTTGTGGTATCTCTGACAGAAATGGTATTAAAGAAAGCCCATTGTGAATCTGTCACATTGTAGATAAAATGATTAATTATACAGGCACAAATATTTACTCAGTCAGTGTTTTTAAACTGTTCCATTATGGTAACAGTAGCTATATGAACTTTGAATGCATTACTTGGAAAAGAGACTTTGCCTTCAAGCCTGGAAAATGAATTGGCCTGGCTCACTCATGTACCTCAGTTTTGGCTGTGAGGTATCATGTATCTGAGAAGCAGCAAGTGCTGACTCATATCAACTCTTGCTCACATTTGGACCTTGCTACCCCTAGTAGGACACCAAGTGACTACCCATCTAGTGGGAGGCACCAGTGCCCCTTAGCTGAGTAGTTGGTGCCAGTGAAACACACTGAGGAAGTGGACAGGAGGAGGAAAAAAGCCCTGAACCATTCAAAAAGCCAGCCCAATTATCATTTAATAGGTAGTAATTAGTGGTGCCAAGACAAGCACCTCTTCCCTTGCAGTGTCATGGGACATGAGTCTCCATGGAGAAGGAGCAGCCCACAGCATGAGCTCCCAGGTGAGTGCTCTGGGACAAGGCAGGTAACACTCCCACTCATATGAATTGCCTGCTGCTTGCTTCCCAAGGCATGCACTTGTATTTGGGTTTCTGCCTTGTCTGGAAGGCTGTGCAGTTAATTGCTACTTACTTTGTGAGACTAGAGCCCAGTTGTACAAGGACTCTTCCCCTCCCTCCTGATTGCAGCAGGCATCAGTCTCAGCTTGCTGGAAGCCCTGTAAACTCACGCTTCCCAAGGATGGGAACAGATCTCGGCAGTTGCAGTGCAGTTAGAAGAAGCTCCCTCCCCGCCTTGTCTGCACTGCACACCTTGTGCCTGGGAGCACCAGGGTCTGGGCTGAGTGCACCACATCTGGGACTTTGTGTTTGACAATGTCAATGTCAGGAAAGGGCTCTGACAAGGATTTAACCGTGTAGACAGTGTGAAACATGATAGTGTTCCTTGTTCTTATCTACTGGTGGATTTCTTTGGCTTATTCTGTTGACAGGTTGGTTGGTTTGTGGTCATAGGAAAGTGTGGGAGTTCAGCCATGTTTTCAGAGGTGACTGTTAAGTATCTGGATTTGTCCATAATCTATATTTCTGTAGCAACTTAACAGTGGCCAGTAAAATCAACTTGATTTTGTTGGAAGCTGAAGCAGGAATAGTGAAAGTATTAGAAAAAGAGAAAATGTGGAGTATTTCCTCTAAAGATTTTTGTAGAATTTGTCTTTGTAGAAATCATTCCATGTTCCTTTGCAATACATCAGGCAAACATTCTCACTATGGACAATGTTGAAAGTGCTCAGAGGTACACTGTAAATGCTATATTTGGTCTTTTGTGTTTTATTCTTTTTTTTTCTTGGTATTTTTCATTCTGTCTTTTATTTTTAGGTCTATTTTATTTTAATTTATATTTTAGTTTTTTTTATTTTTATTTTATTTTTATTTTTATTTTTATTTTTATTTTTATTTTTATTTTTATTTTTACTTTTATTTTTAATTTATTTTTATTTTATTTTAGTTTTACTTTATTTTCTTTTTCTTTTTTTTTCTTTTTTTCTTTTTCTTTTTCTTTTTCTTTTTCTTTTTCTTTTTCTTTTTCTTTTTCTTTTTCTTTTTCTTTTTCTTTTTTTTCTTTTTCTTTTTTCTAAGAAACATTTCTTAACTCCTTAAATTGTTTTTTGTGTTTAAAATAATTAAACTCCTTTTTCGCAGCTCTGCTTATATCCTTAATATATACATTTTGATATTTTCACAGAAAAGTATTAAGAGTTCTGTAGCTCTTACTTTTTAAATAGCTCACAGCTTGACAAACAGTAAAGGCTCATTGAGAGAGCTCACAGAGGAAGAATTAAAACTTTAAGGAATTAAATAGCTTTTCAAAGACTAAGATAAAAATTTCTAAAATATGGGAGAAATGGGAGTTAATAAACCAGATCTTGCCAGTCGCAGTCTTGTACCTTCCTCCCATCCCTGTGAGATCTGGTTTTAATCCCAGTCTCTGCATCAGAATTCCAGTGGGAATGAGATCTTTCTGTGAGTCAGAGCTAAAGATGTATTCCAGCAGCATGCTGTGTTAAGTTGTGGTCAGCCAATCGAATATCAAAGGGATTAAGTCTGTGAATCATTTAACGGGAAATTTCTCCTGCCTCAGTAGCATTGATGTTTTAAGGTGTGAAATTCAAGAGAGGCTTAGTTCTCCTTTGGTCAGACAACCGCTCTGCAGCCTGCGTTATCAAGAGGCAGTCAAGAAGATCCCCTTGGGTCATGTGGCTGGTATACATTTTTGTATTACCATAGTAGGCTAGTTTTAACCTGCAGGATGTAATCCTATTTACCTCACATGTGGTCTGTGCCCAAGGAGCATGTGCTCCACTTATATATATATTATTTGCATTACCAGAGTCCCTGGCAGCCGAGACCATAGACCAGGACACTATTTTGCTCAGTACTGCATATACTGTATAAACATACAAAAAAACAATGCCCTCCCCTTCACTCAAGGGTTTTATAACAAAACATAACAGATAAGGATAACAAAAGGAGGGGTGGGGATCAGAATTTTTCAGCAGACTATAACCTTAGGATACTTGCAGCCTGTTGTCAATGTGTCCGTTTGTATTGCTGGAGATTTTGAAAGACAACTTTCAAGGGCGTTTTAGAGGCATTTACTCATGGCTAGGGGAAGAATCTCCCAGGTAGTGGGAATAGATGGAAGAGAAGATAGCAGAAAATGTAACAAATAGGCAGTAAGTACCATGGGCAAATGGTACATAGAAGTAAATCTCTCATTATGCAACAGAGGTCAGGTAGGAAAAGGGTAGTTCAGAGAAAAAATTTTGAGACCAATAACAGCTAATATTTAATTGAAATATAGAAAGGGGGATCGATATTGTTAAGATGTCATCCAGCATCTTTGCTTACAAGTGAGACAAGACTATGTTGTTGGGGTTTGAGAAAAACAGCAAAATAAGGCTTGGAGAAGGTTTCTATGTTGTTTTTCACTGTTGACGCTGGGTGTCTGTGTGTGTTCGTGTGATTTTGGTTTTGGTTTTGGAGGGGTCTTGGGGAGCTAAAAGTTAATGTTTTAGAGGTTAATCTAAAAACATAGTGGGAAAAAAATCTAAAGCAAATGGAATTGGTGAAGGTGGCTGGATTATGGGCATGAGTGGCAGGCAAGGTGGTGACCTTGCTCAGATTCACCAAGAGAGAGAAAGCAACTGGAGACATGTCTGATGGAATTATCAAATACGTTTTTATAGCCAGTTTATGCTTGAGAAGCACCAGAGTTAGAACAAAAGACTAAGTATGGGCAAAGGAATACAGGTCTGCAAATTAATAATGTCTATGCATTACCAGCAAGAAAATTGCTGTTTCAATGCAATTTTTTTAAAGAAACTGCCAAAAAATACAGAAGGAAGAATGTTTAAATATAGGTTCTATATTGAGCTGAAGTAGGGAGCTGGTAAGAGATAGTTTCAAATATTAAAATGATGTCTGGCAATGTTCAGGTCTGCTTTCCCATGTCAGTAACAGCAATTTTCCTTATGAGTTTCACAGTATAGCAATGAGGCAAATGGATCTATATCTAGGAGATATATTTTCACAAAGCAGGAACTTCAGCACCAACATTTATTGTAATTCACAAAATACCGATTGAAATGTTAACAGCTGCCAGTTTTAAATCCAAAAATACCCACATCAGTGCCTGTAACCCATGAATAAGAAGTATTGTTTATTTTTTTTAGCTAAGGTGATAATTTTCAGCCACTGGTCATTCTGAATGTACAGTGTTTCATAACCATAGCCCCTCTGGAGTATCCAAGGTGAAATAAAAGCAAATGTTGGAAATCCTCCAGTTCTTATGAAATGGAACAGATTTTTTCTCTCATCAGTTCTATTTATTACACAGCTCAAGAATAAGCCTGGGTATTTTTATCTTTCATCAATTAAAACATAAAGCAGTGTTAAAAATATTCTCAGCCAAGCATAAGGTACATAACTTTGTGAAAGGGATCTGTCAGTTCTTGAATAGCCGCTGTTTCTCCTGCCTTTGTCATGATGTAGTTAAATAGATGTTTGCTTTTTTCTCTTCATGTTAGTGATTTTCTAAGGGGCTGTATCTTCATAGTGTTTCTGTAGGTTGGCTGGAATAGCAGATCCTTACTGCATGTACAGTAAGTTTTGAACCTGGTTATAGAGACATATAAAAGTGAACCCTGCTAGGAACTCCACTTCTCATGCTGAGGTTTAAACACTGGAATTGGGTTCCCAGTGGATTTTCACTTTCACAAGTACTTAATGCAGCTTTAGGTGTCCCTAGGGCAATCTGAACTGGCCACTGAATATCCTTTTTAAGGGGAGTGAACAATGGCTTAGTTCCACCTCTCTTGAAATACAGGATTCATGTTTTCCTCTCTTAAAATTTAGTGTTCCTGGAGGCAGTCAGTAGCATTAGAGAATGAGACTGTATTTATCTATCCCAAGGCTAGGTACAATGTAGGTAAGGGCAATCCAAGCTTCCCTGTGGTGCTCTGTCAAAGCTTTTTAACCCTAAGCTGAAAGGATAACCACTCTAGAGTATGATTACAATTGAGACTCCAGGTGTATTAAAAAGTTGGGCCTTTAAGATTGGCAAAAGCTTTTGATTACAGAAAATTCTGTGTTACTTTTTCTGATGTGCATCTCTGTACTGGGGGCTGCACTGAGAAAACCAAGCAGATTTCACCTTGAACTGATTCTCACACTGAAACTCAGATCTCTGGAGATTTTTTTTTTTTAAGAAGAACAGTGATTTTATTTTTCATGAGAAAATGAGATAAAACATACTTTCTAGGAAAAAAACCCCAAACCCAAACAAACACAAAACCCCAGTTCAAGTAAACAATTTCTAAAAGAATTGAAAGCAAACAATAAGTAAGATAAGAATAAAAACAGGAAAAAAATGAAAGTACTGAAAAAATATTGCTCTTTCAAAATTAAAAAATATAAGCTTTAGTGGTAATTTAAGGATTCTGATGAATACATTAATGCTTTACATGACTTGAAGGTAATAGACACCTCTGTTCTATTGAGTGTCCTCGACTCCTATTGACCTCAGGAGGAGCTGAAGGCATTCAGCACTTTGCTTGATCTGAATATGAACAAAGAGGCAAGCAAAAGGAACAACAACAAATTATTATTAGCTTGATAATATTCAATTATTTTTAGTAAACTAAATAGTATTTTTTTTAAAAGCAGCAAAAAATCTGCTTGTCTACAGGTTGCTGTATTTCATTAAATATTCAAAAGCATTTCAATATTTAAGCAAAATCCATAGGCTAATTTCATTATTGTCACAGCCAGAATATTATATTACCTGAAAAGTGCTCAATAAGATTGATTTTTGTTGCTCTGTAAAATATAGTCTCCACTGACCACTTGCCAGGTTGGGTTACAAGAGTCTTTCAAACCACAAACTGTGCTGTGGTCTTTACAATGCATTGCCTGGAATTCTCAGACTGTGCTTTGAAACCCTACAAAATATCAATGACCACCTTACATCTAATCACTAACCAGGCAGAGCTCTTTACTGAAGATCTTTTGAAGTACCTATTAGTGTAAATCAAAGTTTTAGCGTGTTCTTATCTTTTTTTCCTTGCTTGCCTAGAATATTCAAAAATGATTTGTACACTTAGGCTACCTACTTAAAAGAAAAGACAATAAACCTTTAAATGTTATAATTTAAACTCTTCCGCATTCTTTTGTGAACCCCATCAATCCCATTCATAATTAATGAAATGCAGGATGATTCCTGGATGAAATAAGTTTTCGTTCTCATTGCTAATCAATATTTCTGACCATATCTGTTTCATTATTGACAACATCTAGCCACATTTACTCTTATAATTAAGTTATAGTTCAACTTCTAACTTTTCCTGAGTGTTTGAAATGGCCGTATGGTGTTCTTAATTTCAGTTGCTGTTTCATCTCTCTCAGTAGGTGCCTATTTTATTGTTAAAGGTCATACTCATTTGTCTGCTCCAACAAAGGCAGCCCTTAAAGTTGGCTGTGGTTTTGACAGACACTGGGCCCTATAAGTGATAGTCTTAAGGACAGACCTGGCACTGGGAGACAGTCACCACAGCAAGGGAAATAACAGATAACAAATCATGCCACTATTTTTCCTCCTGGCGTGATTGACGACATCACAGCAGGTGTAACTTTTCAGTGTCTCCAGATTAAAAACCCCTCAAACAAATGAGTTCTTAAAATACTGTCCGGGGGCGTCAAAAGGTTGCTGCTGAACTCAAATGCATTTTTAAAAACAGTCTCTGTATTCTTTAAAAGTAAAGTGCATAATTTAAGAGTAGTGAGTGCAATTATCTAATGTTGAAATATCTTTCTGCTATGATAGCACAAAGTTCCCTTAAAAATGGAGGAGATATTGTACTAGATGGGTAAATATTAATCTTATAAATACACCCAGAGGAAGCAGCATTTTCAGTGAGTAATAAGACACTTGTCAATATGTAATACAAATTTTTCTGTACTACAGACAGCAGAAAAACTCTTTTGGGTGGTCTTTTATTAAATTCCACCAGAGGGGGAGAAAAAAAAAGGAAAAAAATGAATGTTGTGCCTTCGAGAGTAGCAGTGCTTGCACGGGTTTTATGAAAATGCCAAAGAGAAACAACATAAAAACTTTCCCTCTACATGTTTTACATGTTGATTTAAACCTTGTTTTTTGTCCCAATACTAACTCCATAAATACGAAAGCTATTTGTTTGACTGGAACAGAAACTGCATAATCTCATGTAAGTGATGTTTAGACATGTTTTCTAATTCTATTGATCAATCTTTTTTGTATTGCTAAGCAGACTTGAGTTTTTTCCCCTGAAGTCTGCTATGCTTACCTTTGAAATCTGGACTTCAATTTTTTTACAGATTGTCATACACAGACACCTATAGCAACTGTGAATATAAAAATGATATTATTTTGTCTGCAACTTCTAGACAAATGACATGCCTACAAGCATATCATGCCTTTTAAATATGAGCTAACCCTGTCTTTGCAGGTGGTATGAGTGAACAAAATAGAGCAGATCCTGACTATAGAAAACAGGTGAAAGTGTTAGAGCATTTCATAGCACAGACCACTATGCTTACAAAAGGTGAAAATACATCAGAGTGTATTCTGACTGATTCAAGTCTTAGTCTGTTCAGTTTCAACTCAAAATACCAGCTTTTGATATAGCTAGCTAGATTCATTGCAAAACAAAATATGCATGTATGCATGCTCATCTAATAACCTAAACAACGTGGCAAGTGCATGCATCAGTCACTCAAGGGCATCTCCTTGGCAATTTGCCTTCGCTGTTCTGCTAGCTACAAGCTCTGCAGAGAGGCTACACAGAGGAGACTCTGCAAAGGGCACAGTTTTGCCCCAGTGGACAGAAGCACATGCACTAAGTTGACAGTAACAAACAGTTTTCACCATGATGCCGAATCTTTGTCTCAAGTTCATCAGCAGTAAAAACTATTTCCTGTAGTCATATGAGTAATAATTCAGTGTAGGATGTGGTGTGCTGCAAGACCTTCAGCCATGTTCTGTGACCCCTTCCAGGACCCAGGGCATAAGAGGGTAATTAATCATAGATAACATTGGGGTAGATACACACTGGCTTCAAATTCCCACTTAAGCTCTTTGTCCCTTCTGTTCCAAGTCTTTTCACTGACTGAAGACTTTCAACCCTCCATGCTTTCTGTTGTCCCATCATACCTCTTAACAATGTCTGCACTCTCTCTGCAATGTCTTCTGGCTCTGGTGAGACGTTTCCCCACACAACTGACAGTCTGGCTCTGACAGTCTAAGGAGCCCCTGGTGGCAAACTACAAGTGCTTACCAGCACAGAAAGATGTTTGAGCAGCAGCACACTTGGCTCTGGAGACAACATAGTTTCCAGCTGAGCTACCAGCTTTAATGCAAAGCCTTCTCTCAATGGCGAACTCTCTGTAGAGCTCGTTGGTAAGAAATACTGGGATGTTAAACTGTTCCTGGTCAGACATCATGGTGATGTGGGCAGGGAGGAAACACACTCCAGAGACTGTGGTGAGGGAACAGCTTCCATCCAGGAGAATAACAGATTGAACAATTTTTCCTTTTTTTCACCCAAAGTCTACTGCAACTTCCAGTCTGTGCTGTAGAACTATACAAGAGCAATGAACATGTTTGTGTGGGCATCTGTGCATTTGTGTAAGAGATACCATCTTGGATAACTCACTGTAGTTTACACCAGGCACCTCCAGAGCTAACAGCATGAGCTACTACAGCTTGAGAAAACAAACCAATCCCCTGTAGCTGTGGCTGTAACAGACATATATTTCCTGTGGATCCAGCACAGAGGGGAACCTGTAACACATACTCGTCACTAGCTTATACATGCACATTCATGCGTGAGATTTTTGTTCTTATTGGAAGGGGATTCTTTACTTAGTAGAATCCAGGAGAAGACAAATCAAAACCTTAAATAGAATAATATTTACAAAAAGATAAGGCTACTAACACAACTGAAGTTTCTAAAGACAGAGTAGGAAATCAGGTTGTAAGAATCAGCTTGTAATAACAGAAAGCTACAGTCAATATTTAAAGCAGAATTTTCCGATAGTAGGTGTAATTTTTGAAAGGGATTAGGAGTAGACAGAGGTCAGAATTTTCAGAAAAGAGAGAATAGTTGTGAAAAAACCAAAATAAAACAAATCAAAGCAGGAAACACAGCTGATATGTGACTTCCATATGAACTGCTGCCTCAGTTTGTTGACAGGCTTAAGGTATGGAGTGTACTAGTTCTTTGAATAGTTTCTAAAGCTATTCACATAAAAATATTCCCATCAATATCATTGCAGCATCCATCTATGTCTTTTAGAGATGGTCTTTAAACTTCATTTTATTTAAAATATGAGCAAAAGTTCATTTTGAGGGAATACATTATGCATTATTGTTTTGGTTTTTTAAGGTTGAGGAAATAAGTTCCAAAAACACTATGAGAGGTTTTTTGTTTGTCTTGACCACTGATTAGTGTTGATTTGTTGAAAAGGAGAATTGCTGTTTCAGAGAAGCGTTTTAGTATGGGACTGAAAGAATGGCCTACTGTCTGCAACCATTATTTTGCACAGTTGGTGTACATACAAAAGAAGACATTATTGAATAACATACACTTAATGCCACACCTCTTATTTCTGCTTAGCTAGGAATTCTGATTATAGTGCACTGAATATTTGTCATTTTCTGAATTGGAGCTTAGGTCAGAAGTAGACAACAAAAATATCATCCTTTTGTTTTATCAGTCCTGTTAAAATACATGGGACCATACGCAAAACACTAGAAGAAAATTAGGACAAATACTTTTAAAATATGCCTAAAATGAGGGGTTTTTTTCTCTTATTTTCCATATATATTCCTTATTTTCCATATATAATGTAATATGGTTCTGATGTGAGGAATCCAAATGTAACAGAAGTGTTCCACTACATTAAATATAGTTATTGAGGAATTTACTTGAGTCAACTCAAAACATAAGTTGCAACAGAAGTCTGCCTAAGAAATCAACACTAGTTTTCCTTGAAGAAAATTGCAAGGCATAATAAACCAGTTCAGTTTTGAACTGGTCATTAGAATAAGACTTAACACATGCCATTCCTCTCAATAAGAGACCTACCACATGACACAGAATCATAGAACTGCACAGGCTGGAAAAGACTTATGATCATTGAATCTTTAACACTTTCACTTAGTTTGTATAATCAATATCCACTATGTATCTTTTTCATAGAATATTCACCAAAGGCTTCTGAAAAAGACAGTGATTTTTAGTACTTTGAAAATATTTTATTTCCTAAAGACTAGTTCATGCATTTAGCCACCATTCTGAACAGTGTGCAAAGCAGACACCTGATGTATACATGTGAGAAAATGTTCCACATCAGAATTATGCCATGAATTAGGAATTTAGATTACAGACATATAAAAATCTCTTGAAAACAGATGTAATTTAGTTACAGTTTTTGATTTGTTTATTCTAAAAAGCATATGGAATATATTAGTCATGAAATTAGCTCCTAGTAAGTTGGAGTATGCATAGTAGGTTATGTCTAAAGTTAAAATCCAACTATCTTCAGGCAAACACAAATAATTTATGTGCATCTCTAACATGGCACATTTAAAGATTACAGCATCTAGACACTGTTGCAGTTCCATGCTAAGTGTTCCAGCAGGTGTCTTGCACTTTTGTGGTTTATTTTTATATGGCAGGCATTGGCGTATCTGAATGAAAAAATGGTGCAGTTCTTAAAGATGCTGAAATTCCTTCAGCTTTCTTTAATTTCATTGGGAATAAAAAAAGTGGGAATAATTCAGTGGGGATCTAGAACTGGGTCATTACTGTACATAGAAATATCTATGTTCTGCAGCTTCATTTGTAAAAGTTGTGGATTCCAACATAAAACAAAGATATTGGAATCCACTATGAATTTTCTTGCTGATTTTTAACTTTTATTTCTGGCACCATTAAAAATAACCAGGGACAAATAATGGAAATAATGACAATTGACAAGAACTCATAATCTTTCAGAAGCCAGAATTCATCAAAATAAGTTTTAGCAAGAATAGCACAATGTTTTTTGTATGAATAAATAAAAATTCTTGTAAAGACTCAAGAGATTATTCTATTTTGCATGATACAAATAAAACTGTCCCCACAAAATTGTAATCTTACACAATTTATGGTAGTTTCCCATAAATTACATGAGTATATTGGAACCTTGTTAATAATTAAAAGTCTTTTACTTTTTCAACTCTCAAATAAGTATTAGAGTAAATAATTTCCAGTCTTCATCTGACATGACATCTAACCAATACAGGCATCACAAAATAAATAATTTATGAAAAATATTTATTTAAAGAGCTGTAATTTACCTTGCATTTACCATATGCCATTCATCCAAGTATCAGTATAAAATATTCATTAGAGAAACTCATTAAAACAAACTTCTATACAATGAGGTGACGGGCCAACAAAAAACATCAATCATCACAGGGGTTTAAGTTGCTATTAGTCCATATACATAAACTACTATTTCAAAGTAAAAAAAGATTAATATTTCTACATTTACCCTGGAATCACCAGAGCTACATTAAAGCTTTTTCTTCACCTATTTCATGAGTCCCAAGAACTCCCTGACAGAACACAGAGATCTAATTTATTAATGATGAATAAATCTGATGTAATAATTAATGGGAAATCTATAGCTAATCTTAACAGAAGAATAGCTAGGCATGTAATGATATTTAAGTCTTGCATAAAAGATCTTAGTTCATGCATTACAAGCAGGGCAATTACCTGTGCATGTATGCAGCTCTAGATCAACAAAAGGGTACCAAGCATTAAAACAGTGCAGGACTCCCCACAACCAAAGATATGGAGTCTCTTATAATTCATAATACATTGTTTTGAAACTGAACCTGAGGATAGGGAGATGATATATCAGAAAAAGTAAAAGCTATCAATATCCTCCAGTCAAAAATACTCATTTTGTATCAAAATTCTTTTAGGTAAGAAAATGAGATAGCTTCAGGTCTGAATTCAGAAAAAGCAGCATGCCACATCAGTGCATTTATGGGATGCACCTACAAAACCATGTACCTCACTCCTCTGTAGATTCTTCCACATTAGGAAGTTCTGGTAAATATCTACTTCACATAGACTGCATTTCTATTATACTGTTGATCTGTGATTAAATGCTCTAATAAAATTAACTGGCTTTGCTACAAAGAGAACATCTGGAGCAATGTTTAATTTTGTGTCAAACATATACAGGAAACACCTGTCTAGTTGAAGTAATTTTTACAAAAATGACATTAATCCATCTTTTGTGGAAATGCATGTCACAGTTGTCACATTAAAAAGCAATATCAACAAACACAGAAACGGTAAATTACTTTGCAAGTAAGTCTTCTAAAATTAACCAAAAATTCATTAATCCAAATGTTACCATGTTAATCTGATTTCACACTGAATAAGATCTCCCTTTTTTCTTCAGGTTAAAAATATCTTTCAATTATAGCACGATAAGACATTCAGAAGTGAAATTAAGTTACGTAATTAGAAGATTAAAAGTAGAGCCAGAATATTCATATGCACCTCTACAAAACAGTGAATTAAATGTTTAATATAAAAAAAATGCATTTTATACGGAAAAAAAACACATAAAAAAGTTAAATATACCTGTTATATAGAATTGGGGCCCTCAAGTTCATTCAAGACAAAATGAGTAGGATGTTACCTTTGTACAGAAGTGTGAAAAGTACTTATGATATATGACAGAAATATTCTTATTTTATGGGATCTTTCCAATACTTATTTTCTCCAAGATATTAGTACAATGTGTACTGTATGTTTTGAAATACTTCCACTGAAAGTGTGGAAGTTGACCAAAGTCAACAAAAAAGAAGTAACTCCAATATCCAAGGTTATGTGGTCTTTTTGAGACAATTCTTCTGCCTTAATATTTTTCCATTACTTTATTAACTTTCAATTAATTTTCAACCTAAAAATAGTCTTTAAAGGCTATGAACTAGGCTTATTCTTAATTTGAGGTCAAATTAAATAAATAAAAAGAAATAAAATTAATATTAAAAAATCAAGAGATTACTGCTTCAAGAAATACTACAAAAGGTGCTGTAAAGAAACTTCTCATGAGTAAAGTTTAATAATTATATATCACAGTGTATCAAAATGCCTCATCTGGTTCTTTCCAATGTTAAAGGCAAAACAAATTATCAAGTAAAGATTGAGTAGGTCTATTTACTAACTTGTAGGCTCTTCAGCATTTAATCTGTTTTTGGTCATAGATAATATTAGGTGCTGTTTTATTGAATAATTTCTTCTGTATTTAAAAATAAAATATTTTTTACCTTTTGAGTACAATCTGAATTACATAGTCATCTGTTGGGACGGTCCTTTGACCTGGGTTAGAGAATAGAATTCAACAATGTACAGAACAAACTCAAGTGTATTTGAAGAACCCTCAAGGTACTCTGAAAGTGATTTTGGGGCTGAAGTTTTTAGATCTTCCTGTATCATTACCAGTAGTGTGAAGACAAGAGAATTGGGAGCAGTTTCTGAGGGCCTACTTGGACAGCCAAAGTCATGATAAGACTTAGCCAAAAGTATAGATAAGAAGATAAATAACTGTAGAAATCTCTGCTTGCATGTCGAGGGGTCTCAAAAGAGACCACGGGGTTTATGCCTTACATGCTTCTGTTTGCAGAAGGGTGAGAGAGCTCCTTGAGCTTGTGAGGGACAAACAGAAAATCATGCTGGAATCATCAGAGGACTCAGTAGGACCATATGTGCTGGACTTCCACAGGAGTGTAAGTGGGTTTATGGCCTTAGCACACCATTATAACCTTGCTGAAACAAGTCAAAACCAGAAAATCTGGTATGATTGACAAGTAAAGGCTTAGACATATGATGTGGGGCAAAAGGTCAAACTTCTGATCCCAGATTGGCAAGAAAACTATAAACAGACTAGGACAAACTATTTAACAGCATTAGGCAGGTCAACAGTATCATAGAGCTTCCAGACAGATAGCAGAAGCACACACTCTACAGCTTCAGGACAGTAAGTTTAACTTACTAGCAAGAACTGGAATTTTCTTTACTAAATGTAGGCCCAGTGTGAAATGGAGCTGAAATTCATAATGACATCAAGATGGAAGACAAAAAGAAATTACTCTGGTAGAGGGATTTCCCACTTCAGTCTGTATCCATGAAGGGGATTCAGAGGACAGTGGTTCTGTCAGATGACATCCAAGTTCTGTCACTGATGTGCTCCAGACAAGCTGGGGCAGAGCTCAGCAGTAAAGCCTTGGGTGAGGCTTGACTCTTCAGAGGTAGAGGTGTAACAGTCATGTGAAATGGAAGCACTGTGTACTTACATGTTGTGGCCTGGACCTAGTGTCTTAACTGTTTTTTTAATTTTCAGGTGTTCTGTGATGGCATTTAAAGCTGTTTGCTTTGCTGCACCAAGGTTATTTGGAATAGGGACTCAGAAAAGTGAATCAAGGTCAGAAAAAGTGAAAATGATCCATCAAAGACAAAAATAATTTTACAAAAGAAAAAATCAAACAGCTCTCTCAGACCTTTTAAATGGTGGATAACCATTGCAAGCTTGTTCTTTATAATATCTCTAGACTTTTTCAATTTTCCTCGTGGGACCACCAAAAGAAAAAAAACATAATTAATGCTGAGTCCCAGCACATCAGAAAACAAACTCAACTTTTCTAGTGAATTCTTTCCATTCTTATTGACTTATCTTAACATGTGTCGTCTGTTTAGTCAGTCTGCAGCTACCACAGTGATTGGGAATGACAGTGTGACCTCAGCTGGAATTAAGAGAGATAGAATTAGGAAAAAAAGAGAGATGTAATTAGAAAAAAAATGATTAGCCTTACAACTCTTTCAAATTGTAAAGCTAAACAAGTCAGAAGCAGAGAAGAAAACTGCCTCTGAAGCCTTTGTGATAGCAGTGTGGAGCTCTGGTGAAATAAAGTATGCCCGTTGCTTGAACCACATTTGGTGACTGCACACCCTGACGTTACCATTCCTTCTCAGAAGAACAGTGCACAGCCACTGGGGCTCTATCTCCCTGCAGACATTGCCACTTCAAGGAAAGAGCTGGAGAACAAGGAAGCATAGAATCATTTAGGTTGGAAAAGACCACTAAGATCATAGAATCATGGAATGGTTTGGATTGGAAGTGGCCTTAAAAATCATCTAGTTCTAACCCCCTTCCTTTGGGCCAGGACATCCTTCACTTGACCTGGTTGCCTGGAGCCCCATCCAACCTGGCCTTAAGTACTTCCAGAGATGGGCCAGTTAGAACTTCTATGGATATCCTGTTCCAGTGCTTCATCATCCTCACATTAAAGAACTTCTTTCAAACATCTGACCTAAACCTAGCATCCATTTGAAACTATTACTCTTTGTCATGTCACTATATAAAGTCCTCTTATAAAAAGTCCTCTCCATCTTTGTAGGCTCCCTTCAGATCATGGAAGGCTTCAATTAGGTCATTTCAAAGTCTTCTTGTTTCCAGGCTGAACAATCCCAATTCTCATAACCTTTCCTCATAGGAAAGGTTCTTTATCTCTCTAATTAACTTGGTGTCCCTCCTTTGGACTCTCTCCAAGTCCATGTCCTTCCTACACAGCATATCCCAGAGCTGGATGCAGCACTGCAGGTGGAGTCGCACCAGAGCTAAGCTTCTTGAGGACAGAATCCCCTCCCTCACCCTGCTGGCCACACTGCTTTTGGTGCAGTCAGGATTCATGTGGCTTTCTGAGCAGTGAGTGCACACAGCTGGGTCATGCCCAGCCTCTCATCCACCAGCATACCCAAGTCCTTCCTGGCAGAGCTTCTCTCACTCTGTTCATCCAACAGCCTGCATTGATGCCAGGGGTATTGTGATGGGGAACTGTGCCAGAGTTTATAGAAGTCCAGATAAATGGAATCTGTATCACTTGCCCCCTGATATAGTCGTCCTTTCCTAGATGGCCACTAACTTGGTCAGGCAGGACTTGCCCTAGGTGAAGCCTTGCTGGCTGTCCCAAATCACCTCCCTGTCCTCCCTGTGCCTTAGCACAACTTCTAGGAAGATCTGTCCTATGACCTTCCCAGGCACAGAGGTGAGACTGACAGGTCAGTTGCTCTCAGGGTGCAGTGGTAATGATGGAAGAGGCACAGGCAGGGAACATCCCTTGGGTTGGATCTTATTCATTGTCTTAATTCATTGTCTCACTTTAGGATTCTCATTCCTCACAGACTCCTGCTGCAGTGATGTGCCTTCTGACTTGTAGTGAGGTGGTTGTCAGTCTAATCTACCACACAAAGAGTGATAGCATGAGAGGAAGAGACCTTAAGTTGTGCCAGGGGATGTTTAGATAGGATATAAGGAAAAATTTGTGCATCAGAAGAGTTGTCAAACATTGGAACAAGCTGCCCAGTGAAGGGATTAATCACCATCTCTAGGTGACTAAGGTATTTAATAGACTTGTAGATGTGGCACTTTGGGACGTGGTTTACTGGTGGACTTGGCAGTTTTAGGTTAACAGTGATCTTAGAGGTCTTCTCCAACATAGAAGAGCCTTTGATTCACATACCACACTTGCAACCTCTGCAAGTGTTTCCAGTAACCCAGTCAAAATATTAATGCCCTGTGACTCATTTTGATTTTCTGCTCTGTCAGTGTCCCTGGGCAAGTAGTGCTCATTTAATCCTACATGTTCTTCATGGGTGCTGCACAAGCCAACAGCCCAACGTGGTGTATAGGTTGTGATCTATCTTGCTTCATTGTCTGGCCTTATTATGGTTTCTGACAGGCTAAGGAAGAGCAGACCTGCACCTACAACAAGTGGGCAGAACATGAGAGGCTGTGGATAAAGATGTGAGAGGAGAGAGAATGGCCCTCCTATAGATGTGGCAAGGAAAGCAAAGATGTCATCTTGAGAGATATATTTTGCTGAAAAGTGTGATCTTGAATTCAACTTTTAAAGAGATTTTCAGCATGTGTCAGACCCCTCATTACATGCTTTGTTCAGGCAGATGGGGGCCCAAACCCCACCAGACCTCAGGGTCACAGGGCAAGCTTGCTACTTTCCCAGTAGTTTATAACTCACTTCTAAGTTATAACTTAGGCAGTTATAACATCTACAGGGGACTGTCCTGGGATAACCACCTCACCATGGCAGACTGGGCAGAGAGAAACTCGACAAGAAACCAAGTCTGAGGAAACATACAAATATCAAAAGGAAATCAAGTATTCCAGGACAGGAATTTTCCTTGGTGGGGGGCTTTTTGTTGGTTTGTTGGTTTTTGATTTTTTTTGTTTGTTTGGTTTTGCTTTTGATTTTGTGTTCTTTTGTTTTGTTTTGTTTGGTTGGTTTGGATTTTTAAATTATTTTTTTGTTCTTTATTTGTAGGGCAGGATGACTCCTTTATATATATTTTTTTGAAGCTCCCTTGAAGCATCAGAAAAGTACTTTTTACTATTTATTTATTATTTTTGAGTGTGCAAAACCTTCTCCCAGATTGTATCTTGAAGAAGACTTCCTGTGCATTCAATTTCAGCACAATTTTAAGCATTATGAGCCTAGTGTTTTGCAGCTTTGGCTTCTCCATAAATTGTACTGGACTTTGCCAGGTTTTCTGACTGCACTTTGAGAATGAATTTTGGCCTCAGAAAAAGAGATTCATAGAAATACTGTCCTTTATTTTTCAACTTTCCTATGGGGCAGAGGGTCTTGCAGTGCTGTTTGCAAGGTCATTTTGAAAGTCATCACTTGTCCCTTTGAGACATCTTTCTTTGTGTTTCATATTAGCATTTTTACAGTCAGAAACAATAAAGGATGTTGCTCTTTAGGAAAACTCCTAGCATTTTTGATGTCTCCAAATCGGAAACTGGTGCTTGGCCACAAATTGTCACATTTCTGCTCTGAATTTGGTTTACTGAAATTTGGATTAACTAACAGACCATTCAGAAATGTTATCAGATCTTTGATATTCTGGTCAGTGTAAGGTCCGTTTCACAAAACCACCTTAATAGAATCTTAGTTACAGCTGTGAGATATCATGAGGATCAATCCTGCTCCTACAAATCCTATGTGGATATCAACTTCTGGTGATTAAAAAAAAAAGATATTTTTCATTCTTACAGAAAATCAGTTCATATATCCCCCAATATTTCCCTGTTCCGAAGTTTTTGTTTAATATAGGTGTCACCTGCATTTTTAAATACAGAGAGAGAGGTATGTTGCCTTGATGCTATTTTCTTTAAAATGTAGAATCTGTAATTATAATCCTGTAAATTTATAGATATGCTTAAGTATTATTTACTTTGATTTTTGTTTAAAAGGTTTTTATGGCTAGGAGTTTTAAGCCTGTATGTCTGCATGCTCCCTTATGTTATATACAAATGATAGCAGTTCTCATTTTATTTATAATAAGATTTTCAGTCTATTCAGTGAGTTAGTACAGTTTTTTGTGTGAATATTTATTGTACTTCAGAAAGACTTTACCTATGGCTGCAAGCATGTGTCTTGGTTCAAAATTATCCAGTACCAGAAAATGAGCTGTGGTGTAAAAAATGATACTTAAATTTAAAGCCTGAGATGTTGTCAGGAATCTCCTGCATATTTAAGGTAGAATTCTACATAAGAACAATGGGAGAGATCCCAGCTCTGCAAAAGTTACTGCTAGTGCTTTCAGCGAATCCAGAATTCCACATCATGTCTTCCCTGAGGATAAACAGACTCACCTGGTCTTAAAATCAAAGAACCTATTCTCATTCTCACATTAATAGAGTGGGAGAGCACATAGCCTCATTGACTGAGGACATAGCAAAGTAAAAATAATATGAATTGTAGTTGTACCTCTTTTAAAAATTTATAAAATTTTAAAATATAAATAAGAACCAACATAACTTTTTATGTTCTTCAACTAACTAGAATGAGGCATGGATATTTGGTATATAAGAAAAAGAAATCTTTAAATCAAAAATCTGTCTCTATATTAGTTTCTTGGAAATAGCCTGCTGGCACTCATACAGGATTAAGAGGACCTTAGGTCAAAACAAATGAGAGAGAACTGTTTGCAATGTGTTGGTGATGTGAATAAATGTAAAAGATTCCTGTGTGGAATCTGTCAGCTTGCAATTTTGTGACAAACCGCAGGATTATTTTGGTTCAGGATTCTGCATTATGATATGGAAACTGCTTTCCAACTAAAAATAATATATTTTCAGCTAAGGAATCAGCATTTTATATTTGGGCACAATATACTGTCACATTGTGTGATGTTGCTAATGATGTGCTATGCAAAGCTGATGAGATACTGGCTACTTACAAAAAATGTAAAGTGACATTCTGTGCACCTACCTTCAGCAGGAAAAGTCCTTGTAACATATGTCATGTAGTAACAATGATACAGCCAACTGACACCAATTAAAAAGTCACAAATGGTTGCTTTTCTCTAATGTTCAAAGACCTCAAGGAATTTAGATGTGTACATTAAGGATCAGATGCTTGGTTGCATATTCTACAAACTATGTTTTAAACAAATCAGCATACAGATGGCTGTGACAATAACTACCAGGAAAAAGTGAAGGGTGAACTGTCACAAAGTTTGACAGGCCATTGCATATTGAGAGTCTTTCCCTATTGCTCTTTGAATAGTCAGTCCCACAATATTTCTATACTCTGTCTTGCAGGCAGGTGGAGGGTGGGTAAGTATTCTGATTAAGGCAAGGGACAGGAGATGCATGAAAACTGCAATAAATATTTTTATCCTTCTATAAGTGCTTCCAGTTTGACCTTGGATAAACATTTAGTCAGTCTGACTTGGTTATCTGCATCTGCAAAGCTTGGATACTTCAACCTTCCAATCTAAAAATTTTCTGCATGTTAGCGAGACACTGAGGTACCATGACAATTGAATTACTACCATAGGCTGAATTAATTTTTTTTTTTTAGCAAATTTTGCAGGTTTTTTTTTATGGTTTTTGAAGAAAAAAACCATTCAATGGTTTTTGAAGAAGCTTAAATTAACAGAAACCTGTACAGTAAATTAGAGAATCCTGAACTAGTGACACTGAACAGGAAACAGAAACATTTGGGGACAAAAGGATTAGTAAGTTCTCCAGAGAAGAAAAGAGGTGTGAAATACACATCTGGCTTATCCAGAAATACTGAAAAAAAGGGAAAAATGGAAGAAAAACACAGCATGTGATAAAATATAAAGAAAAGCCAAGAAAGAATAGACACGTATTTAAAGTGCCAAGGTCACTTTTTGGAAGGCTAGAGAAATGTACTTGGGATAATTAATGACAGAACTCTCCTCTGCACACAAGTAATCAGATAGGACTGCATCTATTGATAGAGTTATCTGTAAAATTAATGGAGAGAAACACTATTCTCAGCAGTTATGACACTGAGAAATTTTAATTCTCAAGGTATATGCTGGAGAACAAATGCAACTAATAGCCAAAGGAACTCTGTATTCCTAGATGTGTTTAGCTGACATGTTTCTTAATCAACTATCCCCCAGAAGTACTTTTGGTGAAAGTAACTTTAAGTAATTGACATGGAGTTAATTAAAAAGTAGATTCAATTTAAATTAAAGGGAAAATATACAAAACTAGGACAGTCAGTAAGGTTTGGGATTTCAGAAGGATCTATTTTGATATGAGAATTAAGTTGTAAATTTTTTTGAAAAAACCTTGAATATAGTCAATCTGAACTTAAGAGCTTGAGGTTTGCAGCTTTTCCAAGTCAAAAGTGATAAACTTTTGACAGTAAGATATGTCATGGATAAAGAGAAGAGACCTTACAAAAAGAGAGATTTATATGTGCATAACCCTCTCAGAACATGCATAAGCAGAGGCTATATACATAATAGGAAGAACGTATGAAAACAAAGAATGTAATGTTTTAAAGTCAAGCTGGGATGGAGTTTGCTAGGAGATGTAAAGTGCCTGAAGTGTCTTAAAAGTAGATTGGCTTTCACCCCACTGCTTCAACTAGAAGACTATTCAAGATTTCCTGTGAACAAGCAATACAAAGCTTTTTTTTTTTCCACCAACTTCAAGACATTCAGGACCAATTTCACACTACTATTACTAGGAACAATATTTACTTCTGGTTTATCGCTCTCTTCTTCCTTTCTGACATTCTCAGGAAAAGCAGGTCATCCCAACTGTTTTTCTTCTGCTTTTTTCTCTTTAGTATACTTTTAGTTTCATTGAATCGTTGAATGATGGCAAGAGGAACTGTAGCCATTACCAAGGTGTACTATTATGAATAGTTCCCTATTGCTGGCTCTGACCTCTCACTTTGTAAATTTTTGCCTTTCTTTGTGCCCAAAACAGTGCTGATCTCATGGTCACCGACTAATAATCCTCCTACCAATCCTTCTTGAGTTGTTTCCCTCGGATGATTTCCCAAAATAAATATGCCTATCAATAAACCATTAGTAATACTAGGATGAAAGAGAAACTAGTTCAGATGAAATATTATGTTGATTAGTCCCAGCTGAGGAACTGGAAACAAGTTTTCAGTTACTACATTTTTCAGGAAACTGGAAGGACATTCCTAAGTCACTGCTCTACCAAGCAGTAAGACTCTGGTGTCCTCCTAAACATATTGCAGTAAAAAAAAAATCCTAAACAGTTTTCAGATTGAGTTAATAACTATAAAAGGCATTATATGATGTGTTGTCTGTAATTTGAATAGAAGACTCAAAATGTCTTCTCCCATTGTATGTTTCAATTGATTATTTTCTTTCCATTATTAGATTTCTCTCCATATTCTGTAAATAAAGAAGTTTTATTTCTCCTTAAGTCTTTGATTTACTTTGAAAA
This sequence comes from Zonotrichia leucophrys gambelii, assembly GCF_028769735.1. Classification (NCBI taxonomy): domain Eukaryota; kingdom Metazoa; phylum Chordata; class Aves; order Passeriformes; family Passerellidae; genus Zonotrichia; species Zonotrichia leucophrys. The sequence continues at coordinate 122,767,027 of NC_088171.1, read as the reverse complement.
ATACAGAAAAGCTGTCTGGCAACTTTTCTTCATGTTTTTGTTTGTTTTGGTTGGTTTGTTTTGTTTTTCTAACAGAGAAAGGCCAGTCCTACTATTGATGCATCATCTCTGTTCATCTCCTTGAATTTATGGTTCAGTTTTAAGCAGCAGTTTTGAAAAGACAATGACATTTCCAGGTTTGAACCCTGATAAAAAACATGACACAGAGGGAGAAGGAATAAAATGCCTGGAAAATTAAGACTTATGGCAATGTAATGACCCAAGAAGAAAGCACTTCCACTATAGAGAATTCCCTACCGTAATTTTGGAAATCTCATTACAGACATATCTTCTGTTACTTCAAGGATAGTTTCAAATACAATTTCCCTGCATTTCTATGTAATGATAAGAAACTCTATCTGCTGCTTAAGGCCCAACTCTTGAACATCTGTAATTCAGGACATTGTGTAGAAAAAATAAAGAGTGTAGTGTGCCAATTAAATCTCCCAGAAGACTGGATTACCACAGTTTTGTTTGATCATAGCCTTGTTTAGTGTTTTGCAGGGTAATAAATAGCAGAGAGATTTAATACGCCTGTGTCTTCAAGTTGGAGTGTTACAGTTTCACTTGGAAAGCCAATATTAGCTCTTTCATGTTCTTAGGGAGGAAGAAAAAGAATAAGGAAGACCCTTGTTCAAAATGGTTCAACAGCTGGCCTTTCCTTTTGAATGAAAATGAAGGGGGAAAAAGGAATCAAACCTAGACTTTATGATCATACTCTCCATTGTATGATCCTTTCCTCAAACCTTGCTTCCTTTAGCAGCTGAAACTAGATGCCATACTTTATTTTTAGCTTTTTAAAGATGCCTGGTGTTACTAGTTTGATGACAGAAGAGCAGAGGACAAACATACTTCTTGATGCAAATAGTTAAGGAAAAAAATGGCTGGTGGCTGACTAGTTTAACCAATTTAAAATTGTCCTCACAGATGTTAAAAAAAAATTATAAAGTAATTTTTCTGAAACTGCTGCTGGGCACACAGTACATCAGTAATTAAAAAAAAAAAAGCCAAACCCTATATAAAGGTTACCAATATGTATTTAATAGTATCTACTATTTTCTCATTAATCTGTTTTTTTCTTCAAAAAGAAAATATATTAATTTATCTATAAAAATGTTATTGCTCTTTTGAAAAGATTTCTGCTGACTGGCCTGTTATTTCACAGGATTAATTCTGGATGAAGGGAAAGCTACCACCCTCTGATTGTTTCTCTTGGGTGCATATGTCACCTTTCCTTTAAGTTAATAATTTCATAACTGGTGATATGGCTGATTTGCTCATGAAAATAAAGGCACTCTGATCCTATATGTTATTTATCATTTGGTTTCACAAAAGGAGCACATTTTGATGTACAAATCCATTCTCAAACAAATCTGATTCCTTGCTAATCCATAGAATATTTTGATCTTTACTGGGTAATGAAGTCTTCATTTTTATGTGTAAAAAAATCTCATGTATAATACAAACAACATTATCTCTAAAACTGTGATACATCATCATACATGCAAAACCAAAGCCTTGGGTAAGACAGACTGGCAAGTTAGATGAACCACTTCAATTTTCCATCAATCAAATTATAGTTTATTGTTCAGCTGAACTACCTCAGGCAACACAAATCTAAAAACTGTCATTTTGGAAACATTACATTTTTTTTCTGTCACATTATAACCCAAGCCAAAGCCATAAAAAAGAATGTCATACCATTACTGACTGTAATATTCCTTAATTTAAGAACAGCTAATTCATCTGCGATATATACAGTGTTCCTAAGATTTTGAGCTTATAGCAGTGTTCAGTTACAGTAATCTTATAAAATCCATTAGTACATGTATTATTTTTTAAATAATGGAGATTTTTACAAATTCAATTAAGAACAGAATGGTTGTTTATAACAGCATTTTAATGTCTACATTAGAAATAAGGTTTACATTTCAGAATCATCTAATATTTCAATTATTTGGTTACTATGAACCCTAAATTGTCGGGAATTTAATTCAAAATTAGGTTTCTATGGCATACACTTGATGAAATAATGTGATGTCCTTTTTCTATTTCTTTACAGCAATGAGTGTCATCACTCTAAGACTCAGAAGATAAAAATTAAACCACTAAATGTTACAGGTCTGTTTGTGTTCTGTCACCTAAAATGCACCTATGTCCCTTTTGCTATTTAGGCAATAGAATTCCCCTAACATTGAAAATGTAGTGCTTGTACATTTTAAATGTTCTGTTTACCACTTACCCTAATTTTCTGAATGATAACTTTATGGTGTTCCTTTATTTATCCACATTGAAGTGCATATATGAGGTAATGGAAGAGTAAAGGGTGAGAATTACAATGAGAGGTTATATTTCTTCCCTTCTTAAAATATATGGCATTAAGAGTGTGAAAAGAAAGAGAGTTGCTAATAAAAGTATTCTTCCCTCACCATCTATATGCTTAAAAGTATAATGATGGTATCCTAGGAAATCATAAACTTAATTAGGACACCACTCTTTAAATAATACGTGATGAAATTTAAAGATAAGTGAAATGCTGTGAGAACATACACTCCACTGCAAAGATATATATCATGAGGACACCTGTCCCCCCCTTAACTGACTACCTGCTAAAAGAAAAACCTGCTAAAAGAGCAGATTTACTGTGTAGTGAGGCAGTGAATTTAAGAGGTCTCTGCTGAATAAAAAACTGGTTCCATTGGTTGAGCTGGGCCATGTTCTTGAGCAAGTTCAGACATATTAACCGAGCTTTTATGTGTTTTTATGCACCATTTATTTTTGAAAAATCAGGAATTTTCACTGCAACAATTACTTATGCACCAAAGTAATAAAATTCTGGTGGTTGATAGTCACCAAATATATGCTAAGCACAGTCCAGCAAGGATTATTGTACACAGTTTGTATGTACATGCAAAAAGGTGAGGGAGATGAGTGTAAGATTACTAAGTGTAAGAAATTTAATCATAGTGTTTGCATTTCCTTTTGGTTTTGCTTTTCTTTTAATCAAATTGGTTTATTTCATGTAAGGTGCAAATTTTCCTAAGGAATATATTTCTGCTCTTGTGATTCTAATAATTACTGGTTATATTCATGGATCCAGTTACTTTTCTATTAGTCTAGTACACTGCCAAAGGTAGAGAGTAAACAAGAATCAGATCCTTACAGAGCTTTCTTTAGAGGATTACACTAAGGCTCTCAAATGCACCACAATTTTTTGGGAACCAGAAATACCAGTCCTAAATTTTCTGGGCATATTACAATTTAAGCCACCCTATTCATTGAAAAGCATCATGCTGGCAAGTATCTTAAGAAGCAGTTAGAGAAGGTAGGCACCAGATCTTTTCTAACTAACAAATCTGTAACTTCTAGTTTTATGTTTGTTCTGTAACAAAAGTTTTTCTATTTTATACTATTTTGTTTCTTCTCCTAAAAAAGTTTTTCTTTGAGCTGAAAGAGGTCTAATCACTTTTCTGTGATTAGATCTGATTCTCAGTTGTGAATTTTCCGGATCTAAATGAACCCTAAGAACGTGCAAACTTTATTCATAAGGTATGTAAAAGAGAGGCAGGAAGAGAGTATCATAAAACTAGTTACAGCAAAAAAATTTGACTGACCCGTCTAAAACTCAGTAAGATGGGTGAAATTTGCTTATTCTCAAGTGAAAACACAGTTTTTGTGACTCATTCCACTGACTTATGAATATATGTATATTTTCACTATGTCTATAAAAATTCTTGTTTTATCCTGTTTTACAGGAAGCTGGACTTTCTTACTGTGTTACTAGCTGCTGGCAGTGGAAGCACCCAAACCTTTGGCATATTCAGCCTTGCAATAAAATCCAGGGTGTTTCCTAGATACACTATAATTAACTTCAAATGCTATGTTAAAATTATGTTAGGGTGTGACTTAGACAAAATAAAGCACTTCTAAGTGAAGACTGATGTGCAATTCTAAATGCACCCTTTTTTGTCCATAGGTACTATAAATACTGTAGAATACAATAGAGAGCACCAAATCAAAGCAGTTTATGTCCCTTAAATCCTGGATTTTAATTTTACAACATGAGATAGATTATTCTTGGTGGTATCTTTCTTTTTCCATTGTTTTTATTTTTAGCTCTTTTAAACTCTTGCTGTTTAAGCTATGAGAAAAGCCTCACAAGTCATAGGCACATTTTGCCTAATTGCATTTAGGATTAAGCATTAGGATTTGTTAGTGTGTAATTGTGTTGGTTTTGCTGGGCCTGGTGTGAGAAGCTGCTAGAAACTTCCACAGTGTCTGGCACAGCCAGTCTGTGATGGCTCTGAAGATGGACACGCTGCTGGCCAAAGCTGGGCCAATTAGAGATGATGGTAATGCCGCTGTGATAACATATATAAGAAGTTAAACAAAGGTGGTTGGGCAGTTAGAATTCCAGCCAGAGAAAAATAGGAAGTGAGAACATGTGAGGGAAACAACATGGAGACACCCAGGTCAGTGCAGAAGGACGGCAGGAACTGCTCCAGGCTCCAGAGCTGAGATTCCTCTGCAGGCTGTGGTGAGACCATGGTGAAGCAGCTGTGCCTCTGCAGGCCACGGGGATCCACGGGAAATGCAGAGATCCACCCACAGCCCCAGGGGGAGGTGCCCATGCTGGAGTGGGTGGTTGCCTGGAGGAGGCTGTGATCCAGTGGGAGACCCAGTGGAGAGAGGGGGCCGCTGCTTCCAGGCTGGAGCAGCCTGTCCTTGGAGGAATGCACCCCATGGAAGAGTGACCCAAGCCACAGTAGTTTGGGGAGAGCTGTGTGCTCATGGGAGGGACTCACACTGCAGCAGTTTTGTCAGGACTGCTGCTCATGAGGTTTGGAGCCATGCTGGAGAAGTTCATGGAGAACTATTTCCTGTGGGAGAGACTCCCTGGTGTCACAGGGGAAGGACTCCTCTCCTTCAGCAGCAGAAGAAAACCTCAGGTGACAAACTGACCAGAACCCCCATCCTCTGTCTGCCTGTGCTGTTGGGGGGAAGGAGGGAGGGGTTGGGGGAAGAAAAGGTGTTTTTTAAGGGCTTATTTTACTTCTCATTATCCTCCTCTGACTCTGTTAGTAATAAGCTTACTTTGTACCTCTAAGTTGAGCCTGTTTTGCCCTTGGAGTGTTTTCTCCTGGTCCTTAACTCATGAACTCTTTCTTTAAATTTTTCTCTTCTCTGCCCAGCTGTAGCAGGGGAGGATGAGTGAGTGGATTTTTGGGTGCCTGGCATTTGGCCAGTGTCAAACCATGGCTGTAACTAGGAATAAAGCTTAATAAAATTAACATGGAGCTCTCTAGTAGGTAGAACCTGACATTATGAGTGTTTGCACATACCTGCTTCAAATCCTTTATAAAGGCTATCAGCCAATACATTTACATGGATGTTCTCCCTTCTAATTTGCAAGTACGGTTTCCAAAGTAATTTTTCTCATTTCAGTCATGCCAGTGAAAGAACTTCTAAATGTGCCATGAGCTTTATGCTTCTTTTCTTTAGGAACCATATTCAATCAACCTATTTTTCTTTTCTTCCAACAAGTTATAACTGGGCTGCTTCCAGGTAAGTTTATTTTTGCCCGTTATTTTGTATGGCTGTCAGGGTGTGATGCAAAGTGCCCAGGTTTCAGTGCCATCTCAGCCTTGAGACCTTCCCCACTGCCCTCACTTCTGGGTGCTCCATGCACAGGAGAAGGAAAATAGACACTGCTATCTCTCTACGCTGTAGCCATGTTTTGAAGGGGCAGCAGCAGGGCTCCATTGTCGACTCCATTCACTCATCCAGACCATAGTGTGCCCAACAGAGCTCCCTCCAAGGTGAAAGGCTTTGTTCTAAAACAATGGACCTTTGTCATCATCAACTGACACACCACACCGTGAGTCACATCTCAGCTATGTCCTCTATAATGTGCTTCCAAGAGAACTAATATTTTATACTTTTTTCTTATTCCTTTGTTAACCACCTTATATTAGGAAAAGTACAAGCAGTAGGAAACGTGGATGTACCTGCTGAAATGGGTAAAAACTATATCCAAGATAAAGAGCGTTTAGCAATAACAGTCCAGAAAAAACATGAACCAAAATGAAAATGTGGATGCATCTTTAATAAGAACTTGTGGACAGGTTTCATTTATGATACTGTTGTAATGACATGATCTCAGACTCTCCCTTCAATTTATAAATAGTGAAAAAAATCAATAAATAGGAACTCGTTCATTTTTTCATTAAGCCAATGTGTTGGTAGAGAAATATGGCAGATCCCCAGGTATTCAAATGCTGCCTAAAGCTTGCCCCTCTCTGAGATCCTTTTTCACCTTTGTCACATTTTAAAAATGCTTTAAAGGTGACAATCAAACGAGGAGACAGTAAGGTTTTTAACAAGGCAGTCATTTTTAACTATCAAAGTTCTTTTCATTCTCTACAGATACATATCAAGTAAGACTGGATTTGTAAATTCAGGCCATGGAATTAAATAAAAAAAAAAAAAACCAAAAAAGAATTGCTTCTGGCATTATTATTTTGGACTGATTGGATCATTGGACAATGTTCTAAAAAAATTTTACAAGTTTGAGTCCAAACAGATCTTTTAGAGAACAGGCTTACAACATTACAGACACAAGTTAATCAAAGCAAGACTTTCTCTTAGGTTGGTGAGCAGAGGAGGCATATAGGGAAAGGGAAAGAGAGAAAAAGTTTCTTTAAACAAGTGCATGCAAAGAACTAGAAAGTACTTTGATACTACTTTTTCCCCGAATAAAAATGTGGTCTCTTTTATGGAGGATGAAGCTGTAACTCAGTATCTCTGTGCTTCTTAGTGTGTTAATCCTATACAAATGATGAGTATGGAGCAGTACCAAGGATGAAATCTTACAACTCTTTCATTTGTTAAGACATGGAACACTATTTTTTACATGTTACATGAAAGAAAAAAAGCTATGAAATACCAAAGAATATAAAAACTAGAAGCCATAAAATGAGGGGTAGACTTTGAAAACACATCATATTGTGGGAAAATGACCCAAATGTTCTAGTTTTTATGAGGGTGCTTGCTCCCCTTCTGACCTTTTTTCCAGATTTGTATTTGGAACTAGAAGGATATCTTTCCCCTTTTGGAAATCTCTTTAAGAAGGCCTGTGGACAACATGTGTTGGATCAAATGTTTCAGAACTTTAAGGTTTTTCAAAGCCTTTTTTTTTTTTTTTGATATTGCAGTTCTTTTCATTACTACTCATTTTGATGATGGTTGGTTGAACTGTATGGGAAAAAATGTGAACCTGCTCAAAGATCATTGGTTAAAAAATCTGAACCAAACTGAAGCACATATTTTTCATAGTATTTCTCTGTTTCTGTTTTAGAAGCTCAGAAGCACAAGTGGTGTGTGATTTTTTTGTGCATGTACGTGTGTCTTTGTACGCTTTTGTGTCTTACACATAAAGACAATGTTTGACTATGATATAATTAGCCTGAAGCTGATCCACACTTCTCTACCATGGCCACTAGGCAGAATGTGACTATCCCAAAGACATAGAAGTTCTTTCTGGATATGAAATGAATTTTTGTATTCTTAGTTTATTCATAATTTTGTATTGTTGTTGCCCTCATTGTAGTATTTATATATATATGCGTATATACAGCAAGTGTAAAGTAAAAAATATCAACTATGTAAATATATATTGTATATACTTAAAGATTTCTGAAATTCTGAAATATATTTCCCAAAAAGTTGCACTTATTCTCTTTTATATATATATGCATATAATGTGGTATCATGTAATGCGGTATCAGATTCACTGGCAAAGATCTGTTTTCACTAAAGATGACAGAGTCAAACTCTATACCAACCAGACCATTGTTATAAGTATATATAGCTACTGAGACAATCAACAGAACTAAATAAACTGAGATAGAGCAGTATTGTCAAAAAAGTCAAATAAATCAATTTATTGTTAAAAGAGTAGTCAACAATTATTGATATTTCGTGGTGGCAAGGAAAGAAGTAAGCTGTGTATTTTCATGCAAAAATTTTTAATTTAAATAATGGGAAAAACATTCTTATAAGAAGAATAGTATTTGAACAGGTTATTCAGTGAGGTTGAGGAAGTCCCTGTAATGGCTATTTTTAAAGAAGATTAGACAAATGTCTGCCAGTAATGCTGATCCCATACAGAGAGGGGTGTAGATTAGGTGACCTCTTAAGGTCCCTTCCAACACATCTCCATGAAGTTCTGATTGAAAAAAGCCCAACACAAATATTTATCAGACTTTTTTTTTTGTTCACATAGTTGGTTACTTTATGATTCTGTGAAAGAGCAATGAACTGGAACTGACAGCAAATGTTTTAATTTGGCAGTTTAGGGGAAAAAAAGATCTTTGCACTTATTTTGATGTCTGTTACTGGCAAAAAACACAAATGAAAAGCTGCCAAAATGTCTTTGAGACAAATTCAGCCAAGTAGTTCTCTTTCAATATGAGACATATGATTAGGTCTACAGCCAATCTCTGAACTCTTTACTTGTATCTTTCACATTACCACTTTGAAAATCTATTTTGATGTAGTATACACAGAGGCAGATATGCACACCCACTTTCTTTAAGCAAACTTAGAGAAAAAGATGACTAAACGACTAAACTTTTATTATGCTGGTGCTTAAAAATGTAAAGTTACAGTTAGCATCATTGAAGAAAGCCAGAATAAGGACAATGGTCATATCTATTTATTAGATATATTAAACCACTTCTAGTTGATAGTTTAAACTGTACTCATACAGAATTATCTGACTGCCATTACAGGGAGCACCATTACATGACACTTACCTCTGAAGTCAGGAGCTGCACATCAAGTGGTCACAAAAAAGTTGAAAAATACCAGCCTCTGTTTTGGCTTTTCTTCAGAAACAGAGTAGACAAAGCCTTGGCAACTCCAGCTACAGAGTGACTTCAACCACTTTATTTCCAGCCCTTGTGTGAGTGTTGGAGAAAAGAATCAACCTCATGGGCATCTTGCATTCTTTGGAATGGAAAGGCTGGGATTCCTCATCCTTACACACATCAGATGGAAGAAAAGCCTCTAGTCAAGGCACTTTCCTAATAGCCAGGAAAATATGACCATAGCTGCTGGCTGTGATTCTCCACAACAGTCAGAGAAATGGACTTCCAGTTCACTTCCATAAAATCAAGAACATTCAAAAACCAGTAAGGTAAGTGCCACATTTGATTTGATTGAGTGCCACATTGGGTGATACCCAGATGTACTGAAGTTCCAAACATAAAACCAATGCCAAAAATACCCCAACCTTTTAGTTCTCTTTTCCAAGTAAAGAAATCTCTAAGCTTTGCTTAGAGAAGACATTTTGAAAAATTATGGCTCTTTCAAGACTCTGTTATTAAGAAGTATGATGTCACAGATAGTGGCTGGAAGAAGGGTATTTACAGCTACTTTTTTTTTCCTAAGGCTTGAAGTTGTTAGGAAGTTATCCAAGTTACTTAAAGTATTACAATAATGCCTTAATCACTTACACTCCTTTTCTTCCTACCATCATCATGAACAAAACCAAAAGCAGGCATAACTCAATTTTCTCCTGAGAATCTCACAAAACTGTTTCAAAATTCTTATTTAATCTATATATTCCAATCATATTTTATTGCTTCTTCAGCTTCTCCTTTTAACATCTTTTACCTAACTTGTTTTCAAAATTGTAACTTTCTGGATTTAATTTGCCTTTGAATATCTTCCAGTTTTGACTAATAGCTTCACATTCAAAAGTCTTTGAACAGTTATTTAGTTGCTTTGAACTCCTGAAATTCAAGTGTAAACTTATTTGGCATCATGATGCATTAGCACTGAAGAATTGCAATGAAATAAGAAGCGGCCTTATTATTTGGACTATTAATAACTCTTAGGTCATCTGTTAATCCTTCCTTATTTTTAAAAAAGGTGAGTAAAATTGTATTTAAAATATAACAGTACCAAGCATGTTTTTATGAGGCAGGATGCTAACTGATAGAGCTCAGCAAGGTTGTAAACAACTCTTACACTGCACACAAGAAGATTTGAAATCTCCTCAGAATCCCTTTCTTCTACAAGCCATGCCAAGAACAATAAGAATTAAGTGTGCTGAAACTTAATAGTTTGGAACTGCTCTGGCGTGGGTGTAAGGCAAAAACAAGAGGTTTTTGAAAAATTCAGGACAAGTAGTTTGCATACAAATGAACAATTTGTTCTTGAAAATGTTCTTTCCATCTTGTTTTACTATTAAGCACAGTCAAGGACAATTGTTGGTATAAATTTTGATTATTATCATGAAAACTTTGGCAGTGAAAACCAGTGAGAACTTACTGTGGGAGGATGTCGGCCCTTCCAACTTTCTGGTCAACATCCGGTAGCAAATGAAAAAAAATAACCCCAAAAAATTAACTCCCAAACTTTTATCCTACATATGGCAAAGAATAGCATTTTTAGGATCTCACACTGCATAATCTTACTCATATTACTAGTACTGAGCCCTATGTGGTAGAATTTGTCAACTCAAAATTTTAGGAAGCTCCATTAGGTAGAACAAAAAATTAATTTTAGGATGAATCTTCAATATTTGGCTTTTCAGTGCTTCTAGCCATTTCATATATTTTGGAATACTCTTGTACAGGATTTTTTTTTTCCTGGCTGCAATTTCTATCTCCACTTATACTAGATTTCTGCACTATTGGATACTAACTTGATTTTCTTCAATATCAATATGCCATTGCATTACTGCTGAACTGCTCAAAGGACACAGTATAGCATTTATATAATTTTTCTTCTCTTATAGGGGTTTCAATTCACCTGTAGAAGGAAAAATGACACCTGATCCAACAAAAGGTTGCTGGTACAAACATAGTAATGACATAGTAATGATCGTGTACCAAATGAGTGCTTTGCGTCACGTGGCTGTGGCATTTCCAGTCCTAGATCAAGAGCTCTGAAGTAAGATTTACTGTGTTGTCAAGCCATGGCCTGAGGGTTTTAAGGAGCTTGATTAGAAGATTCATACTGTCACATACTAGGATCTGTCGAGTGCGATGAAAGGTTAGTATTTCACACAATGATTTGCAAACCTTCAGCTGAAATCCAGTAGGTTTTGGTTTTCTTTCTTTTTTTTTTTTTTTTCCCTTGGGGAAAGTAGATTGTGTGTATTTTTTCTCCAAGTTTCACTAGGTCATTTGCAATTGATACCACAGCAACTTCTGGTCAACATGTCCTACATCCTTTTCTAAGAAAACAACTATATACTAGCTCATAATAAACTTGTTCCTACTAGTACTCTAGAGTAAGTATATTAATTCTTAATGTTCAAGGTAAAATTTTAGTGAAATAAGAATTATAAATAAGGACAGATCTCTAATGTTTTATATAAGGAAAATTGAAACTAGAAGCTGTAGTCAGGTGTTTCACTCCTTTACAAATGGTGTAGTTCTGCTTCGAGATAAAAGTGGATCTCAGAAAGGTTTATTCAAGTAAGAAAAATAGCTTGACTCAGTCAGGTCCAGATAAAAGGAAGGTTGTTTCTAAATCAAAAATACAAGCTGTCTTTCGGGACTCACTCCTGTCTAGCACTGAATGTTCCCCCAGTCCTGTTTGCTATTAAATGCTACAGATTCCTACAGAAGTTACAGAGACATGTTGCTAAAATCATGAATGTGTATTAAAAAAATCAGAAGATTTTGCCTTTGTGGTACTTTTACTATTTCTTTTCAATTTAGTTTTTTATTTTCACCATTTTTGGTAAGGCATTTAAGTGAAGTATCCGGACTGTTACTGGTGATAATAATTTTTTATTCTGCCCCTCCCCCCAGTTCCTTCCAAAAAGTAATTTTTCAAAACAAAACCCTATGCCATTTGACATGGGAAGTGTGACTGCTATCAAGTGGCCGGGTATCAAATGATTTCCCCCCCTTATCTATTCTCAATCTTTTCTTTCCATTTGCTTTACTTACAATGTAAGATATGCTACATATTTTGGGAGACAAATTCTTGGAGATGTAATAGAAAAATTAATGCTTAGACTAGACACATTATTTAGAAATATTTGTTTGACATAGCAGTTATTAACAGTTTTTGACTTAGCAATTATTAACAGTTTTACCAAGTATACTCTATTATGGCCATGTCATATTATGCACTTAGACATTCAAAAGCATGTCCCTACTCTAAAATGTGATTTGGTATTTTTTTTCTTCAGTAAGTGAGCACCTTCATTAAAATAAATTATAGGGTTTCCCACCATGTTTTGAAGATCTACAGAGGTTGGTGTGCTTGTAATTTGCAAATCTGAGGGCTGAGAGATACCAGCAAATACAAACCAAATAACCTTCACAGATAAGGCCTTAAACTAAATAGCACTGCAAATAAGAAGCCAACACAGTCTTTAGAATAGTCACATGAAGCAGTCTGACTGTCTAATAAGCTGCCTGACTGGCCAAGAATACCAGTAGAAAAAAAAAAATCACACTTCAAAGAACCAGGAGGGTGTCTTCAACAAGTCAGAAATTGGTTTTTGACCTTTCTGACTCATGTAAGCTTTCAGGATTCCCACCTGTGGTTTCTTTTCTAAATGATTTGATGATAAAAAGATAATATTTTTTCTTCTTTTGAATTGAAGAAACTCCTCCCTTTTTGTATTGACTATAACACTGCTGAAGCCAGCTCTCTCTAGTATTGCCCTTTCAGGGGTAGGAATAAGAACTGTCTCTGCTACATTTGTCTGCATTGCATTTCCTACAATATTAACAGCCTGAATAGTAGAAATCTTCATTTTAATTGCACATCTATATATAATTACTGCAAAATGAGCATTATAACCAGTTTAAGTTTGGGGGATTTTTTTTTGGTTTAGATAAATTCAACATGAATGATGGTTTGTTTTTTTAAAGAAATAGGACATGAAGTTTAAAATGCAGCATTGACTGAAGTTGCTATTTTCAAAAGGCAAGTTAAAGTTTGGAGACTGTCATTTTCAACATCTGGACAGAGGCCTGATTTTTGAAAGTGCTGTCAGTCATGACTCTTTTAAATGGACACCACTCGTCTTAATAAAAAAATTGCAAATATCTGGCCAGACTCAAAATCTTGGATTTAGCTCATTTAGGGGTTTATTTTTGCTTTAATGCAAAATGCCAATAAAAGCAAAACTCAGGAATAACCACCATTGTACTCTGTTTTTAATTATATGGAACATGCTAACTGAGTCTTCAAAAAGTACTAAGGTATTCTAAGCAAAGCCTATGTGGGGCTCAGGTCAGAGGATCTGCATATGCTTAAGATGCTTAACACTTCACAAAATGAAACATCTGGAAGTGTCCTGCTGTAGAAATAGATTAAAACATAAATTGGAAAGAAAATGCAAGTAATAAGAAACACAAGAACTTAGACTCATTTGGAACAAAATGACTGAACAAAAGATTGGAATCCATAACTGAGATAAAACTAGCGGGTGACTTGTTAAAATCCCCCACAGGATGCTAAGCAATTTTTTTTCCCCAGTCCCTCATTTTTATTGAGAACAAGATAACCTTCTCCCTCAATTTGTGATCTCCCTGCAAATAATCAAGAAGATTACAACTTCTTTCTGTTTTTAACTTTCATCCTGCTGAGAAACTCTGAAACACTTTCAGCGGGTCGCCCAGACAGCACTAGTCATTATGTATAAGAAGAAGCGCTGGTGAAGTAGTATGTATGAGAAATGGAAAACAATTTTGATGGTTGGAGCTTAAAAATCATACAGAATATTGCTGAAAGTGCAATACAAAGTAGTACTGCGAAAATTTGTGAAGCTGTGGAAACAGAGTAAAAAAGTCAGTTGTTGATCCAAGGAAGTACTTTGTGTTTTTTCTTTCTAAAATAGTTGTACTGCTTAATAATGTAAATAATGTTTTCCTGTACTGTAAAGCTCTGTGTTGTCTTGGATTTTCATAATACTTTCCTAAAAGACTGCTGTCTCCTTCTACCTAAGGAAGAAGGAAGTGCTATCTAAGGCGGACCTATGGGGAAATTTTCTTTTGCTGACTCCCCACTTCATTCTCTATGATGCAACAACATGTGTGGGTCTGCCCTGCTTCACTTTTCTCCTTCTCCCCTCAGACTCAGATTTCTGACCAACAGCTTCTACATATTGTGTGCCTCTGTCTTTTGGTGTACTGGATGTGTTAATTGTGAAGAAGAGTCTGAAAGCATCAGTGGGATATCAGCTCATCCTCATGTTTTTACTGTGGCTTGAACATTCACTAGGATCATTCTGGCTGCAAAGATTTTCAGGGGGGAATTTACCGGTTTCCTGGGACACAAATGCAAGGAAAATCTAATTTGAATTTGAAAAATGTAAGATGAAGAGGACACATTTCATAGCTGGATCCTTTTTAACCTATATTTCGCAGCATTTTATTTATATTTTGTAAGTGCTTTAGAGGAAATTAGATTTGTTATCTAGACAATTCATATGCAAAAACTTCATTTTTTTAAAAGAAAAATCAAATACTTTTTTAACTGCAAGGATCAACTTCTATACTGACTATTATTAAGAGAACACTTAGGTCAGGATGGAAAAACTTGAAATTGAATATGGCTCCAGAATACTTCAGATATTCAAAATGCCCTATTCAGTGTTTATGACTGTGGCATAGTACAGCAAAAGTAACTTCAGTGTATTGTGAACAAGCCCAAATAAAGCTTCTAGTGCAGTTCTCATAAAACCTCAACTTTCATTACTGAGAGCAGAAGCAGGCAGCCCTAAATTAGTAATAGCTGATGTGTCATTAGATTTATCTTCTGCAGCCTAGGACCACTTCTATGTGCCATGATTCATTGCAGGTTCCAATGTAAATTATGAATCCAGGAGAAACTGGTACTCATACATTGCAAGTTGTAATGGCTGGAATTTGTGTTCTGCATCTTTTTCTTTCTTTCAACGATTGACATTAGGTTAGCAGTAAAAATACTGTTTCAATTCCCATCTCCTTGCACTTGTTTTATCAACATCCAGGGTTGTTCCTCCATTGCGCAGAAGCTTTCTCCTTTCTCTAAGCTATGCACTAAAATGACCTAAATTCAAAAATCAGATTCTCCTTTCCTCAGCCTTCCCCTGGGCTCAGTTGGTGAGTTTTGGTACCAAAATGTTGAATTCAACCCTAGAGCTGGCCAAATTCAGTGCAGAGTGAAGTGATTTCCATGCTGCTTGTTCTGTGACTCACTGTGAAGTGTGGGTTGGTATGGTTTTCAGAGAGCTGACCTTGCCTCAAAATCTGTTCTCATTAAGCAAAATTCCCAATGAAATTCAAAGCACAATTAATGGCCACAGAATTTTGCCAAAAGCAGTAACCACTAAACTAAATGAGACAGTGTTGATTATGCAAATAAACAGCCACCCTGGAAAGCTTGTCTGTTGCCTAAAACTATGCACTTCTAGGATTATTTATGATATGATACTGATCAGAACTGAAATATTATTATGCTAGATCCTATATAAACACAAATTACTGGATTGCAGTGTGATTTGATAAAAGATTCAATAAGTAACAAACCACAAAGAAGGGTCTTAGTTCTGAGGAAATTTTGTGCATATCCAGTTTATTCCTTCTCTAGCAATATTTATAGTCTTAAAAATTTTGTCTCTAGTAATTGAAGAACATCTTGAAATTGAAAATAGATAACTCAGTTCTGGCAATTAAATTAAAAGGTTTGCCATGTGAAAGCTGGTGATACTGAAAGCATAATTATTTTATTAAGGAAAGCATGAACTTATTATTGGATGCCAAAATAGGGCATTCAGCGCATTTCAGTGGATTACTCTTTTGCACCAAAGTCTATAGCAAAACTAGAAAATATTGCACAAAATATTCAGTTTTTAGTTGTAAATTACTGAAATGTGCACAGAGATTACAGATTTGGTATCTCAAAAGACAGACCACTGAAGGAACCATAAAGCAGGAGAACAGGTGTTTCACCTTGGAAAGAAAGATTTAACTCTCATCATTTATAAAAAGAAAGTGAAAGAGCCACTTCTGAGTCTCAGTCCTTTATCTCTTCTACTCTCTGGTTTGCATATGTACCTATTGGCTCATTTTAGAAGTCATTTCTGTTTTAGTCAAAAACCAGAAACTTGAAGTGCAAATGGTGTACTGGCTATACAAGAGAAACAGTTAAATTCTCCAAGTTCAAAATACTGTTTCATTAACAAAGTAATCTGAAAAATGCTATTTAAGAAACTATGTTCCTGCAGATGCAGAAAACTTACAGTTCAGTCCCAAAATAAGTCCACACCAATGAGAGAAACAGACAAGCAAGCTGCCAGTAAGAAATACAACACTTGAGTGATATTCATCACAACAGTAGTTTACACAAAAGGATCTTTGATCCGAGGACTAATAGCAAAAAATTATGGCTTCCCTTTAAATGCTATGGGCCAGCAGATCTGACCCTTGTTGTATGTAGTGAGCTCTGTATTGTTGGAATCTTAAATTCTTTAGCAACACAATGAGCTAGACTGAAATACTGTAACAGGCCTTGAGCTTTTCATCCACACGCTATACCTGCACTGCCTGCCTGCCATCACTCTGTCCAGTGGTGGCAAATATACATCACACACTACATTTTTTAAATATGTAGCACTCTAGTATTTTACTCAACAACACTGTACACATAAAAGGCCTGACAACAGATTGGAGTTTCTCCCAGGAAATATTAGGCTCACACCTTCCTTTTTGTTTTTTTTTTTTTTTTTTTTTCCTCTCCAGGTGTTTTTCTCTTTTTGTCAGTGAATATGATAAATTTTTTTGAGCCTAAAGTACTTTTCATTCTTCTCTCCTTTTTTTGGGTTCTACAGTCAGGGAACAAGAAATTGGGAATTTTTTAATGGGGATAAAGAAACCCCCAAAGTCATTAATTTTTCAAAGGATTCACTTAGTGAATGACTATTGCAAATGCCTCTATAAAAAAAACATTGCAGTCTATTATTCTGTTATTCTTTATAAATTTGGAACTTATATATATTTTCAAATTTTTCAAATTTTATTTTTTATGAAAGCTACTGGGATTTTTTTTTTCCTTTCTCAGAAAAAGACACATTTTTAGCTGTTTTAGGGCAAATTTTCAAAACAATTAGCAGGAGGTAAGGTACATATATGAACCCAAACAACAAAGTTTAATATAATTTCATCAAGATGATATGCATAAGGAGGCAAAGTATGAAACATATCTTGCAAGTTCTACCTTTCCCTTCTACCTTAAGCACTTTTTTGAAAATGTAGCTCAGAATAGTCTTTCAAAGGAAGGAAACACCATATTCCATGTTTTCACTCATAATAAAAGAATATAGTTATGAAGCTTCTCAAAAATAGCAAACAAGTAATGATGCATGGTTGCCTTTGCTTGCCTCAAGTTGCTGTTCTATGTGAAAAGAGCATCATCTTCCTCCTTCAGTGAACACTGCATTACAACAGACCATTTCCTGCATGATCAATTATCCCATTACAGTGTAAAAACAAAATTAAAGTAAATCCAAACAGTATTAGAGTTTTGTGTATTTTTATAGAAAACAAAGCTGACTCAGCTTTCTCAGCTGAAATTGTAGCCAATACTTATACAGTATAATATTGTTTACAACAGGTTCAGCCATTGCATTGCACCTGCTTTTTCAATGGATTAGGTAAATGACCATCAACTGATAAAGTTTTTAAAATCAGCCCTTTAACTTGTTTAGAAAGGACTGGAACAAGTTCCAGGATTTTTTTCTATAACTGTACATTTTTAACATGGAACCAAACTATAAATTGTGAAAACCCACACTGTGGACTGTAGTGACATTCTTGCTAGGTCTGTGGTTATGGAAGTGGTAGGAAGGGGATGCATACAAAAAGAAGAGACTGGAAGTATTTTCTGCATGCCTGATCTTTTCCTGCATTGCCTAATTCAGTGACAGTCATAAAATCTCTCCAGAGGTCTTTGTTGAAATACTTGAAAATCTATGGGTAGCAAAAGTGAGTCTTGAAGCATCTTTAACACTTGTTGACTGAGCATTTTTTCACTGCTTCTGAAATAAATTACTATCAATAACACAAAGTTAAACAGGAGAATTACAAGGTAAATGCTCCATTTTTGCAGTTATTAATTCTGAAAGAGGTTCATCCAGAGGTTTCCTCTTTCTTGAGGAAATGGATTAAGTAGGACCACCTTTTCTTCAGCAAATATCAGTGAAGGAAAAGGTTTGATATCCAACTCTGGAAGAGAAGGGCCAACTTAGTTCTTGCACATGCTGTAAAGCTGGAGACAGCCCAACCAAACCAAAGCGAAGGGCAGCTGATGGTAGGTGCACCAAGGCCAAAGTTTTTCATGGAAACACATGCACAGATGCAGCACCACCAGAAATAAAACAGCATAATGCAGCAGGTATGCTCAACACTACCTTAGAGTTTTTGCCTTGGGCTCTACATGCGGAGAAATCAAACCTCCAGCTGATGCAAAAGGTCTGTGTGATTTTGCAATAGTGTTTATCTATTTGTTTAAGGAATTCTTTCACACAGTCTCTAGAAAAGCAAGTGAATACTTAAATCGTATGTCATGCTGTATCTTCAGCTACAATGCTTACTGCTTGAGTATTCCTGCTTCATTTTGCATAAACTGACATCATATACTGAAAGAGGGCCAATGTGCTTCTCAGAAACCAAGTAGTCATGAGATTCACCTGGCACTACAGATATGCACATGCACACACATGTACACACATGCACACACACACAAACACACACGTACGCACACACGTACACACACACGCATGCAAAAAATAGGAAAAACGACTCAGCAATTGCAAGAGTCGCAATTTACCATGGAAGCCTCTACTTAATATTCCGCTTGATCTGCCAAGTTTATAGCCTGGCAAATCTGAATACAAATGTCGATGCAAATGAGGATTCATTATTCTTACATCGTCTTTGTGTTGAAGCTTAATGTAACTTGGTTCCTGTGGTTGCTCAGGGAATGTAGATTGCAAGACAGGAGGAAAAAAAAGCCTCGACAAAACCCAGAGAAGCAAATAGGGAAAAGTAACAGAAATGGAAATAAATGGAAGAAAAAAATATGCTAAGGTTTCAGACTAGCAAAACATCAAACCAATGCATTACATTCCCCCCCCTATTTTCTTATATAAAGTACATTTGCTTATCATTATCAGCATAGAAGGAGTTAACTAACCAAGACCATTCTCCACAGAGTCAAAACATAACAATCTTCCTTTTACTGATTATACAATATTGTGCCCATTGTAAAGTCAGTGCTCCATTTATCTGAAAATTTTAACATTCTTTCATAATTATAGAGCTCATCAGCTGGTAGAACCTGTACATTTAGATCTGTGAGAAGATTATAAATGAATTTAAAACCACCCCACCATTTCTGCTTCTTTCATTATAAATTACTGCTGAATAATTCAAAAACACGTTAAGAAAACTACAGTACGATTAATAAACTATACAGTGAAAATCACAACAGTTTAAATCATACATTTATTGTCCCATTTATAGCCCATCACAAGCGAGGGTTGAAAAGTACCAAATTAGAGAAAACATGAAATGCTGCAAAATTATAATTAGATCCTCGGTGCCACACAGTACATTGTTCTGATGAATCTTTTGTACGGCTAGCTTATGCTTACATATAAATACCTTCTCAGTAAATAAAAATGTACTGTAGGCTTGACTTTTAGAGAAGCTGTAAAGCTTAGCATATGCGATGATCCCAAAGTCAATGCTGTAAGGCTTGCTTCTTCATCCATAAATAAAGCACATTTGCATCCATTCAGTCAAATTAGCTCCATATAAAAAGGTGGTTATAATTAGCTCCTCTTTCAGGTTCACGGTTAAAACTCAAGCGTGCCTGCCGTCTTGATTAAATCCACCATCGTCTTCCAATAGCTAGTGCTAATTCTTCCAAGGAAATATTCAGTTGAGGTGTTATTTTATTCTGCACTGCTGTTAGTTGTCTAATTTACGCCAAGTCCCTGCAGTGCTTTCCTTAAGCCATCCTCTTTGTCTTGCCTTTGAAATTTACCAAATCTTACAAGAAATCAATACTTAATTGATTATTCACTTTTCTGCAGCTTCAAACAGCAAGCACGCATAAGATCCTGGAGTAGTCACCCGATTTCCAATGCAGGAGGTTGCTTGGTGGCAGGGATCTGCAAGTATCCAACAGCAGGCATTCCACGGAGCTGTGCAGTGGCGTACAGTGCCAGCATCCAATAAAGAAAACGAAGATACTCTAACGAAGCAGGAAAAGTTCCCATGTGAGACAGATCCATATCAATGCTTTAAATAAAAAGCGGAGGCACTGGCTTTCAGATAGAAGAGCACCATTCTCTTTGCAGCTACCCCTCTGTTCTTTCCTTACCCTTTTCTTCCTATGGCACTGGAGTGGAATATCCAAAGTGCCACCGAACTCACAGAACTCCACGTCGGAACGGGGGTGAGGCTCGTGCTGTACCTCTGACATAGAATAAGGATGGCAAGCACGTAACATTACGAAATGTAGGACAAATTCAGGCGAGAGAGAGAGAGGGAGAGCAAGAGACAGATGGCGGATCTGGCTGGGAGCCAAAGCCAGTGAAATGAATTACATTGCTGAATAACTGTACAACCATTGATTCTGCCACTTGTTGCTGCATGGCAAAAAAGGGCCCTGACGTTGGCAGGAATCTCCTTGCGTGTCACGCATGCCGCAGATAACTTTTCACACGTAACTCGCTGCACCAACAGTGACACGCTACGTGTGTGTGTGTGTGAGAGTGTGTGTGTATGTGTGTGTGTGTATGAGTGTGTGAATGCGTGTGCATGAGGGACAAAAGGAGAGAGCCAGCGTGTGTGTGGGGGGTGTGTGGGTATGTGCCTGCGTGCGTGGTGTGTGTGCCTGTGCGCGCGCGCGTGGAGGGGAAAACAATCACTGCAATCCAGCCATTTTGTTTAATGAAGAATGGAAGGCTGGCATTCAGAGACGTGGTTATGTGCCGCATATTAATGTGTGCTCTGTAGACATCCTCCCCCTTTTTAGATGAGTGGCACAGGAATGAAGCCCTCTATAGAGCAGCCACCGTGGGAGCAGGAGCTCACAAGGTAACATATCATCGCTGAACCTACGGACGTGGCACCCGCCACCCTGCAGAAGAACAAGTTGCTCTCGGATGAGGAGGAAAACCTGGTCCCATGGTTATGATGTTTGGGTGCTTTCGAAAAGATAGCCAGAGTCGAAGCAGATTGTTCAATAAATGCTTCGTACCCAGGATGAAGGGAGACATTATGGGATGCCCAGGGGGCTTTGGAAATCAAATACAATGTTTGAGTAGCACAATTTGAGGTACATTATAAAAAAGCAATTTGAATTGCCAATGAGGCGACACATATCTGCATGCTAATTAGACCTGTGTCAAGCTTAGTCTGCCGGGTTGTGTTGATGGCTAGGAATGCGCTTGTAACTCTGCTGAGAGATTGTTTCTGCATAAATTATCAGCTTTGTCCTACTGATCATTTTCTGCAAACAAACACGAAATGTAAGATCAAAAGGCAATTCTGAAATTAAAATTATTGATTGATAAAGCCTAGATTTCAGAATCTAATTAGAGGAGGCACAAACAAAAGCTGATATTATTACAGATTGTGCCTGAGCTAGCAGCCAGATTGTGCAAGGCTTGTAATTTATCTTTGTTTATGCAGCCAGGATATTAAAAATGTAATTAAAATGGTAAAATGATCTGATCAGAAATAGCCACCTAGTGGCAAGTATATTATTTTAAATGGATTATAAAAACATTGATCTGTGCAAATAAAAGGTTTTTTTCATGACAAACATAGCAGCTCATTGAAATTTGCTGAGCAATTTGTCTTTTGCTAATAAGTTGTCTTTTGTGTTTTGTTCCATAGATAAGCAGCATCATTTATAACCCTCATTTGCACACTAATAAACATTCTGTTATTACAGGTGGTGTTGGGAACATCTTTCATAAATTATGGCATATGAAAATGGAAGAAAACAATAAACGTTTTTCTAGACACGCACTATATACATTTTGTAAAATTAGAATATTCATCTGACAGCAGCAGAAGTTGCTTATTAAATCACTCTATTGCTCTATTTAAACTATAAAATGGAAGAAATGGTAGAAACATTGTCAATATGTAATTTAGCTTCTTGCCTATTTTGGCTACTTTAAAATGCTATACAAAACACAGAGGGCCCAATTTACTATGTATCTGCAAGTTTGTGCAGATTCAATTACTAAATTTCATGGCTATAAAGAGGTCTTTGTGACTTATACATTTTTAACCTCATTTAGTACCTTTCTAGAGTTGCCAAGTGGATTAAGTATTAAAAGAACAGACTGTTTAATTGCACATAGTATAGAAGTGAGTTTTGAAATTTCTCTGCAATAGCGAGCTATGGACAGTGAAATGGCCTAAGGAAGTTCTGTAATATGTTAATGAAGCTAGATTACAAACAAAACCCTCAAACTATAAACAGTTTTTCAAGAAAAGATATTCAGAGGCTTGTAAGTTCATGAGCAGGGCTTAAGTCATGTATTTCTCCTTGTTTCAGATTTCCACATGAAACCACTATGGAAATGCTCAATTCCTTTTAAAGAAATTCACAATGTAGGGTCCTGTCAGCAGCTCTGGGGTCTTTTGTTAGGTGCACTTAAGATGCCAGATTAAATATTAATATGTGGTTAGAGTTGTGCTATTTTGCAAGCCCTGAAACCCTATTAGTAAATCATGATCTGGTGACTGATGCAAGAAATTTCAAGGCACCAAGACTGCAGATTGCCCATCAATCTGATGGATCACTAATTTTTACTAAATCAGGCCCTTGGACTTTTAGCTGTAAGCAGATGTATGTTTCATTGTGACGGGAAAAGCAGTCCAAATAACACAGCAATTTTCTGCACTGAATGTGTATCGTAACAGGCAGAGTTGTTTTGCATAATCAGTAAGTTATTTGAATACAAGTGTTCATTTAACTGGCTGTGCATAACTGATGCTGTTCTTGAAAAAAACTCCACATTTTGAGCTTGAAGAGAAAGTTGCATTATTTTCATAGAGTAGTACTAGGATTTGAAAACAGTGTAGTAGAGCTTCAGAGAGATGCTGAAGAGGAATGCCCAGGCAAAAGCAGCCACATATTCTCAGCCATCCCAAGGAGCTTTATCCCCTCAGTAGCCTTCATCAACTGCTGACAGTAAGTCATACATGCAGGGATGAGCAAAAACCAGGAAGGATCCTGAAGGATCAGGCAAAGGAAAATGGAACCCAGAAGAAGGGGTGGGAAACAGTCTGAGTAAAAATACTGGAAATACTATTAGATTATAAACTACTGATGTAGAGATGACATATTCATCATGACATATGGCACACTTAGATACATAGCTGAGTTGCAGCCTTCCTAACCTCTTTAGAAAAAAGAAACCACCTCTGAAGCCAAATCACACTCTTTATTGGCAGTCTTTATGACATACAGATGAACTTGACTGCTAGTTCCTTATAATATGGATCTGAGCAACTGACTTAGGTATTTAATAATTATGAAGAGTTTCATGTGTGCAGATATTAGCATAGCATATATTGTCTTCCAATTAATATCTGTCTTTTCTGCTTTCATATCTCCTCTCTCTCTCACTTTTTAGCAGCCTGCTTACACTCATATGGAAGTCAGCATTAGAAAGAAACCTCTCAATATCTTCTCTGCCACTGCTGCTTGACCAACATTGAGTAGTACAGGTCTGAAAGACTGATAAATCTTGCATGTATTTGTATCTTTTTCAGGTCGCACTCTTTAAACACATATACACACTGCTTAAAAGAAATCCCAATCTTAATCTGAAATAAAATACAATTAATAAATTCAAGCTTTTTTCACATGAAGTCTAGAATTATGAATCTTTACAATTAATATACTGAAATCACAACACATAGTATATGGTTTTGAAAAAAAAATACAGTGTACAATAATTCAAGGGTTTCCCAAGCTGATGGACAGCCTAAGAAAGTAGTGTTATTTTTGGTCTGGTGGCCATTTTTACTATTTTCAAGTACTAAAGAATTTCTTTGATTTAAAGAAAGCTATCCAAATCAATAGGCCTTCTGGTATTGACATTGTGAAGTAATATGCAGCAACACCAACCATCCTGAAACATTCCAGTGGGCTTTTAATGTGAGTGAGAGTCTGCTGGGAGCAGCCTTCCTGACTGAGGCACATGGCGGGTGTTCTAATTTCCACTAAGCCCTGATCAATGGGAATTTATTACCACTTAGACAAATAGAAAGCCAGACTGTGCAAAACTGAACTGCCTTGAATGTACAGCCCACATCAGAAAGATACATAAACATTAAAAGTAAAGCAGAATAGTAAAACAATATGTGGATGTTTTTAGACCTCCTTTTCCACAAAGCCAATGCTTTGCTACTACATCCTGTGAAAATACAAATGCTGACAGAAGAAAGCTTACACGTACTTAATGGCGTTCCAGAGTAATGTACGTATCATTGTTTCTGAACTGTAGTTCATATTGTGCTCTGTGTCGTGCTCATGTGTTTACCAAATGTCAGAAACCTCCTTTACAGGCTATTAATACTATTGTGGTCCCTCCAACATGCACACAAATACACCCACTCCCCTCACCACACACACTTTCTCACTGTCCGTCAATATGTTGCAAAGTCTGTGTTTCATTACCATATCATATGGAGTATTGATTCCTGTTCCAAGCTAAATAATGTTGTTTTTTAAAAGATCTTTTACCCTTTAAGTGGGGTTTGCTAACCGAACCACAGACTGGTAACAAAGATGTATTGTAGTATTTGATATCCTATATACTTTGGCAAATGCCAAAACCAGTAACTTAGGCAGAAATTTCAATGCTTAATTCAAGTTTTACAAACAGGAAAATTGTGCACAATATCCAGTTACATACATTCCATGTTAAAAAGGGAAAAATTCCTAATAGACCTTTCAACATAATAAGATTCAGGCCTAAGCAGTAAAGAAAATGATTACCAGTTTTATTAGGCTTCAACTAGTTTCCATACCAGATCTAAAAAGTCACCTTGCACCTATATAAAGAGGATTATTTATGTATTTATCTGTACATGTGTCCTCATCAGCCACTGTATACAATCATTTCATGGCATTCAGATTCAGCACAAAAACATCAAGGCCTAAGTACAAATATTATTACTATAATGGGTTTTCATTTCTAGAGGTCATCAGGGGAAGGGATTAATTTTGCTTGCTTTATTGTACACACAGAACAGCACACAGGGTCATATTACAATGCCTTTATCTGGAAAATCACATTCAGCTGTAATGAGAAAGGCTCTTCTTAAAACAATTTTACAATTTTGGGTGTATTAGCTGTATTTTATTTCATTTCTATATTGCTTTCCTTTATGCACATTTATTTCAGATATCATTAATTGATTGTTAGTGATATTTACAATAATGATTTCAGATCTCTTTTCAGTTTGTTGAGAACTCTTTTCCTTTTTAAGGCTCCTTTTATCAATAGTGATATGAAAACATTTTGCGTCTCTGGGTTGCTACAGAATTTTTTTCAAAAATTGTATAGAGAACTTAAGATCTGTTTATCTTGACAAAAGTACTCCAAATAGATTGCATTTCCTTACAGATTCTATATATCATACAGAAAATAGTCTTTGGCCAGTAATTTATAGAAAAAAACTTTATTTTCCCCTTGTTTCTCAGAAAACATCTTATTGAAAGGTATTATTTAAATGAGACAATAACGTTGTCATCTATGCTGCATGAAACTGGTAGTCTACTACACAAGGAACTTATTTTTTGCTGAAATCAGATGTTGTGAAGCAGGTTTTGTAAAGGCAAGGTCAGAGGTAGCAGAAAACCAAAAGGTCATGTCATGCAATGCCCAGGTATAAACAGATGCAAACAGTATCCATTTAATGCATATGGAATTAACAGTCACATTTTAGCCAGGGACAGATGATATATTTTAGTCCATTTTCAACCAGAGTTTGAAAGCTCTGTGCATGAACAACAGATCCAACAGAGCCAGGATGGTCTGTTCCTAATAGGACAAGATAAGAAAAAGAGAGAAAAAAATTAAATAAATATGGAGAAAAGTGAGATGAGAAACAAAATAGAACCATTGAATAAAGACACAAATACTGGAACCAAAATGAAGAAAAGGGAAAATGTAATGCCTGTAGCATTTCCTATATGTTTTACAGAGATTATTCGTTTGCATGGGCAAAACTTGTACTTTTTTTACTATGGTTGTTAAAACCTAGATTTTGCACAAGTTAGAAAACTTATTTTCCCTTGGTTTCATCAAGAGGGATAATAGAGGTAGACTTGAGACTACTGGGAAAATAGATTGACCAATGTGAAGAAGTTCCATGAGTATTCCCAGTCTTAGCATTAATATTCTTTGATTTATTTTGTCTTGGCAAAGGAGATGAGAAGCTGAAGTGTCTGGAGATGTCATGATTTCAGAGGCCAAAACTGTCCAAAAACCTCACAAAAGCATTGGAGAACTGTACAGAGCACATTATTGGCAAGAATATTGAAGTGTGCATTATTAGCAAGATAACACACATTGTACCTTTCCCTATTGCACCCTCTTTCTGGCTTTGCAGATTAGCAAGGAACTCATTCTCCTGGATACACTCACTTTGGAGCATTGAAGACAATCCTTGAGGAATACACGTGGAAGATGCTGGTCACTGGAATCATGAGCACAACTGAAGGAACAATGCATCCTTTCCCATTCTAGCAAGGATGTCTCAGGGACTCTATTGACTCTGATGCATTGAGACTATTTCTCACTCTAGCAAGGTTCCATTAAATATGCAACACTTTTTTGCCATAATACAGCAAACAAAATTCTTATTGCTGTGTTAAACTCCATAACTCCTCTTTGTGTAAGAGGCACACAAAGAAGTGCCTCAGGTGTATCTGCTTTCAGTTATAACTATAACTATAGCATATTCATGCTATAGTTATAGTTATATGAATATGAATATAGCATATTCATAGAACTTGCAGTCTACATATTTGTCACAACCTTTACAAAATATGTGTAATAGAAGTACAGTTTGTTGTAAACCAACATAGGCCTAAGACTGTAAAGGCTTTGTACATTCCTGAGCAAAATATGGATAGGAAGGAAAAGATGATAAATAATTGCTTTCTACATTCATGCAAAACAATGTTAAAGGCCCAAATTCTGTCTAAACTTGCAGATATTAAATACTGCCATTAAGTTAAATTGTATGAACCAATGGTAAAGAACCTCATGAATAATCCCTTGCTTCTCCAAACAGATATATTTAACATCAAGAGAAGAAACAAATACTGATACACTAGAAAAAATTAATAAAAGTAACTTTGTTGCAGAATATATGATTTTCTTCACTGGAGTTTTTATACGCAATCACATACACATGCATAGGGAAAACTTCTATATAACCCTTACTTTTCTTATTGCTTAAAAAATTCTTTAAAATTCAAGAGAAGTTTCTGAATAAGTCAAAATCAAAAACATTTAAGATGCTACTTGAATCAGAAAAAAGAAATACAATACAAAGAAGTGAGTTAAGTCCTGAGTTTTTAGGATTTCTAATATTTGTCTTCAAATATATTGTTTTTCCAAGCCAAAGGGATATGGACCCCAATCTTCTGGGTATTCAAAAGTACCACTTGAAATTTAAAAGGTCTGATTCCATTTGACCCTGGATCTTAGAGTACAACAGCACTTTGTTGTACTACACATTGCCTCACACTGAGATCCCAAATACCACCATTTTAAGTCACAGAAGATTACTCCAGTGGGCTGGAGTCTACTGGTTCCCCAGTGGTTGATTTTTTAAGCCAGGGCTTTACTCTCCCCCTTCAGTTATTGCTCTTGGATGAGGTAGTGGAACTGTGCATTTTCTTAATTAGGAATTCTACACTAATTTGGACTGGAAGGGACATTCTGATGAAGAATTTCCTATTGATCAAAATGAGCCTCTGACCCATTCTATTCAAGCACGGCCTTACAGTCCCTACAGTGCAAGGCTGTGAGAACACAGGGAAACCCAGCACCCCAAGCTTGCTTGTTTAGACATTGTGAGCACCTGGAAAGAGACACAAAGGCCAATTGACATAGTCCCACACTTTATATAACTTAACTCTTTTATCCTCCAGAACAAGGTGGCTGCCGTCAAAGTGTCTGTTCAAGACTTTCACTCGCTTATGCTGACTCCTCATCTAAAATCCAAATTTTAGATCAGGAGTCCAAAAACTAGCTGGCACAGGCCCAAGTCAGGCTGAGGAACATCCTAATGCTTGAACAGTAGAAAGAGTAGTATTCCAGAGCTAGGGAATGTTCCTAGTCTCTGTTTAATTTTAGGGTATACATTTAGATTGCAAGTCTTTCCATTAATGAAAGTGAGCTTTGAACTAGGTCCTTAGAGGGCCAGTGACATTTGAAGGATTGGAGAGGGATACAATCAATTTAAATATGCATTTGCAAATTTACAAAATATTATAAACATGTAAGTTAGTGCATCTATCTTCATCAGACTCTAAAGCTGTAAATACCAGATGTCATTTATAGATTAAATGATTTTCCTAAATCTAATTTTATATTAATATAAACCATTTGTCAATTCAACATGAAGGCTTCTATTTTAAACATTCAAAAGTCATGGCATGCAAACGTTAGGGTTATCCCAGTGATTCATTGCACAAAATGTAAATTAAGGTATAAACTGAACAGAAAAATTAGTTTGCCTATGAGCTGTTGAAATAGATCTGTAACTGACCTGCTCACAGCATTTTCACTTCTGGTAAAGAAACCTATCAAACCCACAGTTTCAATAACCTGGTCTCCTGTAAATGCAAAAACCTAGCTCACAGTAAACAGAAACTCAGCGTGTGCAAGAGGTCTTTGACAGGTGAATTCACAAGGAAAAAATCTGCTTTTTAAGGGGGAGGTTTTCTTTTCATGCTTACCTTCAGTAGTGATAGTTTCCAATGGTTAAACACCCTGTACCTTTATCTTCATTATCACTCAAAGAGCAATCTTTTCAAAAGATCTTCAAAGTAACTGGCAAAGATAACAAGTGTGTCAATAAGTATTTAAAGAATTTGAAGGAAACCATATCATCTATAGATAAAAAGCAAGTTTTAAAAAGCAAATCTTAAAAATCTGAAAATCTAAAAATATAATTGTTTATGAGCAGAGTTTTGCCAACCTTAGCCTTAGCTTGACTAAGGCAACTAAAATGTCAGGTAAAAGATAATGAAGAACACGTTTGTCTGTTCCCCAGGGACCAACTCCGTGGAGCTGAATCTTAAATTCAGGAACTTTCTTGACCACCAGGGTTTTCCTTCTTCACTAGTCAGTATCAGCACTGCAAGAACTCACCTTTCTCAAAGTCTTGGCTTTGAAACCAGCGTATATTCCCCCCCACCACATTTAAGAGAAAGCACCTTTTTATGTACATATGACTACAGGCTAGTGACACCCAAGGAGCAATACCAGCAATATTCTCCCAAGATAGGATTAATCTCTTTTAGCATACAGTGGCAGAAGAGTTCTTCTGTTATGGGAGCTCCTTGTTTTGAATAAGGTGTTCCAGTGAATAGAACTCATATTTTCTCAATTTTGCTCAGTTATAGCAGAAGAAGAAGAAGAAGACAATATAGTTAAAAGTAAGGTGAAGACAAGATCGAAGGCAGAGGAAACAGAAACTCTGATAAAAATACATGACAGAAACTGTCTAAGCTAAGCCTTGACTTCAATACACTTGGAGTTATGAAAAAATTATGCATTTCTCAGCTTTATGTGCACATGGAAACATATTTTCATTTATAATTTTATTATTTGATTGCAGGTATCAAAGTGTCACTGAAATTTGGAGCTAAACCTCTCTTGTTTGTTCTTACTGAGGCTGAAGTTTGATGAAATAACTGTGTCTACAGATAAATGGAATGAGCACTATTTTTCAAAATAAATGTATTTTACATCTTTTTCAGTATTAGCATATTCCAACATTTGGAGTTCTTACAGAGGGCTTAGATGTCAGTAATTCATGCATCCAAGACTTCAGAAATTCTGTTTACTTTTTAAAATATTAAGCAAAGCATTACCAGATTTTCATGGCATAGACATTTATCCACTGGGATCTCTCCGTAGGTCCAAAATTGCAAAATTCCCTCAAACCAAAACCTGAAACATAAAACTAAAAGACAGGAGACACATCTAAATATTTCTGCCTTGAAGAAGGAATGTGTTGTATCACATACCCTCATATAAAATCTATTCACTGCATATAAAAACTCTTTGATTTTTAAAATATCCATATGAAATTATAAAGCATTAAAAATTTTATATACAACAGAGGATGCCAATATGAAATGAAGGTCTCAACCAGGACCTGCTTTAAAGAAATATATAAATACCTTTATATTTTCATTCATAAAAATATCAGCACAGGAGATAATAAAATTCATTAATGTACAATGCTTTGTGCTGCATCTCAAATGACTTTCACAGCAAGAAACTTGCCCTACTCCAATCCAAGAATATGTGGTAATAGTAAACAGAAGGAAGTATGAAATCAAATAATTTCTACCACATCATTACATAATTTATTCTCAGTTATACCTTGAGAAAGATTTTAAATATTCAATTAAGATGCAGGTGAATTTTTCAAAAGATTATTTCAGTTCTTATCACCTTTGTATGCCTGTTCAAAATGCTTACTGCTGAGGCATTAAATGTATCCTCCCATACAGTCACATTGACTGTAGGGTAAATGAGTCTATGATGATTTCTCCCTCTAAGGCTCAGAATATTAAATTAAAATCTAAAAGAAACAACAACATTGTTTTCATATAACCAGGGGCCTCTCCAAACATAAAATAAATTTGCATAGTTCCAGACTCACTGAGGAGGAAGTAAGTTGACTTATTCACATAAAAGCTGCAGAGATGTGTTCTTATACTCTGTCAAGCTACAAATCTGAAAATTTGCCTAAAGCAAAATTGGATTTTATCTATCCATAGCGTTAACATAAAACAAATCTACATAGCTTTTTATCGATATCACAGTCTGTTTGTCTTACTTCTAAACTTAGACAACATTATTCTGACAGCACATTGCAGATTTTTTGTTTCTTGCTTCATCTATTGCTTAAGGACAATATATTCTGTGGGCTTCTTACCTTTTAAAGTGATACCTGCTTCCAATTAACAGCATTTCAACACAAAATTGCTCAAGAGTAACTAGACAGTGTTGATCCAAGCCTTAAGTCATTACTTAAGTATGTATTTCAGCATAGGGCTTTCTCTTTTTTTTAACTGAGTAAAGACTGCAAAGTGTTTGGGGTTTGTTTGGAAATATTAATAGCTAGCAGTTCTCTTGTTCATTAGAAAAGGCTTTCCTTTTAAAGTTTACTCCATAAATTACGTGAATCCTTCTCTACCATGGCCAATGAATTAGAACCATATTGTAACATTGCATCATCTATATAGCTGTAAAATAGATTTAATACAATCAAGAATAAATCATTGACAAATAAATTCAATAAACATGGTCTGAAGACTGAGTCTTGGCGGACATCACAGTCCATTTCAGCCAAGCCAGATTCCTTGCCCTGTACAACAAATCTGTGTGCTCTTCTTGTTAAACAGTCATGAATCTGAGCTAAGTGACTTATCCTCAAGAGCATCATAGCATTATCTCCTCTAATCAGCATTCTAGAGTCAATCAAATCAAATGCTTCTGTGAAAATTACAAAATACAGTGCCAATTCTTTGATTCTATCCAATGCCTGGTCACTGGAAATATTATTATTAAAGTGCCAGATGCCAAAAACTACTCCTGGCACACACACCAGAAATGAAAGTCAGACATCTAAAGCCTTGGGTTGAAATTCTGCCAATTAGAGGGACAGGAAGAGCAAAAGCCAGGATATTTTTATTCTTATCTACTGAGAACCAAATAAAATTTAAGGAAATTACTGAAAATCACCTGAGACACAGCATCTGGGAGTTGATCACAGCATGAAGTATCACCCAGTGTAAGGTGAAATTCTTCACATTTAGGTAAAATGAGTTTACTCTTTCTTTTTCAGGAAGTATTCCAACATTTCTGATTGGCTGTCCTAAACTAGAAAGAATATATGTTTTCTTAAGATCTACCAGGTTCTTTTTTGCCATTATTCTGCTACTGAAAGGGTGAAGGCATTGTCTTTTTCTTTCTGTGTGGCTGAAATCACAATCAGATATTTCTAGCTGGCCAAATAGGAAGAGAGGAAGTGTCTTGTCCTGCACTGTAGGGAGTAGGCAAATTTTAACTAAAAAATTTCCAAGTAAAATTTTATAGCATTTTTTTATTTTTTCCTGAGTTGCACTTTAGAATTTTTTTATTGCAAATTAAAGTATCTCACCTAGAAATAATCACTTGAAATAATCCTTTGTTCAGGGGATTATGTGTGCAATGATTCAACTAAAGCTAAAATGGTCATAGCATTGACAATTCCTGAAGTTGAAAGACCTGAAAAAAGCATGGATTTTACAGTATCTAGAAGAAGTTAAGAAAAAGAACATTATTAAGAGCATTTATGTGTTACATAAGGAGGTTTCAATAACTTTATTTTGTAAAGAAGTATAATGCAGAATCAACTTGCATTAAAATCCATCACTGAGATTGGAGGTTAATTCTACCCCTTCACAGTATTTCAGTGATGCACTTTTAAAATTCTTTTTGTTTTATATTTGCTGAGCTTTTTAAATTCCCCTACCTTGAAAGTAACCAAAACTGTTATCAGTTTCATTATTCTTAAAACCCCTCCAAATTTATTTATTTATTTTAAAATAAGGAATAACTGTGCCAAGTTATCTGTAAAAGACATCAAAATTTACCTGAAGTCCAAATATTCCCATTCTGAAAGAGCCTGGAAATATATACATTACTTCTAAAGGATCCACCAAAGAGTAACTAAGAAATTAGGCTGTGGAACATGAGCTGTGACCCTCATATGTGACTGCAAAATAAAGCAAAATTTTATGGTTCTATTCCATTTTGAAGTGATGGTGGAAGTCAGGCATGATATATTATTGGATCAAATAGACATATAGACATTTAGGGAAATTAATTGTGCCTATCTTACCCAAAGACTGAAAATTAAATTAAGAGTTTACAACTTCACTTATTTAGAATTTGCTGTTTGAAGAAATACTCAGGAAATAAAAATACCATCAAAATTTTTACTCTTAATTTAATTTTTTCTTCTTGCTCAGTTTGAATCTTTCCTCATGCACACCTGACATTTTATCATGAAGTACAAAGTTCTGTGCATTCTCTGTGTATGGGAGTTGAGCACCTTGATAAGTAATGTGAATTCCTCTCCTAGACCAGTGCATGTAACTTCATTCTTCTAGTAAGTAAAATATTACTTATTTCTTTTAGTTAGACTTAAAGACCAGAGCAGGGCTGGAGTATGGGAGCACCTCTTGCTTCCTGTTTTAGGATGAGATGTGTGAACCCAACACTACAAAATTTCCCCTTCTCTCTGGTTTTTGTGTAAAACAAAACAGGGAGTTTAGGCTGTATGGAAAATACCTTGAGCTCCCCAGCCTGAATAATAGATCACCAGAAGCCAAAGCAAATTCTCAGCCTAATTTTTTAAAACTACTTATTCTGGTTTTGTTATATCCAGCCTTACAACTGGAAATGGAAGCTAAATAATAGGATTCTTACATGCAAAAATGTTTGTTTCATGTTAATGATATGATTTAAAACAGTCAGAGTCAATATTTCATGTTCTAAACTAAAACCACATTATTTCAGGAATTTGATTTCTAAGAAGCAAACTGAAAATAAATGTAACATGTATTGATTAACTGTAAATTGGGAAATGGCCACATCTCCCTGGGAATTTATCGGATTTAAAGAACTTACAGCAGAAAGTCATGAAAACTTTTTACAGAATGGCTTATGCTACAAAATCAGTATTCACCTAACTGAACAAGACTGACAATTTATCAGTGGCCCTCAAATTACTGCAATATGTGACTTTAAACCAAGCTTATCTGAAGTTAGGAAATTATCTGACTAATGATGAAATTCACACTCTTTGTTAAAATGTAGGTTTCTTTAGATGCACATCTTGGTAAGAAAATATAATACTCTTCAATAATGTGAACTTTTGGACCACAGATTCTTGACTAACACTTACTGATTTAGAGAAGGGTGATCTTGGATTTGCCACTAAATTTAGTTTTGCCATGGAACTGGAATACAGCATTCTATAGTCACAGTCCCTATGTTTTATATTTCTAAGTTGACTAAATTGAAATATACATTTTACCACATCAGCAAAAGAAAATATTTGGAGTTTACTGTATAAAGTAGAAAATATTACTATTATTTTTATAATGTATATTTTCAGCCAGATACCATCCTCAGATCTGAATCTGCAGCTGGAAATACCTTATGAAAAAGCACAAAATGGATTTTTAAGGTTATAAAGTAATGCATTCCACATATCTGAGGCTCAGATAGAGCTTTTTTCTTTTTTTTTTTTTTTTTTTTCAGATAATGATCACCAGTACAATGTTCTGTCCATAAAAATCTGTTAAAAATTTACCAGGCTATGATATTCATTATCATAGCCTTTCAATAGAAAGCTCAAATGTTAAAATGCAGCTAGATGAGTACAGGTAATATATCACTCCATTCTAGTAAGCACACATTTTTTTTTTTTTTAGATTAGTTTCATCTTGTAAATTACAAATTGGATTAGGGAGTTTGATATGATTGGAAAACAGATTGACAGTCTATTTAGCATTTTTATTAGTTGTGTAGATTATCTATAGGCTATAGATGACCTCAGTCAACTTAACATTCTTTAGGCAGCCAGACACAAGGCAACATCAGCCAATCATAAAAACATGTACTTGATTATTAGGTCTCAAGATGTGTCAAATCAATATACTGTATCACCTTAAAGGATAGATATAAGAAGGCGTCTACATCTTTTGTAACTTAGGAAGCTGAAGAAGAAATGTTAAAATAAAAACCACGGTTTACATCAGTTCTCTTTTATACAGATACTGATATTATTGTAATTTCAGATTTTTTGTATAATTCTAAATATTTTACCCTTTGATTCTCTTTGAAACCCAAAGAAATATAGGTCATAAATATATTAAATAAAAACTTAAAAGGATCTCACTATTTCTACCATCTCTTTGTCTCGACTGTATATTTATGCAATACTAAGTGGTCTATTCTGCTTCTGATTGAAACAAGAAATGGTTTAATAAAACCAACATACAGTAATACATCAAAGAACTGTTTGCAATTGTGCTTAACTGATGCCATTGCACTTTAGGATCTAAAATTTAAGGGAAAAATATGTAGTGCAGAAATTGTGGTTATGCTGTACTTGCACTATTTTAGTGCTGCACCCACATCTGTAGCGACATAAGGAAGGGATAATTCTTCAAAATTATGAATTTTATGCAGTTCCTTGATTTCTGGGTATTTATTAATCTACAGCTGACCTTTGGCACTACTTAGCTATCAACCTTACCCTATTATCTGCCTATGTTTCTATCACATTTACCTTATTTAAGAAAACAGGCAACCAAGACTCTCAATTCTAATTCTCTGTAATTAGCTCAAGCAAAGTAAAAAGAGTACAGTGTCATTAACTTCCATGAATCTGGACACATACCTAAGGAAGTTAATCAGAGGTAGAATCCACTCACTGTTCTGAAGCAGCATAATGGTGTTAAGCCTATCTCTTTCAGTTACCAAGACAGAGTGAAGAGACACCAATTTTTCTTTTAGATCACCTTACAGGAAAACTTAATCTTTGCATGTTATGGCTATATCTACAGGCTGGATCTCACTTCCACTGTGCCTTTCCTATGAATGAAGTGCAACCTTGAAACTGCAATAAAGATGAGAAAAACACACATTGGTTCCATAGTCATGATCATAAAAGGCTACTCTATCATACCTTTAATATCTATGAATTCAGATTTAGGTGGTTTGTCCGATGTTTCAGTGATTTCACGTAGATTTTTCCATTTAACATATCAGAAGATATTTTTCTGACTTCAAGAACATTTTTCACTTTAAAATTTCAAATTGATTTGGAGGATTAAATTGCAAACAGTATATTCATAGATGCAGTAGATAACTTTATCTTAGCAGAGAAGATTTCTGAGCATGCATAAAGTTTTGTTCTGAAACAAGTCACATGAGTGAGAAAATATTTGCCTGATATATCTACATGTATCTATATTGATTCATCAGAGAGATGCTTTTCTCCTGAATTGAGAGAACATACCAAAGTCACCTGGAATATCAGTCTATCTATTATCTATCTATCTATCTATTGAAATGCAATAATACTTCATCCATTGACAAAGGTTAAAAACTGGCCATGTTTTTCTTTACAAGGACTTTATTCAAAAAGTAATATTTTGAAAATGTTTCTTCTTGTCAAAATGCAGCTTTATCCAGTCTTCTTCCTTCTTAGTGGATTCTCACTAGCAGATGGAAGACACCCTAATATTTAGAAATGCTTTTAATACTTGTGCACTGAAAACATTTAGAGACTGAAGATTCTGCATGCTAAAGAGCCCAGTCAGAAAATCTTGGAAATTGTTTGCATGTTTTATGTAACACTACCTGAATTACAGTACATGAGTAAAATTTTTTTCTGCTTCATACTTCAAAAAGCCCATGTAAATCAACTTCAATATTTTTCTTCCTGTGTGCTACATAGATTTTCAAACCAACATCTTCTGCTATTTCTAACAAACCAACAGCTATTTTGCATAGAAATACATGTTACAACACAAGATGATGTTTGAGAACCTTCTTCTTCATCCCTCTTAATTAAGTCCCGTAACTCCTAATTAACAGTTCCTAAAGCTTTAGTTTGTCTAAGATAGTAAGCTGTAGAATTTTAAGGGTAAAATGTGCTATGCTAATTTAATGGATGGTTACAAATGAGTTGCCAAGGGATTAGGCCCAGAACAGTTAAATACATTTAGGAAGGGTTTGTGGTAGTTTTCAGTACAGAAGGATCCAAAGAATCTTAACTGACTAAAAACTGAAAATCAAGCAAAAACGACCTTTACAGCCTTTACACCTGGCTCTTACTAATGTGTATCCCTTCCTTCTCCACTCTCACCAAATGTGCTGGAAAAACAAACATATATGTCGTAATTAACTAGATTTACAGGAGTGAGGTTTAAATTCTGCAACCTTTAGTGAGTCTTGTTGCTTGATCTGCTCTCTCCAAGGCTGAAGAAAAGGCGGATAAAAGGGTCTAGAATATTCTTTCTTCTAGTAGATACAGATTTCTGCTAACCAGCCAGGTTGTTCCTTGTCACAAGTCTTAAGGTAATTTCTCTTTGCTCCCTGAACCCAAAAGTATATGAATATAAACATATATACTGAAAAAGATTGTTTTTTCAAAGTGATCCTGGAGACCCTGCCACCATGTAGGATTGGGCAGTTCATTGGCAGTGTCCCAGCACAGCTTTCCAATGTTCTACAGAGATGGACTGAAATATGTAGCATAGCAGCCACTGTCCAGTGCACAGATTTAATGGGCTCTACACTTCTGAAAATATCTTACAGTATCGAAGATTATTCCAATTATTTAATTAGCAGCAAATTTCCTAAAACTAATACCTGGATCACCATATGATTATTTGTAACATTTCATATTGTTTGTTTGTTTTTACTTTCCTATACTTCAGTTCTCCTGATTAATGCTCTGTTGCATATCAAAATTAGTGCTCTGGATTCAGGTTTCCTTATGCACCATTTTATAAAATATGTTATATGAATGGCCTCATTCATAAAAGCACCTAAATTACACACCAAATTGTACTGCTACTTTTGTGTTTTCTCCTCCATCAGACTTCTTCATGATGCTTCAATGCTTCATTCAATGAAGCATTCAATGATTTTTGCATTTGAATATAAGTATGTTGCCTTAATACACTATCACAAACTACTTTATTGTACTTGGAGGTAAACACGTTACTTTTGGTGGCCTACTTAAAACTCATAGTATCCCTATGCCATTCCTCTTTCATCCTTGGCCACTGATTAAAAAAATCAATTAGTCAAGGACTGAGACTAGTTTGGCCTGACTGGGATTTTGTGAGACAATTTATTTTCTCTGGTAAACTCCTATATTAATATAGTTTTCTTCTTCTAGCAATTTATTTTCTGGACACTGATCCTAGTTTATTCATTTATTTTGAGTAGGAAAACCACAATAAGGTCTCCCCAAAGCCCTCTCTTCTGCAGCTAAACGACCTCAACTCAGCCTTTCTTCACAAGAGTGGTGTTCCAGCACTCTGATCTTTTTTGTGCCTCTCCTCTGGATTGTTCTGTGAAATCAATGTCATTGTTTGCACTGGGATGCCCAGAGCTGGATACAATATTCCAGGTGGGATCTTTAATTAGAGTAGAGGAGGAGAGTTACCTCCTTCAACCTGCTGGCCACTCTCCTCTTTTGGCAGCTGAGAAAATGGTTGACTTTCTGGGCTGCAAGTGCACACGGCTGGCTCACGCCAAATTTTCCATCTACCATTATTCCTAAAGCCTTCTGTGCAGGGCTGTGCTCAAGTCATTCATCCCTCAGTTTTTCCTGATAATTCAGATTGTCTGAATCCAGGTGAAAGACCTTGCATTTGGCTTTGCAGAGCTTCATGAGGTTCACCTGGGCGCACTTCTGAAGCCTGCCAAGGTACCTCTTAATGGCGTTCTCCCTTCAGAGTATCAAATAGATTGGTGTCACCCATAAACTGAGACATCTGCAAATAATGGTACAGTAGGATTAACACCGAGAAAAGATCTCCTCTTGAAGATATTGTATGACCTAAGATGAATGCTGTCAGGAAGAAGGAAACTGTTTTATCACTCTGTCCTTATCATTCACTGTCTGTCCCATAAGCCCCTGGGAGCCCTGAAGACCCACACATTTCCACATATGCCTCTTGTTTCCTTCATACTTAAGCAATACATTATTTGCTTTTTAGTATCTGGATATGCAATTTTTTCTTTGTTTTTTGCTTTTTGCTTTTGTTCTTTTTTTGTGTGTGTGTGTGTGTTCTTATTCTCATATTCTATTTTAAATGTTTGCCTGACAGAATTTATGAATATTTCTACATGGAAAGATAGGATTTAGCAGCTTGACTATAGTAATCTTGTAGATTTTGCCATTTACAGATACTGACTTTTGTCTTACATTTTCTGCTGTAGTAAGTTATGCTTTCTGTAATACTGTTATAACACAGTCAACATATGTTTATCCTGAGTAAAAATTTAATTTTCCCCATGTTTGATATTAGGGTCACTTTGACTAGTTATGTTGTTAAAAGAAATAACGAAATCCAATGAAAAAATCCTTTCTGTAATTTGATGTCACAGTACTTGGTTTTTTTTTTTTTTTTGTTTGAGTCTTATTCCTGCAATTTCGAAATAATTTATATTGCAGTCACTTCTGTTTAGTGGCCCCAATGTTTTCAAACAATTCCTGTATATTATCACTTCCAATTTAGTTCTCCTGTGTGTTTTTGGAATTCATAATCCTAGAAAGAAATGGTTTAAAGGACACACATCTTTAATGTGGCTCGTTAAGTCACTGCACTGGTATAAGATAATCAATTATTAGTATTTAATTATCAGAAATTGTGATTAACAGTAATAGCAAGTTAATAACATCTTTGATCTTATTTTTTGCTAAGCATTCAATATTTTATTCCTACCCCTAAAGACAGCAATGCAATACAACTTACATACACTTATTTTAGTGAACTAACCTTTAAATATACAGATTTTCATCATAAGAACCCCCTTTACTGCCACCTTTCCTTGACATATTATATTTCATGGGAAGACTTTCTCCTTTTTCTGATTTCTGTAAACTACACAGCATAATTTGTTCTTTTGGTGCCATGATGTTCCAGCAATCATTATGATTTATAATGAATATTATCTATGTTCCTTTGTTGCTTGATTCTTTGTTTGCCACTATACCATGTTTCAACTCAACTTTTTCTCCCAATTTGTTGCCCCTACTGAAAGCAATAAGTGAAGCTTTCACCTCTACCTTAGAAGAATTTTCCTGCTTCTTGGTTGGAACCCATACTTTACAGATGTTGAATTTGTAATATTGGCTTTATTTTATTAACAAAGCTCTGGCCTCTTCAGCCCTGATCATAAATATCACACCTCCATCAGTCTCTAATAGTATCTACCTGTGGCAAAATGGAATACTTTAGAATCTTCTTAATACTTTGCATACTTTTTATTTCATTTTTATGGTTTTCATAACAAAGGCAAATCCAAATTTTTATTAGTTGAAGCTATTATTTCAGCATGTATTATGATATGCTTTTGGGTAGAGAGATTTATAATCTGCAAAAAATAATTATGCCATTACTATTCCATAGTAACCATAAGGAATGCTGAAGTGGATTAAGGAGTTTCTTTCAATTAAAAAATAAATTTAATATTTAGCAACGGCTTTATGGTTAGACTAAAGTATTCTGGGATGCAAGTATTATGGTTCAAGAATAAGATGTATTTTAATGTGCTATTCAGTATAAGATCCCCTTACTACTGATGGTTAATGTTTGAAATGCAGGTTTTGCCTGATAGACACACTGTAAAGACCAAGTTGCTTCAGATGGTTTTCAGACAGGCAGAGGCCAAAATCCTCTACCAGTTGCTACAGACATAAAAAAGTTTCTCAAGCAGCTGCTTTGCTTATGACTCTCTGAACTTTATCATGTTGCAGGTATTTTTTAACATAATTAATTTCAAAACGTACAGTGTGGGACAATAAACAAGTACAGATTCTGAATTAGGAAGAAGGATACATATAGTAATGTAAGAATTTCCACCTATCATCTCAACTTCACAACAAATTGAATGGACACTGCATAAGCAAGCAACGTTGTTTGAAAGTCTTATTAATATTTTAGAAGTCTTAAGAATTAATGAACTCTGTTCATTTATTCTTGGTGAATGTCATCTTCCTTTCTTTTGCAGTATTGATACATATAGCCACTATGATGAGGCTTTAATGGGAGTATTTATATACTGGGAAAGAACTTTTCAAAAGCTACCTGCAAAACAAAACTCTTTGGAAAGCCTCTCCCTTTTGATTCTTCCTGTTTTTAAAAGAAGATTGCAATATGCCTGAACATTCTTTTAGTGAAATTAAGCTTTTTTGAAAATAATGTTAATAACTTTATT
Source organism: Zonotrichia leucophrys gambelii (assembly GCF_028769735.1). Lineage (NCBI taxonomy): Eukaryota > Metazoa > Chordata > Aves > Passeriformes > Passerellidae > Zonotrichia > Zonotrichia leucophrys. The sequence continues at coordinate 122,725,647 of NC_088171.1, read as the reverse complement.
ATAATTTTACATCAGCAAATCATACTAAACATTAAGGTTTTCTTTGTTTGAATTATTATTATTAGAAATACTTGTTATGTTAGGTACTATGAGTAACACTTTTACAATTTAGGCATACACATTTTTATTAACACATTCTAGGCCATTTCTACTTGTTTTAAAAATACAGTGTCTTTTTTTTTTTCTCTACCACCATTAAAGGAAACTTGAAATCAATTTTATTCTATGTGGAAAATGTATATCCCTTGACATTTAACTTAAGACATAGCCAGTAAGTTCACATTCATGTGACAGCACAGTTCAAATTGATGAAAACAATGTATTCCTTGTGTCATTGTAAATTTGATAAAAATCTGAGCATAATAAACAAAAATGGGGAGGTGTGTTCCTGCAAGCAGTAGCAAAGGTTTGCTGTTCTGTTTTTCAAGAAAGAATATTTTGTCTTCAATTGGTTAATGGAATTTATTCTTTTTGCTGTATGTCATAATTAGTGTTTGAGGTAGTAGCTGGAAAAACCCAAGCTCAAATTAAAAAAAAAAAATCAGAAGGAAATAAGACATGGATCTTTCAGCCAGGTATAACACCTGTGTTATGCCATTATGCCTTATAAATTGGAATAAATCAGTAAATATGCTAATAAAGCAAACAGATGCTTATTTGAAGTACTTTAGACGTAGAAGTATCCTAATTTTGAGATATATATTTCAACTATGACTTAATTTAGGCAACAGCTGCTATGGACACTCTATGCCCTTGATGATCTGGCCACATGAAACCACAAAACCTGACAAATCAACAAGTTATACCTGAAAAATGAAAAGGAACAATAGGAATAATTTAGCATAAAACTAGAGATTTTAATAGAAGATTGTCCTATTTTTTACAATGAGCACTATTTAAAAATTCCACCTGTAGGCCAAGTCAGTCTTCTATGATCCTGGTAGGATTGACACTTAAACATTACTTTAGGATTTTGCTTAGAACAAAAGAATAAAAGCTATTTTAATCAAGTCTTCTTCTTTTTAATCAGTGCAACATGCATTTCATGAACAATTTATGGCACTCGAGAAAAACATGGGACTTCTTTCAGATTTGTGAAAAACAAAAGAAAAAGGTATCCTTAAAGAGAACACCATCACTATGGATAGAAAACAGGCAGAATACAGAAGGATATGAGCAGGCATAATTGCATGCTTTGATATTTATGATGAAAGACCTGAGCTGAAAGAAAAATGACAAAAATGCTATCTTAGCCTTTTATGAAACAAAGAAAACCTGAAGGTCGTGCAATAGTAATTTTCATCATTCCTTCCAAAGCCTTGGCAAGCTTTGAAAATTCATATGTAATAGCAGCTAGCTTCTCTAAGTGAAAGTGCTTTGAAATCATCCTGGGATATACAGTATATAAAAGAAACCTTCATTTTTCAACTGCAACAAAAGCAAAATTATATTTCTGAATCTTAAGCTGACTATTTTAAATTATGTTGTCTTAGCTCTTGAAATATCATTCATTATATTGTACAGTTAATTTTCTGAACTCAAAATGTTCTGCTGTATCTATTAATTTGAAAAGAAATTGCTTCTGTAAATTAGGGAAAAAAGCTTTTAAAATTTACAATTTAGTCACTAAATAAAGAAAACGTGTCTGCAAAAATTCATTGACAAGCACAAAAAATGCAAGCTAAGAACACAATAAAAAATGGATGTATTCTGTGAGATCCTTACAACTGGATAACATTCTGAATTTAAGTTCAATCCAAATTCCACTATCTACAAAGAAAATGGTTAAATTTAGTGTTGTCTACCATCTAAACTTTAAGGAAATCTAAATTGCCTTTAAAGAAGAAGAATATTCTTCTTACTAATATTCATTTATAATTTCTGAATGGGAGGGATTAATTTTACTCCTAAATCATTCTTTATGAGTCTCTGCATTTGTTTGGACTATTTGGTCTTTTTTCTGTTTTTTCCTGAAACAAAGGTTGAACACTCTTTAAGCTGTAACTTGACCTCAATGCCTTCTTCCTCCAGATGAGACTGAATCCCCAGAAGTAGGAGAAAGTATGAAAGAATAAGAGAGTCAGAGGGAAAAAAAATCCAATGATTGGAAACTATTCCAAACTTCACCAAAAAAAAAGAAAAAATAATAAGAAAAAAAGAGGTATCTGAATGGAGAACTCAGAGGAAAAATAACCAAATGTCTGATTTTCATTCAGTTTTACCCATTCTGCATCAATTTCCTTTTTAAATTTTTTTTTCTTCATGATGTTTCAGGAAATTTACTTTTTGAAAATAAGGAAGGACACAAAACCTACATCTAATATCCCACACAAATTAGGCAACCTACTGCCTTCCCTAGAAAATTTAAAAGAAAATGCATTACTTCAATTAAAATAATCTTTTAGAGATGACAAAAGCAAAGTAGAAGCCATTATCAGGTCTGGCAATGCCTTTTTTTGGGAAGACTCTTTACATGTCCTCCTCTGGACTGCCAGTATTTGCACATGTGAGCAATGTAGCTTTGCACTGTGAAGCATCCAAAATCTTCTTTACTTCTTCGGTATTTCCTGGTCATATGGATGAATAATGTTTAATTTCAAGACATTCAGATGCTTTATTTTCTTTTGATGTAATTTGGCCTTTCAGAGCTGAGAGGCCACATACTGTAAGTTATCTGCTACACTCAACTGATGTTAGGTACAAACCCACACTGTGCTTAGCTGAGTGCAACTGCACAACGGGATCTGCAGGGTGAACAATAAAGAGCAGCATAGGTCCTTGTGGTAAATCACTGAGTATCAGTGTTTGCAAGTGAACAGTGGTGGGAATACTGCAACACTCTCATTTAAAACAAAAATGGGTTTGTGATGGCATTCTGTGTGTTTTAAGGTTCAGAGAGATGAAACAATTAGGTAGGTTCAACACATTAAGGCAGTGAGACTTTTATATCCAAATTCTTATCCTGGAATTTCTACATTTAGACTACTAGAAGTAGGATCAGACACAAAGAACCAATTTTGTTATTGGCCTTAGAACTGATATTTTAGGCATTTAAAACAAAAAATGGGAAACCTAACAGGTTTCCAAGGAGAAAAAACTGCATGAAGCTATCCAATGACCTCTGATTACCGTAAATGACAGTATTAGAAAATTAAGACAATGGCGTCCATGGTGAGATACCAGAAGGTACTTAAATATCACTTCAGAAGCACAGGTCACTGAGATTTGCTCTTTTAAGTCTGAAGGTGCCATGTTTTAATTCTCAGCATCTGCAGGGGAATTTCAGGTTTTGACTGCCTTTTGGAAGACAAAGGTTTCTCAGCAGATGTGGAGGTGTGACTTCTGCTGTTATCTTGGTTACATTTTCTCATCACTCTGCTCAGAACAGGAAGCAGTAGCTGCCCTTAAGTATCAGCTCTGACAAGTTGTTAAAAGATTATCTCACAAATGCGTGATTAGGAATTGAGAGAACTTGTTATTATCATTACTAATAATACTTTTATCATTGTTAACAAATAAAAGAAATCCTGCTTGCGCCATTGTTACTGTTTACAGGGGTAGTTAGGTTATTCCTATGTTGGGGGTACAGAGGGTTTACAAGACAATGCTCTGTTGTATTAGAATCTGTTTAACTCTACCAGTATTCTGAAGAGCTTGCCAGTGAAATACAAGACTGCTAACAACGATTGGCTACAATAAATGGACTGGAGTAGTGCAGTGGAGTGAATAGATGTCATTTAAATGTCTCTTCTAATACAAAGCTCTGGAATTGTCCTCGGGAGGCATCTATTTCTCTTCATTGGTTACATTACATCACAGAACTTTGCACTATGTCACTCCTATCCACTGTCATTATGCTAGAATAAAATCTTACACAGGGATATGTAAGGATGTGATGTTTCTACTATTTGAATATATTCCAAAACTGAATGAAACTGAATAAAACTGAAGATTGGCCCATTGCACCAAATCTGCGTGACACTGATCTTTGTTTTACCATTTTTTAAAGAAGTACTAAAAACTCAAATAAGATCTTCTGGAATCTTCCATAATCCTCAGACACAGTGCTTTTGGAAGGTGAACTTACAGGGCCATCCTGTCTACATTTTCAGCTGGTGAAATAGTATCAATGATCTAGCAGTAGTTCCCTAAAGAAAATATTCCTTGTTCCTTGACACAGAATCCAGGTGACCAGCCAGGATGAACCCCAATCTCTGCTTATTTTTACTCATCTTCATTTGGTTTTTCCTAAAAATCATAAGCATAGAAAATCATTCTGCCATGAGATATCATAAACATGTTCGGAGGTTTTTAAATAAGTATTTTACAATTTTCAGTGAATGTACACTTTCCTCTGTACTTGTCTAATGAATTGAGTGAAGTTTTTATTTATTTTGCCATGGTCAAATACTTTTTGTAGTAGTTGGGGGAAATTTTCTAAGTTTTTAGAAGGAGTTTACAACCTATGTGTAAACATCTTCGGCTGATATAACTGCAACTATGCTGTACCATTGTATTATTTCAGCCAGGTTTATCTGCAAATAGCTTCAGAAGAAGTGGTGAAAACTAAATGTAAAAGGGCTCTTGAAATAGAACAGAGAAGCTTGTTCAATGCTTTCATCAAATTGTATATAGATGTGCTAAGTATGAATTTATAAATCTCGCCTAAATTGCTAAGAGACTCTTCAAAAGTACTAACAGAATCAGAAATTGCACAGGGATAAAATGCAGTGAAAGTCCCAGTTGTATCCCTGAGCTAAACAGGACACAACACATCATTTCTGTCCAAAGAGTTATGTATATTGATGGGATAGGCAGTACCCACCTACTGCTTGAACTTAGAATTATAAGCATTTATCCATGGGTGTAAAATTTTCTTGAATAGGCCAAAGACTTCCAAAGTTACTGGCATGATTGAGAGATGGACAGGCAATTTGATCACATTACCTCTATGTCAGATTAAAAAATGGGGATGAAGTTTCACAAAGCTTAGTGAGACCAATACATACTGCTATAAAATAAAAGTGGGTTTTTTTGGTGGTTTTTTTTTTTTCCCAAATCAAATATTTCCTATTTTGGTTTCATTAAGAATATATAGGCTCAAAATGTGAGCTGAATGTAGGTGATAAAAGAATCTGGGCAGATCTTGGAACAACAGCTCTGGGCAGTGTAAGCTGTCCCATTTTCTCTTTGAAAAGGCGGCACATAATCACCTGAGGATAAATCATTACCACTGGTAAAGAGTACTGGTGAGAAAGAGATACAAGAGAGCCTTGACTTCACCTACACACTGGCAAATCTTGGACACAAGTGGAGTGAAATAATCTTCAATCATTTTTCAGATACTTGCATCTAACAGATCACTCTGCAAAAATAGAGTAATTACATTTAGGAACTGCTCTTCCTAAGCTTTGGGTGTTTCTGTCAGGGTTGTACTTGAAGCTAATAGACACTTCAGCCACTCTGGGTTCCTGAAGAATCCTATACAGGTGAGAGAAGGTTTGTGGAATAGGGGTCTTGTCTTAGAAGATACTTGCAGCAAAATTATCACCTATGATTTATCCCAAATAAGTGTGGGATTAATCACCTGAGGTTACCTCGGCTACCATCTATATTAAATAAAACAAAAAGTCTCTCCAAAGAGCAGTTTAGTTCATCTAAGACTCAAGCACTCCAAAGGTTCTTCTTTCACTAGCCTGGCTGGGATACTAATTTAGTAACCACAGTTAGGTGAATACAATAGGTCTTAATGTCCTATTTACATTTTTCCCCTAAATGTATCAATAAAACCACTAATATTTTGAGGGAAATAAAAATGTAGTGGTAAACTTTTTGCATGTGTCTGTCTAAAGAGAGACAAAATAATGCATAATTTTTTCAAATCAGACAGCATCCAAAAAGTGGGGGTGGGAAGAGGAAGTCTGTGATAAAATCATTGAATGAAAAATCCAATATAAGTTTTAAAAGGAGGAACTTTTCTCTTTTACAAAGAGACAGAATGAATAATTTGAAAAGGTTTATAAGTACAGTATAATTCTCATAAAGACACATATTTTTGTATTGATCAGTTTCTTGGTCAAAAAGTCCAACAAAAATATAACAAAGCAAAATCTAAATGAAAAACAACCAGATGTCCTATTCAGAAAAAAAAAAAAAAAAAAAAAGGAAAATAAAAAGCAAACACAAAAAATAAAAAGGAAAAAAAAAGAAAGAAAACAGGAACAAAAGGCACCACTGTTGAGAATTCTTGGTTGTTTACAAACTCAAAATTCAAATGTTTTCTTCAAAAGCTTATTCCAGGCAGCAAATGAAGTAATCTTTTTGGAAAGTAATAGGATTTTATTCTCATGAGATCCCCCCACAGAGAGGTGGCCACTTCCTTAAATCAGTCAGTCAGGTATGATGATACCTCAAATCCCAACTGCTTGGAGCAAATAAATAATAAATGAAGATGGCATTTGAGTCTGAAAAATCATCCGTGAGGTCGAGATCCTTCCTTTTGGTGAACTCAGTAAGATGTGTAGTGTGGAAGCAGAAGCTAAAGGTTAGGAGCTTGACCATGCACTGCACTTCGGCTTGTAAGTTCAAAAGTGGCTACTAACCATGAGCCAAACACATCATTGAAGGCTGGGGTTTTTGTGTTGCTTTTTTTTTTACCCTTCGGTCCTTATAGTCTAAGGTTTGCTTTCACTCCAGGGGAGTAGAGAGTCAGAAAATGCAGGAAAGAAAAGTTAGCATTCTTTCTGAGCACAAACCTGCTGCTAAGCTGGTATTTTGTATTGATTTTTCCTGAAGCCTGTAATCTTGAAAGCTTGTAACAGAGGATGAGGTAAATATCATTTTATTTGCTCAAATAGGTTTAGATTAGATTGAGATGAAAAACTAGAGACAAGCCAAATTAGGACTGAAAGCAGCAATTACAGATTATTGTTTCCAGCAGTAACTAGAATAGGTTATTTCACTGATAAAAAGGGCTTGCTGAAAGAAAGAATAGGTGATTTTCCTTAGAGCCTTAAAATAATCTCAAGAAAAGAATAGACAAGGAAAATATAAACAGAATTTCAAAAAAAGTTTGTTACGTCGCATGTTAAAAAAGTGAGACTATCTGTAGAGTAAATTAGAATGTGGTTTATTGAACTTATAATTCACAGCTTACCAATATATACTGAGAATGCTTACTTCTGAATATATACAATATGCGTGCTTAGAAAACTAGTAATATACTTTCATTGTGTACATTTTTTTTTGTCTTGTTGAAAAACAAAGCACACTATAGAGCCTGGAGGATAATAATAAAAATCAGCTCTTAAAAGTAATTCCTTCGATAAAATAGTTTCTGAGGGGAAAAAAAAAATGTGTACAAAAGCGTTCAAATGATGCTGACAATAAGGCATGGAATTTAAAAGGCTTAACCATGTCTTATCTTAGAGTCTGTTTTATTTCTTCATCTTCTGAGCACTTCAAACATATGAGCTGTTATTCCATCTTTAGATCAGTAACTTTGAATTGTTCTACCTGTCATTCTGCAGTGACTAGCACAGCTAGATGTCATACAATGATTGTTTGCACTTTCATTCTTTCACATTAAATGGCAATCATCCGGTCCTTTTGATTTGTTTCTTTTATTTAGCCCTGAAGTTTTTACACTAGAATCTCATTAAAGCTGAACTAGTATATTCCTGTCAAAAAACTAATGGAAAAAGTTTAAAAGAGAAATATTTCACCTATATTGTCACTTACTGGTGGAGTTGCATTTATCAAGATTTGCAGAGTTTACTTTTTTAGTATACGTTCTTCTGGCCTAGTTCACCTCTCTCTGCTTCCGCACTCTCCCCCTGCCCCCCACTTCTGCTGCACAAAATTAGGATGATATGCTCTAATAAACCAGACACCTTAATAAAATAATAGCAAAAAGAATAACAAATTTTATCTCCTGGAAACATTCTTTTCTCTTCATAGGACAGATATCTCCTGTTAGTCAAGGATGTTGTCAGAGAATTTTTCTATGCAAAGAGCTAAGCACTTCATTGAACAAACATTGTTTACAGAAGTATAACTCGATGTCTGAGTTACAGGAACAAATAAATTAAACAAATCCTCTGCTGCTGATATTTCCAGGCATATATGATAATCTTTGTCATCCACGAAGACAACTAAGGCCCACCCTTGAAAATAACTCTACAACCTTTTTCCCCTCCAGCAACATTTATGTTTTGATCCAGGTAAGGCCACTAATTACAGCATATAAAAAATTGATTAGTGAGCTCTTCATAAGAGTTCTTGAATTACAGAGAAGTTATTTATGCAGAAGTATGGCTTGCTGTATCAGGAAAAGAAAAATCATACAAGACCCATTTAATCTGTGGTATGAAGGACAATGAAAAATATATCCATTCAATAAAGAATCTTCTTTTATCTTATGCTGCTGCACTGACAGATAAGAGAAATATATCATGTGGATTCTGATCCCTCTATGAGTTCCAGAAAATAAGATAAGGGTCTGCAAAATGCTGGCAAATTAATCCCAGTGAAATTACTAACCATTTTGTCTAAAGATCCAGTAGTCAGGAGGGATAACTTAGAGGTCACCTTTACTATTAACGTTAAGGGTTTTCTAGCTGGTATTGTGGCATACATACATTGTACATCTAAATGCCCGATCTAAAAATGAATTCCTCAGCATTTCTGAATATGCTCCATAGATTTAACTCAAACGATGCACGGATTTTTCCTCCCATGTAAAACGTGCTGTTTTAAGCCCTCTGTCTCCCATTTGCCTGTGCATAAATGACGACCTCTTCCTTAGAAACTTAAATGATGTGCAAGCTGCTAGATGTCAAAGGATCCCTGTGGCTTGAACACAAAGATAAGATAGTACTTATTAATAAAAAATATGAAATTACTCTGACATGTAATTGTTGCAGAAAATGCCTATTTAAGAAATGCATATATAAGAAATAATGACCAAAAGGGAGGGCATTTCTCAGCAGTTAATGACTAGATAGAAAAGTTAATGGCTCCAGGTGAAGTCAAGGTCGCATAACTCAGCCTGTCATTAATAGCTTGGAAATGCCCAGCCAGGAGGTCATCACTGTTATTATGAGCCATAGGAATATAAAAATATAATGAAAAAAAATAATTACCCTTTTGTGTTTTGAAGAGTAAGAAGTAAAACTGTAGGTTGCCATGGATATGTTGTTCTGTTTACTAGAGTTATATCCTCTTAGCAGTTAAAGGCCAGGGCTGCAATTCAGCATGGTGCTAGCCAAAACAATTAAAGCACAGAACCCAAAAAGCAAACCTCAGCATACTGCAAGATCAAGGATCAGGCTTGTAATAAGTCGAAAAGCATTCCCTCAGGTTTATTTTCAGCAATGAGTACTTCTGAAGCAATAATTCTAAGGTAAAACCTGCCTCCTAATAAATTTTTTTCCTAATTTCCTTCATTTAAATTATATCTGGTTTGTAACTCTATCTTTACAGTTTTCTACCTTAATTCTACAGTAATTCTACCTTAATTTCAAGTTTTTTTTCCTCACTGATTTTCATAATAAGTTGTCATGTGTTTATTCACTCTTAATATTTTTAATTAAGTGAAATATATCATAGATTCTTATCCATGTTTTGAATCCTGTCAAAATCAGGAGGCAGATATCTTTTGGATGGAGTTCCACCATTAAGAATGACATAAAATATATACAGTCTTTTGCCCCCAATATTCTTTATATCTGTTGCTTCTTTCCTGGTCTTAACTATTGAAAGAAGATAAATAGCCTAACTTTGTTCATTGTCATACATATTGTGCATGTCTCAACTGTGTCCTCCTTCTACCTTCCATATTGGCCTACACATTATCGAATAAGGAAGAGAATTATGCACAAATATGTGCAAAATACTCCTTGAGTTTTCTAGATCGTGTAGCTTTTAACATGGAATGGGTGTAAGCAGGTACATTTAAAATGCAACCCCATATTCTATGCAAGTTTAATTATATGAGGTAATAGTAGCTAATTAATTGTTCAACACAGAGTTCTGAACAGTACTTTCAAAACACCTAAGGGAATAATAAAAAATAAACTTAAAAAAACCAAGTCTGATTTTCACAGAATTCATAATCTACTATCATGCAGCAACATGATGTAGTTTTTTTGTCTGAATGGTTTTGAGTCACCTTGACCTGCTGATGGTAATAAACAGAAATATGCTTACCAAGAAAACTTTCTAGAATAAGCACAAAAAAAAAAAAAAAAAATAGGCTGATTAGTATTACTCTAAGTATTTCAGAAACATATTCTGTAGTAGCAAACTATCTCCAGTATTGCATTAAAACATGCCTATTCAAAGACATTTTTCTCTGGATTTATGTAAGACCAATTAAATTACCAAGACCAAGAATTAGAGAATAAGAGATAGACTGCCCCCAGCAATCATAACACTGTGTCTGTAACTGAGACCAGAGTTGGATACTCGAGAACTGAATATATTTACACAGTAATCAATGATATGATTCTCATTGATCCTAGAATGACCTGGATAACATTTTTTCCTTTTAGGAAGGGAAATCATGGTAAAAAACCCAACCAAATCTAAATATGCATATTTGCATATATGTAGGCACACACAGATATTATGTAAAAACTATTTGAAAGAGAACCAAGGACACTGAGAAACGTAATACCTCTTAGTATTTCTAAATCCTATATGTTCAGACAGAGAGATTTCAAATTACAAAGGTGAATATAATCCAAAAATCCTGTTTACCATCCAAACTATTGTGCAATGATACAGAGAGTTCAATGCAATTTTTGAACCTCTACTATACATCCAGCAGAGAAATGCTTACTGCCACTCTCATGTTTTTCCTACCCAAAAGAGGTTTACTAAATAGATAAGCCTTCCAGAACAGCCTCATGATTTGTATATCTAGGGGTTCTCAGTAGAAAAGTGGAAATAAAAACATTCTAAGAAAGAGAACCCCCAGTATTAGTCTTTTTTTTTTAACCCTAGAGGTAAGCACACTGAAGGTCTCCAAAATCTATGTATCCATTGCAGACAGGAGTGTAAACCTCATAAGTATTCGTAAGGCCAAAATCAACACTAAGTATTCACTTGAAAAGCAAATGGCATCTCTGAACCTAATAGGCTCAAGATCCTACAGGCTTTTCTATAGAGACAATGTTTATTCCCAGGAAAACGTCAATAGCTTCATTTGTGTAAAAGTGTGCTTCTAAAGAAAGAGCCATTACTAAAATAAGTTTCAAGGTCTCAGTTCAGTTTCAAGGACTACTGAGGTTCAAAACCAGTGGACAACTAAATATTCTGCAGCTGGTCTTTCACCTTCTCCCACCCATGGCCCAAGTGGGATGGGAAAGAGAATCAGAAAATGGTAAAACCTGCAGGCTTTAATAAATTAAATCAAGTAAAATAACAGTAATGACAATAACTATTAAAATAAAAAGGAGAGAGGGAGGAATAAAACCCAAGAAAGACAAGTGATGCACATTTCAATTGCTTACCTCCTGCTGACCAATGTCCAGTCTGTCCCAGAGCAGCAATCAATATCTTCTGGACAACTCCACCAGTTTGTATATTGGGCATCACACTCTGTGGTATGGAGTATCTATTTGGCCACTTTGGGTCAGCTGTCCTGGCTGTGCTCCCTCCCAGCATCTTGTGAATCTGCTCACAGGCAGAGCACGAGACAGAGAAGTCCTTAATTTAGACTAAGCACCACTTAGCAACATCTAAAACATTAATGTGCTATCCACATTATTCTTAATACTAAATCCCAAAACCACAGTACCACTTACTAAAGCACAATATTAACTCTATCCCAGCCAAACCTAGGGCACAAGATTTTGAGGAGGTTATTCCATTGGAGAGGATACAGAGGAGGTTGATGTCAGTCATTTGTAAATGAATGGAAAGGAAGTTAATTTTTCTTTGTTGAAAAAGCCCAATAAAACAAAGAACACACCAGCAAGACCTGTTTGATTCTATGAAGACAGATGGAACTCCAAGTAAAGGTTTGTGTTAGACTGAAAATGGATTTTAGCTTCATTCAGAAGTCATTCATCTTAGTGCATGTCCAAACATAGTAATCATTTAGTCAATCTGTATTTTTCACAAGTGGGTTAGGATAAGGCCATGGAGTCTTGAATATGGTATGAGCTAATAAATCTGTATACTAAACAGACATTCCAAAACATAGTTGGTCATAATTTAACAGAAATAAAGCTGCTATCTCAAATCAAGGAAAAAATGAGAAAGGCAAAGATATTTGAAACCACCTAGAACACTGTCACTATTTGCATTTTAAAGACTTATATTGTAGGGATTAATATTTATAATGTGTTGTGCAGTACATTGCCAGGAAAGACTGTCCTATAAAAAGGATCATTTGGGTCTATTGATCTGAATCAGTGAAAAAGTATTTTGGCCAGTTTGCTTAGTATCCTTTAGTAGCAGATATAGCTCAATCCTCCAGTCAGTATATAAGGTAATTTAAAAATGGTAAGGCACATCATGATGTGACAGTGCACTAACCTGAACCCTGAAGCAGATGAATATCATAAATGAATGTTACAGAAAATTTCAAAAATAGAGACTGTCTATTAGTAACAGAAAAAAAATTAATAAAAATAGATGGAACAAAAAAATAATTCTCTATAAAAAACAATTTTTCTCTGTAATTTAGAGAGGAAGCTTGAATCTTTTTGGTGAGATATTAAATGAAAGCTCTTGAGCTAACCTGCTTATCTGCTCCTTGCAGGTAGCCCTTTTTTCTAGTCTGGTTTTCTGGTTCAGCTGACATTAGCATCCAGCATTTCTTAATTCTACAGTCTCGATCTCTAGAAAAACTTCCACTTTCCAGAAGAGTATATAAAAATTTTGTTCTACCTCTTTTTATAAATTGTGGTGTTCCTAAAGCCACAGCTTCTGGACATCTAATTATTACATGTCTTTCAGAGCTTTCCTAAAAAGCATACCACCCCTCACAAAAAAACAAAAACAAAAACAAAAACAAAACAAAACAAAACCAAAAAAACCAAAAAAAACCACACAAAAAACCCTAAACAAACAAGAAGTTTCCCCCATCAAGCCAAAAAACACTCCTATGCTCCCACTGTCCCCCACCAAAAAAAAGGCCTATCTTACAAAATTCCTCTCTTCTCCCCATTCTATCAGCTCCTGGACATAAATGGCCTTGATGCAAACTAAGGTCAGCACAGTACAGTTCTTCATAAATATCCCTCCTCATATGCCCATTTCTGTAACATCAAACTGTTGAAATATGGTTTCTTACAGTGAAAATTATTTCACAATCAAAACATATGAATTGCTGTTTTTTATTTCTCTTATAAAGACTAAGTTATATGCTTCACCTGCAAAGACAATGAAAAGGATTTGAAATATTTGATATTTATTTGATGAGTTATTATATTTGAAAAGGGACATTTTCATTCACAGATTTGAATTTTACATGTGGCTTCACATTTTATTTAGGGGATGGAGGTAAAATGAAAAAGGTGAAATAAAATGCTGTGCAAAGGTGTTCCTCAGGTCTATGTTTCATGAAATAAATTCCCTTGTTTTTTACATTGCACTTAACAGGTCGTTGCTAAGATTTGCATCTTCTCTCTCAGCTGACCTCTTTCAAGATACTCTGGCATTTGCTGCATTTCTGGAAGAATAGCTTTGTTAAATCACAAGTCTGTGTGATCAGACAAAGCTTTCCAGCCATGCAGTTCTGTTGCTCTAATCCACACCTACTGACATGCCAACTTACCTTGATATGATTCCTGTATGGGAATTTAATCAGTCAGAAAGATGCAGAAAGAAAGGACTTAGAAGCTGAATTCTACTTAACAGTCAGGTCAAAGGAAGAATTACAGAGCAGACTAACATTTTTTGTTCTGTATTAAAGTAACTGAGTGGGGCAATTCCTTTCAAGGCATCTAGAAACATATCTTAGCCCAGTCTTCACAATACCTTAGTAAGTTTATTTATTATCAGAGAAAAACACAAAATGCATTTTGTTTTTAATTAATGACAGCTCTTGCCTGTAACAAAATAAAAAAAGAAAGAACAAAAACCACCTGTACAGCGTCTCTTGAATTTTACAAAGCAGAGAAGCAAGATTAAATCTGTACAGCAGATCTAAAGAAAAAGGAATAAATAACCTGGGGTAAGACCTCTGGAGACCAATTTAAATGGAAACTGAAAAGCAAAGGGTTCAATTGGCCTCCTATACATAAACATATCTTTGGATTTATTATAATTACTTTTAAAGCCAGAGAGGATCCCAAACTGATTTATGAACAGTGTAATAGCTGGGATTGAAATATCAGGATGGGTTATAAAGAGAAGAATGTCATCCACATACAGTATTCATTTATGTTCCTGTTTGTGTGCATCAGTAATGATACAGTAAGTTTACGACATTTCTAAAAGCCTCAGGAAGTGTTTTGAAAGCTAATGTGAAGAAAGGAGGAAAAGATGGACAACAAAGCATAAGTACAAAACTCAGGGAAAAAAAAAGATTCGAAAAGACTGTGGGAATTTAATTTGATTTTATTTTTTCCTGAGGAATATTAAAGTTCATAAGCAAATCTCCAAATAGATGTCTATGCAGTTCAGTTTCAGCAACACCCAGAAAGTGTAGCCTTTTTATTCACATCAAATACCATCACTGCATCTAGGGAGACTGCAAGGGCATTATTCTTAACCTTGTCTGACCAATGCATTAGATTACTCTCATAAAAATCTCAGAAATGCTGGACCTTTATGTAACAGCCTGCTTAAAAGCTGTTTCTATCTTATGGCAAGCTGAGTTTGAATAATCCTGTTTACAATGCATTTCCAATTGCCTATTTTTATTTCAAGTATAGTAAAAATGTGATTTATTCTCTTTTTTCTTCCTTTTTTTTTGTTACATTGTAAAACACAATGACCCTTGTAAAAATGCATTAGAGGTGCTTCTAAAAGAATTCAGTCATCTGCATGTACCCTGAGTCTTGATTAATATTCTAGGAAATCTAGCTCCTCATAATAAGGTTGCATTTTGTTTTTGAAAATTCTGGGAGAAAAAAGCTGTATAAGAACTTAAAATTTATTTCCATTTTCTTCCCTTCCCCCCCCCCCCCATTCATTTAACTGCTTCTTTGTAATTTTCATATCTCCACTATAAGAGTATCCAAGTCTGGCAAGATTGGCCTTAATCTTGGGCAGATGGAGGGAAAAAGATAGAAGGGTAAAGAGTAACATGTGTGAGCATGTGTGTGAGAGAAAGGCCACTGCAAAATTTCAAATCACTATGGACTATTCAAATGGATTTTCAGCACCTGCAGCTACTATTGAAGTAAATAGGAGTTCTGGGAATTGGTAGGAAAAAAAAAAACCTTTAAAAACTGGAAACCCAAAAGAACACGAGTCCTAACGTGTTTTCTATTAAATGACAATATTCATAATTAGTCACAGAAATATTCTAATATTTCCTAAAAATAATTGCTTTCTAAGAAACTGTGGTCTATACTTTAGCCCTGCGGACTGGCCCTTTTTTTATTTCCTATTTGAGGAAATAATACAGAATATAATTTCTGAGAAAAATAAAGCAGGTTAAGGAGCAATAGTCATCCATCCTTAAAGCAGAGATGGATGGATAGTATAAAAATATATATACATTAAAAATTGCCCATTCTCATTTTTCCTTATATATGTTCTTCATCTGCAGATAGCACAAATGTTATTCTGGAAGAAGAGGTTAAATTAATTAGAGGTTCTGTGATGTTAGTTGATCTAATTTAAATCCATGAAATACAGAAATTCTGAAATTAGCAAAGAAAAAGAATTGTGAGACATGCTTCTCTGTTTCTCACAGAAAGTGTGGTAAAATCTCACTGAATTTTTCTTGCCATGTAATGGGCTACTAGAGACAAATTCGAAATAGCAATTTTCTGTTATTTATAGTAAATATTTAATTTTCTTCATTTCTACATGATTATTTGGTGACAATTTAAGGGACTGATGCCCTTGCTTATATTTGACGTATAAAAAGCTGACAATTTGAAATATGTATTTACAGGACATTACCTATTTTTATAAAATCTTTAAGGCATTCACAAGTTTCCAAAAGTTCCTCTTCAGTGTTTTTCATCTACTTTAGACAGTGTCTGATTCTCAAATAAATAAGCAGAAAGTCTAAAAACTTGCTGGGCCTTTCACAAATCAGAGAAAGCTGTCTCCTCTATCCTGTGTATACTTTGTCTCCATTGACATGGGTGGCCACTGTGGCTCTCTCTCTCCCTGAGTCTTAGAAATATACATCTAGCAAGGCAGTTGGCCCTTAGGGCTTTCCTTGAAAAAGGGGGTTCCAAACAGCAATTCCTTTAAAAACTGGAAACCCACAAATAACCACAACTCCTAACAGGTTTCATATTAAATTACCATCTTCATAATTACACCCATTTGCAACTCCCAGCGATAATCATATGCTGTGACTCTCTTTGCTAGGATACACCTCATGATCTGTACAACATATTGTACCCATGTATAGAATTGAGTTTGCCCAATTTCTGCCCTGTGCTGATTTCCAGATCCTAGGTCATAAAAACGAGATGAATTATAATTTACTAGGTTTATTACTCTAGAACTCACTCCCTTTAGCTGAGGAAAAAGGCAAATTTGTATTAAAAAGTAGCAAAAGGAGAGAAATGAAGGTATAGCCACTTGTAAAGCTTGCACAATTTCAGCTTACAATGGTGTGGTACAGGCATTGAATACATTTCTCTGTGTGGACTGATACTCTTATTTGAAGGAGAGAAAGAGCATTTATAATATCCTGACCAGGGACACTGGAAATTTATTACACCCACTGATGTCTAGAGTTTGTCTCTGGATTAAAGTACAGTGTATGAATTTCAGCCAACCTGCTCTTATCCTTTCCTATAACTACATGTGAAAATGAACTCTCAAAATATATGTTAATTTTTACCCTATGATGTCCAACTATTGCAGTACTTAGCTGGTAGAAGGGAGTTGAGTGAAGGGGGAGTGCAAGTTTTGCTGAGCAGTAAGAGAATAAAGATGGAAATACTTGTCCCTCACACTGTGTGATTTGAATATAGTCATACATTTACTTTCACATTTGGAAAACATTCTTTGTTACAATACTGAATTCAGAAAGTAGGAAACGGCAACTAACAGGGCAGTGTGCAATTTCTGTGTTTTTGGTACAGCTGTGTATGCAGAATTCCAGATGGAAAATTATAATGAAGGAACATTTGTCTCCAGCCTTTCTGTGAGAGTACAAACCTAGACATGCACTAAGCACTGATATTTCTCCACATTTTATAATCACTTTTAAAACAGCATCTGAACTTGAGCGAGATGAACCTCTACTGAGCTATCTACCTGTGTGTAGGTAGAAAAACTTTGAACTACTTCTTGTGAAAACAGCAGTTTGTTTAGTAAAACTGTGTTATCTACTACTGATAACTTCTCTCCACATCCTGCTTTATCGTTTTTATCATCACATGCATTTCTAGAGTGCTAATGGGCACAGTGTCTGCTCATTCTTTCTTTGCCATCCTGTGATATGAGCAAGCATGATCTCACAGTTTTGAGATGATGAATGGGTCCAAAATTGTTTCAAATTTCCAGAAATAATGAATAACAGATATTTTTCTTGACTTTAGAAGTGTTGAAAGCATTAAACCAAATTCTTTGTTTTTTCTCTTGTAGCTGCTTGGTCCGGATAACCTAGTAAACTAAAATTAGCATTCAAAACTTCAGCAACTGTTCTGAACTTGCCTTTTTATAATTTTGTCCTTCCTGCTTCATTTTGCAGTCTGCATTGGCAGGGTCAGTCCATGTAAGTTGTCTTTTTGCTCCACGTTAGATTCCAGCAGGTGGATAGGAAATTAGGCAAGATAAAGACTGGAAGATGTAAGATTTTTCCACACAGTAGTTAAGCATAGAATAAAATAAGAAAGGAAATTTTTTTTTGAGAAAGACTTGTTTAAAGATTTTCTGTAAATAATTCAGCTTAAATATGACTATAAAATTATACAAATAGTGGGAAGAAATGTTGTGAAATGTGCTATTTGATTGAAACCAAAATTAATACATTCAATTTATTCTAGATTTCTAACTTTTCCCACATTCCATTATCTCTGACCTTGCAAAAACACTGTCTTTTGTTTAACTTAAAGCATAATACTAATTCAGTTGATTTACTCATGATCTTCAGGTTGAGAAATGGATAAACATACAGAGAATTAGAAACTGAATTTATTTTCCTGGAAACCAATTAAGTTGCAGATAAATGAGCTAGTCCAAAAAAAAAAAAGAAACCTTTATGAAAAACTATTTTCAAATTTGAAATGGTCTTATGTAAAAATTCCATTTATAAGCAGTCTATTCCAGTGTGATTTTTTTCATGCTATAATATAATTTTTTTTTTCCACTGCTTAGGAAAATTGGTCCAGCTTTCTAATACAAAATGTTCCTAATCGCTATATACATGGATATCAATATTTTTCTCCTTATTGTTTAATAAAATTTATCCATCATATAAAATAAAACAAGCAATTACCCCCTTCTGATTATACGATTTCTGGATCATCCAAATTTAGCTAAATTGTTACATACAGTCAAGAATGCATTATTTTGATTTTGTAGAGAGGGTAAATATTTTCCTAGCCTTCCAAACCAGCATGCAAAGTGATGACGTGCATGGCAATATTTCTGTCATCTGAAGTCCGCAAAGTACATCAGTGTTATTGTCCTCACATGGCAGCCCTTAAAGTGTTTTTGGACAAATACTAAATGATATTTAAAGGAACAAACATTAAGACTGTTCCCTATGGCATTCCTACATTAGTGCATAAACTGCAAACTGTATTAGCCTCTTCCTTTGCCTTAGCTGACTCTCAGAAGACAGAAAATTAACACTAAATGTGGTTCTTGAACCCAAAAAGTCTTTTTTAGCTATATGTAGTTTTTGCAGAATTTTAGTGCACTTATCTAATATCCTTTATGGTGAGGGAACTGCATTGCAGTTAATGATTGTTCTTTTGAATGTTTTTTACTTATTGTGTACCATAAGTATCACAGTAAAGACAGGAATGTTTTCCTGGGAAGGACAGATAAAATGGACAAGATATTAAACATGAAAAACTAGGAGTACTTCCAAATTTAACTTGAAAAAGACCAAAGGAAATAAAAAGAGGAGAAAACTATAATGGCATTAGAAAAAGTTCCCTATATGTAATAATTTCCCACTTCAAATTTGCTTCACAAGAGTTACATTCAGGAAAGCAGTTTACAAAAAAGAAAAAAAAAAAAAAAAAGGAAAACAACCCAAACACTACTGAATTAACTGTTAAAAATCTCTTCAAGATTACACAGAAGTGTAAAGATTTTCTCAAAGACAAAAACTAAGTGCCCTGCTAACAGAAGCTCCCTAAATTGTATCAAAACTCAGTTTATATTCCCACAGATGTCTAACAAGCTGTGTATATGGTCTTGGATTATAGACTGGGAAAAATCAATAGCTTGCTGTCTCAAAGGCACCAATATAGATTATGAATCACAGCCAGGAAGTTGTCAGTGATCTCGGCTGCCAACAGTGCTTCAGTAAAGATATTTGCTAGCTCATATTCTTTTAATGTGCACCTTTCATATATGAAACAGAACAGGTCACTTTTTGAGAAAAAAAAGGAAAAAGGGAATTTTAGGCAAAGATATAGTACATCACAAAATAATAAGTATCCAGTCTTATATAAATAATGGTCTTTTACCCAAAATTTGAAGGATTTTTGTTTGTGGGGTTGTTTTTTTGGTTTTTTTTTTCCCCTGAAGAATGATACACATACACACACCCCTCACACCCACCCCATTTTTCTCTATATAGGGTATAAATTATTTCTATCAGTTGAAACTAGTTCATAGTTTGAAAGTAACAAAAGAGCAAGGAGGAATTAACTTTTTATCATATTTATCTGTGGGATAAGATCAGCCCAAGGAATGTAGAGTTTTTAATGTGAGGAAGTCTTGCAATTCAGTTGCACAAATTGTCCATGAAAATAATACACTGTCACTGCTTTTCAAAGTACTATATTTAGTAAAATTATAGAGCCCGTAAATAGGGAGGATTTTGCCCCATTTCATTTTTTCCAGATACATTTCAATTAAATAATAGGTACAGAAGGAATAATCATGCTTCTTGTAGTAAGAGTATATTTTGAGGTATTCCTAATATGCAGTTAGGCATAGAACCCACATGCGCAAACTACACTCCACTGGCTATGTAGGGAATGGAGTCTATAAGTTCTAAGTCTTCAATATTTCTGTAACCAAAATAGCAATAATTAAAGAAAAAAAACAAAACAAAACAAAACAAAAAAAAACCACAAAAACCCAACTAAACAACCAAAAAAAAAAAAAAACAAAACCAAAAAGGGAAGGAAACCTGCCCCAAACCTATATCTCCAGCACGTGACCATTTGTTGCTACACTAGAGTGCTATTTTGAGTGAAAACTCTGGGGTTTGTCAAGTTATGACAGCTGTAAGAACTTGAATATACCAATAAATCAACCCTTGGAAGATACACCAAGTTAAGAGAAATCAGCTGCCGCATTTTAAATTGCATGGGGAACAGTATCCAACCCAGAACGAGTGATCATATTCAGATAAAAATTTTCCCATAGGCTTCCTTATTTGGAAACAGTACAGACCTGGAATGAGCATGTGGGGAGGCATGTACTTCCTGTGATATCCATATTTCTTCTAGTTTTTCTTTCCTCTGGATACTACATTACACCTGAACCCTTTCTACTATTTTGAGGGCTAGAGATCATAAGGCTTGAGGAAAAAGACAGTGAAGAACATTTAAGTCCAGAGGTATTGCATTTTTCTTTGATACATTTGCTGATCACAAATTGAATACTTTTTAACAGTATCAATAGCATGGGGATTTCCTTGTGGTTGATATTATGTGTTGTGAAGTGCTCCTATCTTATAGGTGCCTTCTGGTACTTAAAAGGGGCCTACCAGAAGGCTTGAAAAGGAAGTTTTTATAATGGCATGTTATGAGAGTACAAAGGCCATGGTTTTAAACTGAAGGAGAGTAGGTTTAGATTAGACATTAGGAAGAAGTTATTTACTATGAGGGTGGCAAGACACTGGAACATGTTGCCCAGAAAAGTTGTGGACGCCCCAAACCTAGAAGTACTCAAGAATAGGTTGGACAGGGCTCTGAGCAACCTGCCCCCTCAGAATAGTTAGAACTAGATGATATTTAAGGTCCCTTTCAAAACAGAACAATTTTATGTTTTTTATGATTGAACATTGACAACATTGATTTCTGGTGAAAATCTATCATTAAAGGTAAGGGACCATTCAAAGAGGCTGGCATAGAATTTATCAATCCACATGTAAGAAAAATATTGCAGTAATAATTGTACTGTGGTTAGCCATTTCTCTCCTCTGACTACAGCTATGGTAAACTTCACAGATGTTCAACTCCTTGTACAAATGGATCAAAACTAAAAATAATTTTTTACTTACCTGTTTGAATAGGACAGAATATTGATGACAGAAACTGGACATGTCAGCATGATTTTTGCACTGCAGGAGATGGAAGCAAAAAAAAGTGAGAATAATTATTATTATTATGCAAATAAGATTACTTTTCCCAAAGAGGAATTCAGACTAATTTTCTGCATAAGTAATGTTCCTCAGGATCCTGGCCATCTTGTGTTTTGCATCAACTGGCTTATCCAAGGTCTTATTTCAGTATCTCCTATATTTTTACACTGTCCAAAATTGTGAAGGTAAATATCTTTCTAAATTAGATTTAGATCTTCGTCTGTGTATGAGATACTTCTACCTTTTATTTTTAGGACTTTTTAATCCTAAACATGTGGTCTTAGAATTCTCAAAATTATTTAGCTTAAGGACAAGTTTAATTAACAGATTAGGGTGAAAAATGGCATGGAATAAATGAGAAGTGATGAAACTGACTTCAAGCGTTTCTTGAAGAAAACACAAACTTCTGTAGATAAAACTGACAAGCAAACTACCCATTTTCCACTTGGGAATAAGAGCATAGATCATAGAAATTAGGCTTTTTGCTTTAAGTAAAATAAAACCAAGTGGTGTTAAATTGTATTCTTTTTCTGATCCTAAAGCAACAATTTATAAATCTTTACACTAGAAACATCATTCTTAGTAAAAAATGCAAGTATTTAAGGTAAGAAATGAGTCCTCTTTTTGCATTATTACAAGCTACTAGGATGCACAAAACCTCAGTTAACAAATCCTTATGGAAATATTGCTGCACTTCTTAGCTAATGAAACAGTATGTTGTTATAGGCTCTCTAGCAGCTGTGGAATGATCTCAGCTGGAAAAGACCCCTAAGGAAACTGAGTCTTACAGTTGCCCTGACACTACCAAGTCTAGCACTAAACTTTGCCCCAAGTGCCATGTCTACATGTCTTTTAAATATCTCCAGGGTTGGAGACTCACACCACTTATGGCTGGATACCAGCTGGATGTGACTCCATCCACCACTGCTCTCTGGCCCTGGCCATCCAGTCAGGTTTTTACCCAGTAAAGGGGGCACCCATCCAAGCCACGAGCAGCCAGCTCCTGCAGGAGAGTGCTGTGGGACACAGTGTCAAAGGCTTTATTTAAGTCCAGGTAGACAACAGCCACAGCCTTTCCTAATTCACTAAGCAGTCACGTCATAGATAGGTGAGTCAAGCAGGACCTGCCTTTTAGAAACCCAGGCTGGCTGGACCTATTACCCCATTTCCAGCCCACCCATCCATGCCTGCACTCACAGTTGGGCAATTGCAAATGTCAGGGACTCTCCTGGACTACAGGTTTCTCCCTGTCTTGGACTATGAAGGCCCTTAAGGGTGGGTGGTAGGCCTGGGTGTGATGGGCACCTTTCTGGGGACTGGAGGAGGCAAGGCTGCCAGCCTGAATGTGGGAGTTAGGACCAGTCCCAGAAAGGGGAACCAGGGTCAGACATATATCCAAGATGACAAGAAACGACTAAAAAACATCATGGAGGATAATAATATAGGTTCTCTGTGATTAACAGGCTTTTAACTCTTCAGGCATCACAGTACAATTACATTATTTAAGATTTTTGCTGAGCTTGGGAAAAGTCTTGCTGGAACACTTTCACCTGAATAAGACTCCACATTTTGTTGGAACATGAAAGGTAGTTACTAATAACCACAAAACACTTCATTTTGCTGTGTATAAAATTAACAAGACTTTCAAGTACAGAAGCAGTGCTGGATCATCATTATTAAAGCTAATTAATGCAGAAGAGGCATCAGTGATGATTCAGCTGGACTGAATTTCCTTCCCAAGGAGCTAACAGTCTATGCTGCTGCCATTGACAGCCATTCTCTCCCTAGATCATCACAGAGCTGCTCACGACACAAGTGGCTGTAGAAGATTATCCACCCTTCAAGCACTCACTAAATGAACCTGAAATATGTCCTGCAGACTAAGAAATACTAACTCTGCTCCAGTTTCTGACTCTATTCAACCCACGTGAGTATTTCAGGTGAGCCTATGCCTCTCAGTCTCGATAACACACCTTTAAATTTGTTTTTTAGGACTTTCTTCACCTTCAGCTCCCTTGCCATGAATGAACAGATTGTATGGTAAAAGAGTAGCTGTATCTTGGTAGAGCATATGAATGTGTTCAAATAAGTTACTTGGAAATGTGTTCCCCTTTGAGGCTAAATCCTTTACTACATTCAATATCAAAAAATTAATAATACACATATTTAGATTTACATTTTTCATTTGATCAGTTCTAGCATTTTTATGTTTGTATTTTAACACAGTGATGGTGTTAGCCACTGGCTTTAATTTCTATTTATTCATCATGCACCAGTCTCTTTCATGTGGTAAGAAATATACATTTCTCTAGAGCTCTTGCTTTTTTCTGAATGAAATGCAAAAACTGGAATAAATATCTTTTTTTTGCAGCTCATTTTTCTCTCTAACAATTATTTTATATGTATTTTGGTTTTGGATTTTTGTGTTGGGTTTTTGTGTTGGTTTTCAAAGGACTTTTTTGTGATGTCTGCAAGCTCTTTCACCAGCTTTCCATTAAAGAAGGAAGTTGAAGACTGTTGAAGGCTTTAGATCTATGATGTTGTACAGGCTCCATTTCAAAACGCCTCATTTATTTTCTTTGTGTTTGGCTATTTTTATTTCTTCAGAGCAGTGACTTTAGAACATTTAAGTGTGCTAAATAAAGAATCTACCTTACAGAGCTTGGGATCTAGACACCTTGTGTGAATCAACACAGGCAGGTGACCAGAACTACAAAACTATGGCTGAAACTCAAAGAGTAAATTTATTTAATTTCCCCGCTGACTGGAGGATCCTGAAGCACCATCTGGGCAGCAGAGAGACACAAAATGAGGGAGAAGGCACCATCAGTGTCCTGGTCCAGTCCCAGTGGGTGGCAGGGCTGCTGCTTGCACCCCTTTATCAGGGCCCATGCACGTGTAGGTTGCCACCATGCTGTGATCGCCCCT
Organism: Zonotrichia leucophrys gambelii; assembly: GCF_028769735.1. Classification (NCBI taxonomy): domain Eukaryota; kingdom Metazoa; phylum Chordata; class Aves; order Passeriformes; family Passerellidae; genus Zonotrichia; species Zonotrichia leucophrys. The sequence continues at coordinate 122,701,067 of NC_088171.1, read as the reverse complement.
GAGCTTTTTATGATCTCTGAGCTTTGATCTCTCTCCCAACAGGGAGCTCAAGCATGTCCGTGAGAGTGCCTCCAAGTTTCTGTAAACACTTCTGTTATCTCTGCACAGAAATTCTGCTTCTCAAAACACACAGAGGATAAACAGCAGTAGGCATAATATATGGCTCCCCACACTGATATTCTCCAGGCCTTGGTATTCCCAGCTGCCAGGTCATTTGAGTGGATCACCCCCTCCTCACCAATCTTCACTTTTAACCCTTTCCTCCCAACAGACCTGATGTGGTGAACTGGATAGTACACTGAAAATTATATTATACTGCTTGTACAAACTTTAAGTGAAATTTTTTGTTTGGTTGGTATATGTGGTATCAAACATTACCAGTGTATATGCATACTGCTTTTTAAAAGTAGGGAAGAGAAGAATTAACATTCTCTGAAAGAGCACAGAGCACTGGAAGGTTTATGTTTATCTTCTTATGATATAGGAAACTCATTCTGCACCAACCAATAGTGAATTGTCTGTCATATTAAATTGTGACTACAGATATGCTTTCTAGAGATAATTTTAGCTTGAATTGAAATTACTCTACTAATTCTAGAATTTCTGTGTGAAAAATATTATGCTGTTACGTACAGTAATACAATATTATTGGTCCATAGGCATAAAAACCTATGGAACCAAATATGTTTCTATTTCATCCAGTTTCACTAAAGATTAAATCTTAGACAGTACTTTCCAGAACTGATGCTTTTTCTGCAGGAAAATAGTGTCATTAGTATCTTTAGGTTTTACCCTGACTTGATATTTTCTGCATTTTAATTTTGCTTCTATTTCAAATATGTATCTAAAAATAATGAGACAATTTTGTCCAAAGATAGCTAGGAGATAATTTAGGGCTATTCTTCACTAGTATAATAGAGATGGATTTGGCATGACCACATCTTCATTAAACATCTCACTGCTGCTGCTCGCACTGATGGGAATGGAACAGAGGGTGTGATAGTGTTTCATCCTCAAAAAAAAAAAGGTTTCACAGAAATCTTTATACCTACCTTATTTAATATAAGCTAGAGTTATTTCTTTGTAACTTGTAATGCAGGAAATTTCAAGAGACTAGGAGGTCACATGAAGCTTTGAAAGACTGCCTTCACTGCATCCACAGGTCAGGTGTAGCTGAGTATCTGACCCATTTACCTTTTTCCCCCAAGTACTTCATGCACCTTTTTTGTTGGTTTCCTACTAAAAGAGCTGGCTTTATGACATCACTGATTATGGACAGAAAGACACTTCACACAAGTGCCTTAAGAAGTAGACTTCCTATTTTCATCACAACAATAGTATTAATAGAAGCAAGGAAACAAACCCAGAAAATACATGTTGAACATCTTTGTATTTTACAAAGAATTTATGACTGGACTGCATTGTTTATAAATGTCATCATAGCAGTTCTTCCTTAGTGGACTATGGTGATCCTTGTGGATCCCCTCAAATTCAGAATATACTGTGATTCAGTGACTGTTCATAACAACAACATTGCTCTGATTAGAAATCACTTCCTGAATGAAAATCACAGTATCTAATGCAAAACTACTCAAAGCTAAAACCACTTAAATAAATATTTTCTCTTGCAAAAGTTTATCATGCTTCTCCTAGTTCTAAGCACTCATGCATTTATGAAAATATCCCAGCAGAGAACTTGAGAGTTCTAGGTAAGAAAAAAGGTAAATATGAAGAATCTAAGCCTAAGTAGGGGAAAGATTTAAAAAATAATGCCTTTGTGATATTGTTATAACTGCTTCAGAAGACCATGACTTTTGATACAAAATTAACTGTAATTATTTGCCTAAGAAAACAAAATTGAATGCCGTGGAATAGAATTTCCAAGAAATGCGTATATTGGCAATAATTGAAGATTTCTTACTATCTTTAGCCAAAGCCTTTACTTTGTTAAAAATTGAAAGGAAGAAATGTTATTTAAAAATTTGATGGTATTTAAAAATCCAAGATTGCTTAGAAACAAATGAACAGCAAATAAAATTCCATGGAACTCAGCTTTTGTATAGCTAAATTCACACACATAAAAAAAGGAAAATTTTGATGGGAGTCTTGATTTTTTCATTAAAAAAGAATGAATAGCAATTTTCCCTTCTAGCTTTCAGATGACCATAATGAAAAAAATGTTCACAATTTTGTTATTATTAAAATATATAGTTTTATTTTCTCCTTGCTGAATCCATTTTTTAAAAACTTATTTTTTTATTTTTTAAAATAGCTGCTAAACATTTACTAAAAGGAGAACAAATTTGGCAGTTTTATATTGTCATGAATTATTTAACTGGCAATATTTTTCTTAATTTGGAGTTGAGATAATGAAAGTGAGTTACCCTCAGACACAATGACATGTCATCCATCTATTTCAGAAGTATGAGCAAGACAATATAACTTGCACCACCACAGACATTTACAAGCCATCTCTTGGCTTTCGAGTTATAATAATATAATAATTATAGATATTTATAATTATTTATAATTATAAATAAATTATAATTTTCTATAAAGGTGTAAGAGAATAAATATAAAGATAAACAATTCTTAATTTTTAATTTTAATATTCTAATGTTTCTTTTTAAAATGAATAAAATATATGAGAATTTACAGTTTTGTGGATTTGCTCCTAAATCCCTTATGTGTTGAAATTCAGTTCTTGATAGATGCTTTCACATTAGCATTTTATGACATTCTTTTGACCCAAATTTCCTAATTGTTCCTACTTAGTATCCATGTACTCATATCACAGACAGCTCTCATGTACCATAAACTGGAATTGTTTTGGATAAAATCAGGTTGAAAGATAGAGTCCATAAAGCACCTGGCAGACTCCAACAGCAGTCCCTGGAACCAACAGGGGTAATTTGAAATCAAACTCCCTGAAATCTTGAACAGTATGAAAACAAGGCCCCTCACACCCCTGTTCATCTGTTCATACTAGAGGTTTTCTGCAAGAGTTAAGAACAAAAGAGTGCCCCAAAAAAGCCACAAGAAGGCTTCCCTTTTTTGATGGTATGTTTGGGGTTTAATCATTTCAGTAAAAAAAAGAAAAGAATTCTCTAGTACAAAATTTTCACTTGGATGCAAGGCAAAAATGTGGAATTTCTTAACTCATTTGAACTCATGTTTTGCATTGTAATGAACTTTACATTTAACTTTCACATTTAGCTACATTCCAGAGGGAGAAAAACACTCTGTTCCTCCTGACACTATTACTCAAGCTCAAACTAGACAGCCGATGTTGTGGAATCTGGATGACTCCTTAGGGTGATAATGAAAGCAACACCTAAGACAGAGACATCAGACATTCTTCAGTACTGTGAACATTCTTTGTACTACGAACAAATGATTTTTTTTTGAAAAAACTTGACAGAAAATCCCAAAGCATCATATTAATGAAGTAATAAACATAAAAAAATATTTTAAAAATAAATAAACAAATAAAAAAGGGAAAGACAGATTGCTCTCCTTAAGATAACAAGGGGCAGTATTTTCAGAAATCCGAATAAAGAGTTCCAAGATATATAGAATGACCTCAAAATGATGAACTTCAAGTCACAAAAGGCAAATTTTCAACAAATCCTGTATATCAACTATAAACTTCTATGGCTGATGTTACAGCTAACACTTATTTCAATACCTTGGATCATTTCAAGTTAGGTCATATATATGTATATATACAACAATCTCTCCACTGTACCATGCAGGCTTACTTTCAATGATAAAGGGCAATATTAGCATAGGATTTCTCTTCACTGCCTCACTTAGATAGTGTGTTTGAATTACTCAGGCTGAACTTCCCTTGAGTGAAACTACAAAAAGAGGAAAAACCCAACACTTTTAGTTGTACAGAGTGACCTCAGGAGAAACACAAGTATGTCAACAGCTAGGAACACAATGGCAGGTTATTTACACTGATGCATCCGAGGAGGACAAGGAAAAATCAGGGTAAACAGAAAGAAGCTCATATTTGGCGTAAGGAAAGATTGTTCTTTGTGAGTACAGCCAAGCACTGCAACTGACTTGAGCAGTCTGCATCCTTCGGGGTTTAGACCTGACTAGATAAAGACATGAACAACTTGATCTGATCTCACAACTGACCCTGCTTTGACAAAAAGGGTGGACTAGGTACTTCTTGAGGTCCCTTCAAAGCTAAAATATCCTATGAACCTATGATTCCATACAACATTGTTTTATTTCAAATGGCTAAATCTCTACTGAATTATAAGTTCTATGTTGCAGCAGTGCTGGTTGTTCCATCTGGCTACCCCACTGCAACAGTCCAACTAGATCCCATTAAAGAAACACTTATGCTAAATAAAATACTCTTTATAACTGGGAATTTATAAACTTATACAAGATATGTTTGTGGGTGCACTGAATCATCCATCACAAGCAGTCATTCTGATTCCTCAGTCAGTGCTATTAGCTGCATGCTTATTTTTATGTATACTCTTAAGTGGAAGGAGAAGGCCCACTCATACAAGTTTCAATACTACTACAAGATTCTACAGACTCATAGCCAATAAAAAGAGATGACAAAGAATGCAACAATGAAAATTATCTCTGGAGATTTTTTTGGTTTCTAAAATGTAAATATTTTCTGTTAGCTCATTAATAATGTCAGTCTTTCTTTTAGTATCTTAACTCATCAGAATATTTTTTGTGAATCACTTTAGATATTATAAAGGCTACTTATTATCTATTTTGAATATTTAAAATTGTGTTCTACAAGGTGTAAGTAATTAAGATCTCAGGTATTTGTTCACAGTTCAGTTTTTTTCTGTGCACAGAGAGGAATCTAAAATATTAAAATTGCCCCACTATGATCTCTTTTGTGCTTCTGCTTACTAGGCCAAAACTTGCACTTTTACTATGGTTAGAGAAACACAAAAGAGTCCTAGCTCTTATCACAACAGAAATGACTGTTTCTTTTCCTAGTGCAGCTGTATGTGCTATGCATACAAATGTACAGGTATATGTGTATATGTATGTATACATAACCATGCAGTTTCCAGTATTGATCCATTTCTGTAATGGTCTAATGCTGCTTTCTGCTCAAATGATGAGCATGATAATTTAGTATGCCACACATAGTCTCCCTACTACCTTTGCTAAGTTTTAGAGGACATTGACTTTGTGCAATTTTCTTTGACACTAATTCAAAGGACTCTACAGTAAAAGGCATCAGGAAAATCAGGTACAGAAACATTAGACAATAATGTATTAAGTCTGGTTTCTTCCTAAAATTAAGCACACAGTCTGTTTTTCAAATGAAGATGTTTCAAGGGAAATGGAAGGGCATATAAAAGAACAAAAAACTTTATAATATCAAGTATATAACTCGCCAATTAAAATCTATTATAGAATAGATTATTTGCTATTATTTTAATTATATTGCAAATATAAATAAAAGAGACCTGAAAAAAAATTCAGACCAGTGGTATGACTTCTAAGGTTGAATTTTTCTCCCCTGATTTTAGGGAAATTAGATGTATTCAGAGCATCCGAAGATTTGGATCTTGATCTAAAATAGTAAGACTTCAATTCAGAAAAAAACATTGCTGTTTAAAATGGGCACTCAAATGTAGGATATAAAGAAGATAAAAAATACAGATATAAAATTAAATGTATTTTCTCTTCCAAAATTATCCTAACTAATACAGCTTTCACAGCTCTTATTCTTAATTACAATGCCTTTCACTCTGTACTTTATAATGGCAAGTGAGACTGACATGGATGTCTTTGCTATTAATACCCCCAAATGGATCATTGGGCCATGGCATACAGCTTTTCCCAAATGGAGGCTTTGCTTTTCCGGTCTGACAGGACTTTAGAAATATTTAATTTATTTCATACTTTTAAGAATTTTTGCCCTGCTTTCTGCCAGGCTGATTGTATAAAAGCAGTAGTGGCAGTTGTTACTGTTACACAATTTTCCCATTGATCAGACTTCTCAGTACCTTTTTAAAGAGTACATTAAAAATTAATATGAGATATTTCAGAAATAATCAAGCAATTTCTATGTCAGTTTTCATTACCTGACCTATAACAATCACTTTTCTAAAGGTTTATATGCTAAATATTAGCAGTATGCTTTATATTCATTATAAACATCTTTCATAAATGTCTTGTTATAATTTGTTTGGAATGTGCCATATTTCTGAAATTATTCTGGTGGCTAAACACACAAGCTCACTGTGGGAGCTTGTCTGGACTGAGAGCATGCACACAACACAGTAGATTTGACATGAAACCTATGGACATTTGCACTTTTCAGAACAGCTGCTAGAGGCAAGCCAGAATTCACTAGTGAGTCTAAAATGCCATGAGGCATCTATGCCCTGGTACCTGAATCACTCTCCTCACTTCCAGAATCATGAGAAAACAAACAAACTTTTTTATGTAGCTTTTCTTTTGATTAAATAATGCTTCACTAAGCATGAGTAAGCACTTCAAAATAGGGAAAGTACATAACCAGGTAACTATGGGAAATTATATTCTTTATTTTGAGATCTTTATAGGCCCAAGTAACAAGTCTCCCATTAACACAATAAAAATTTTTATTTCAAGTTCACATATATTTGTCTTTTTATGGTAGCTTAAAGGCTCTATATTTCTTCAGTAAATTATTATCAAATGCAAATCATGAATCGCAAAAGCAATGTGTCATATTCAAGAGATATTTTAGTTTTTATAGTCAAAGAAATGTGCTATATGCTTACACTCTTAGTGGATTTATTCTTTGGTGTACTTCAAGGTGTAAGACAGTTAACTATTAAACTAATTGAAGTGCACATCATGTCCAATGTAACATTCTATTAATAACTAGGAAAGGAAGTAGATTGGAAAATAGGATAAAATGCATCTTGGGTTCATCAAAGACAGATCATTCCAGACTAACCCAATAGCTTTGTTGATAAGATAGCTGATTCTCCAGACAAGGGAAAATCAGTAGATCTAATCTGGCATGACTTCAGAACCACTTTTGGTACAGTGCCACTTTCAAAATTATTTGTTAAGATGGTAAGGATGAGAGTAAGCCCAGGAATTGTAAAGTAGATATAGGTAGGTAGGAAATAAGAAAAAAAAAGATTAGCAGTTCTGAAAGGAAGGCTCTTGTACTGAAAGATGTTCTTCTGAAAATAGTACTGGGTTCAGTCTTTCCATTGCTGATCTTGATGCAAAAAACTCTGCAAGCACTTGTGTACATTATCAATGATCATCATCATAAAAAACCAAACCAAAACAAAAAAAAAAACAAAAAAAAACCCAAACAAAAAAAAAAAGGAAAAAGGGAAAGAGAAAGAGATGGGACTACTAAGGTAAAGATGGAGGGTCTGAACTGCATTTGTCATTGAATTTCACAACTGGGGACTCAAGGCTCAGAAAAAGTTCAAAAGATCCAGAAGAGGAGGTCAAAGGACAATATCCATAAGAGTTTAAAATCTAGTTAGAGACAAGAATGACAAGTTGTTTACTTTAAAACTGTGCAAGGACAGACTTGCCTATCAGTAAGTTCCCTGTATTGATTCCCTGCAAGAAGTTCCCTGTATTAATTTTATCTGATTTAATTAGTATTAATTTTCAGCAGTGGAAATACAAGAACATGCATGAGTGGAGAGCAAAAACCTTGTGGCTCTGCCGTGCTATTCCCCATTTTCCAATGCCAGCAAATTGCTCATTAGCTCTTTAGTATGCCTAGCCAGTCTCTTACTACCTTTTCACAGATCTGTTGTCCATGCATTTTCTTAATCTCTTTTATTTTGTATATGCTGGATCTCTGCAACCACAGTCACCTCTTGCAGGAGGTTCTGAAGCTTACTACATGCTTTGGAAAAACCCCATTCTTTTCTACTTGTTTAGAGGTTTGGGTGTCTCCCAAGCTTCACTGAATGCTACCTATTTGTAGTATGCTTCCCAAGCTTCATTGAATGCTACCTATTTGTAGTATGCTGAAATTTTGTGAACATTTATGCATTCAGATTTTGTAATTTCATAAAATAAAGCTAGATACATTCAGAGCCTTTGTGAAGTTTTAAGATCAATCCCCTGGAAGAAAAAAAATAATCATTCTCTTTTTTACTTGTTATTATTTTAATAAATGATAAGGAAAAAAAGTAACTATTGAAATTTCTGAGTCAGATAAATATGAAAAATTCCTGTGTTTCAGTTTAATATTGTGGTTTAACCCCAGCTGGCAACTAAGCACCACACAGCCTCTTACTCAGATCTCTGTCACTCAGATTGGAAAGAAAATGAGAAGAGTGAAAGTGAAAAGTCTCATGGGCTGAGATGAAGTCAGCTTAATAGGAAAAGCAGAATTCACAGAATTCACAGAATCCACAGAATTCACAGGATGACTAGGTTGGAAGAGACCTTCAAGATCCTTGAGTCCAACCCATGCCCTAATATCTCAACTAAAACATGGCACTGAGTGCTAGATCCAGTCTTTCTTTAAACACATCCATGAATGGTGACTCCATCACCTCCCCAGACAGACCATTCCAGTACTTTATCACTCTTTCCATAAAAAAATTTTTTCCTAATATCCAACCTATATTTTCCTTTATGCAGCTTGAGGCAATGCCTTCTGGTTCTGTCAGCTGCTGCCTGGAGAATGAGACCAACCCTACCTGACTACAACCACCTTTTGAGAAGGTTGTAGAGAGTGATAAGGTGACCCCTGAGTCTCCCTTTCTCCAGGCTGAACACCCCCAGCTCCCTCAGCTGCTTCTCACAGGGTTTGGGTTCCAGGCCCCTCACCAGCCTCGTTGCCTCCTCTGGATGCGCTCAAGCCTCTCAACGTCCTTCCCAAACTGAGGGCCCAGAACTGGACACGGCACTTGATGAGGCCTCACCATTTTCAATTGCCACTTCCCACGTGCAGGCCAGTGTTCAGCCATCTCCAAGGAAGCAGGACTGCACCACACATAACAGTGGCTTGGGAACACAAACACCACCTCTGTGAACTTCCCCTCCTTCATCCTTCACCCAGCGTCCTTCCTACGTGCAGCATCCTGGCTGGGGGTGCTGTGACAGCCACTAAAGGCCTTGGCTCTGGGTGACAATGGCTCAGCAGAAAGGAAACCACCCTTGCATTATCAACAGTGTTTCCAGCACAAATCCAAAACACAGCCACCTATCAGCTACTGGGGAGAAGATGAACTCTTTCCCAGCCAAAACTTGCATGAACATATTTCAGGAGTATAGAGGTTGCTTCGTGTTCTCATGCCACTTCTCTAATGCTACACTATACAGTTTCATTTTTTATGTGACAAGTGAGAAAGGCACATCAGTATTGTATGTAAAGCTGTTTGTAACTGTGCAAAGATACAGATTGATTCTTTTTACCTCTATTGAATCTTTATGGAATAGTAAGTTATTATTGGATGGTAATTGCCAGCTTCCATTTCTATGACTAAATTCCCTATGTAATCACAGATAAATACTAGCTTAATAGACCCAAACAAGTCATGGCTGTACCCATGCATAATGCCACAACTGCCATTCCACAGTGTCCCACTTCTTGTTATCATAACAATTGCTATTGATTTATTGAACTTTTTCATAGCCAAGTGCTAGTCTTTTAAACTATGCTAAAAAAAATTGTGCTCACATGCACTACAGCAGAAAGAAAGGTCACTGAAATAAAAATCTAGTGATGAAACATGCAGTTTTATAATTTTTCCTCTCTATTAATACATTTTTCTAAGGCTCATATTAATCCAATATGGTACTTAGCACTGTTTAAAGTGCATCCTCAGCAGTTCACAAATGTTTGCTATAACCTCATTTCTATTATTTCTTCTAAAATTATTCAAGTATTATTTACTATTATCATTAGCCAGGACAACTCAATAAAGAAAAGTGATATTTGTTTTCAGTATTCACCATACTTAGAATCTTTCACTCTAATTATTCTACTTTTTTTTTTTTTAAATTTGATGGATGAATAAATCTTCAATTTCTTAATAAATATTTTAGAGATTACACAGTGTAACACCAGAGTAACGTCTTACCAATCTGGGGCAAAACTCAGCAACTCTTCCATTTTTGAGTCCTCAAAAAACTCAGAAGTCCATTTAGAGCATTACTGCATTTTTCAAATATTTTAACATTTCTGCCCCAGATATCTGAAGGCCTAACCCTTTATTTCATCAAATAATGAATAGAAAGAAAGAAAAAAAAGAAATGGATCAGTCACTCTACTGCTCCTACAATCAACACATCTACAACTCAGAGAATTTATGGTCCTATTAAAGAAAGAAAACAAACTTAAAAGCCTATGAGCTCTTTGAAATAACTAGCTATTGAAGAAAATATTAATTTAAATCACACATACATTGTTCTAATTATTATTTTTCCTGAAAATGCATATTGAACATATTCTTATGATATTATATAGAAATACATACATGTATCCTACTTAACATAGCTATGTTAGAGCAGCCATAGCAACATGATTTATTTTTTAAATAGACGTATACCATTTTCCTGGGCTTACATGGCAAGGTGTTGGCAGAAAGGAACTGTCATGAGCTGGCCACAACCCTGACTCCCCATCCTGACTGCACTACTTGGAGTAGGCAGTGGGGAAGGAGGTGGAATAGTTGGAATAAAGGAGTGAAATTGAACCTGGTATGATGGGAGTAGCTTTTATTTTGACCCATGACCTTTCCCCCCCACCCTGTTGAGGAGGCGAAGCAAGTATGCAGCTCTGTGGGCATTTGGCAGCCACTTGAGATTAATCCACCACGATCTCTCAGATCAATTCCATTGAACAAGATATTATGGCTTCCAAATACAAGTGAAACCCAGCCACATAAGGGTGTGAGCTCTGTGAGGAGCTCTGTAGCTGTAACTCCTGCTGCTTATGTTACTTGCCTTTATGAATTTAATTCTTGGGCTTTGGATAAAATGTAAAAAAATTAGAGGGGCTATATTATATTGCCGTGACCATTTTCATTGCCTTTTTTCAAATTAACAAATTTCATTTTCTATTTTGAAATAAAATGGTACAGTTGTTACTTGATAGATATATTTTAAAGATTTAATGCAAGTTCTTGAAATTTCATGTTTCTGATTTCTACAATTACATCACACAATCTGATTTGATTTTAGTTTGTTAAACTGCTTTAATTTTCGTCAGTGTTTACTTAATTCATTACTGAACCTCTAGCATTTTTCACATTCAGCTTTGATATAGTCATTAAAAGCTGCAGCAAAATGATAATTTAGTTTGTTGGACAGATTTAGCTTTATTTATTTTTCAATACCAATTCTGCAACATTACTCTTTTTTGTTATCTTTTCATTCCAATAGCTAAATAACTGGAGTTTTTTTGTCATATTTTTTGATTTCCTATGCCAGATCCTCTAGGTCCATAGGATAAGTTTCATGTTAAGCTTGTGTATCCTGAGGTTTAAATTTCCCTCTTATTTCTTGTTCACTGCCTACTTTATTTTAATAACAATCTTGATACAACTGGTCTTCATTTAGCTCTAGACTTTTCCCCTTCTTTTTACTCCCTCACTTATGACTCAGACCAAGTAGAGGATGCATATTCTGAGTCTGTCACACAATCCTCCTTCTGAAAGTCCCTATTTCTCTCTGAGGCAGCTTTGACACAGGACATGAAATCTGCCACTTGCTTGAATGTTTCCATTGGTTGAAATCTCCCATTCAACAAAAACCAACTGTGCTCAAATATAGAAGAACAGAAGAGTAACCTTTAGCTGCAATGAAAAAGGAAAACTGTTAGTATTTATAGTAACAGAAGCTCAGGGCTTCTCTATATCCTAAATAAATGAAAATAAACCTCCTACTTATTTGCCCTGCAAATTGAAAAAGAATTGCTTAGAACACTCACAATGTTAATGTTAAATCATGGATGCCTCAGGAGCTGACAGGTAACAATTCATAAGACAATTCCTGAACTGATTTGCAAAATGAAGAACAGTATGTTAAATGCATCTGAATTTTTGCTACTCTGTCACTTGGAAAATTTTGCTTGCAACTTGAGCTCTCATGCACAAGTAGTTTGCTGTTTTATATCATGTTTAGTTTGGAATATGAGGAGATTAGAGCTCTTCTTCATGCATTATAGAAGTGCCTTTTTATAACTGCAACATTGTGTATTCCACAGTAAGGTGGCACATCTTCAAATCAAAATGCAGTGTCCAGACTGAAGAAGCAAGAGAATTTAAGAAAAATTAAGTAGTATTAGAATTTTTATGTAGATTAGCAACTAAAATATTAAAGGCAAAAAGCCTTTCAAATTTAGGTACAGGGGTCTGGGAGGGATTGCTGAGATCATCAATTTCAGGCCTCTAGTATTCCAGGAAGTCACATCATATAATCTTTTTCATAACCTTATTAAACTCCATTTAAAATGCAGTTCATTATTTTTGTCAGCATTACTGTTCCAGGACCTCACTGCACTGATAGTTGGGAACTTTGCTGATTGCAGCTAGAGTGTAGCTGAATGCTGGACACAGAAACACAGACAAAAAACTTTTTCTATATTTCTCCAGATCCCTAAATAATTGTCAGAGTTCTGTGGAACTGGGTATGATGACTGCTAGGCATGTAGTGCCCAAAAGTCATACATGGCACAGCATATTCTCCTTGTTAGGAGAAAATTAACAAAAAATTACACAAGAACTTACCACTTTCAGAACTGCATAAATGCATTCCTAATTAATCTAAATCTGATTATAAGACTTTCATTGCTTTAAATTTTAAACTTTCAGACTTGGACAACATTAGGGATGAAGCTAAAATTACCACAGAAGTTCTTTCCTGATCTGAGCAATTATAAAGCACAAAGCTTCTCATGCATGACTTAATCTGATTACTGAAGAAGAAGGGTCTGTCAGAAAAGAAAATCTGAGTTCTTCTTGATACTGATGGAATAAGTGAAGGACCTTATCTCCAAGTTTTCTCCAGGCTTCTTCTTCTATGGATGGGTTCAAGGGTGTAGTATTAGAAATTATATCCTATCAACTGGTCAAACAGATAAGACAACATTTTTATCAGCAAAACCCTTATTGCTCATGAAAGAGTATATCTTTCAGCACAGTTCTTCTACCAGACTATTGTTCAGATTACTGAGCTCTGTGTATATTCCTTGTCTATTTGCCCCCCCAGGACATCCTTGAAAATGAGACATGTTGTTTTAAGGCCGCAAGGGTTTTATCCATGTGTAAAAAATTAAATAAAATAAATTCAGAACAAATACAGCATTAATATTTTATACATATATTGCTTTAATATTGCATCAGTAGCAAATTAGAATCCGGGCCTAGATTTTCATGTTTTGAATATTAACTGCTGAAGTTTCGTCAGTAGCCTTAGGAGGGTTTGCTGGATCTTAACGAATCATGACAGAAATTATGGTTGGTGTTCACACAAAGTGTGAAGTGTCTGTTTGAAAAGCTGCAATAAAGTGATGTCAGAGAAGGAAACTGTCTGCCTGATCCTTAATCAACAACAGCAAAAGCAGGTCTGGTACTAGACACTTACTAAATGTCCCTGTACTTTCACAGAGTGAAAAAACCAGAAGTACTGGGATGCATTAGACACACCCTTGAATGATCATTACCCTGAAGGTAACAGAGATAGGACTATCTCACATACAATCTCCACTGCTTGATATAATATTGCCTCATGTATATTGGCCAGATCTTGCAATATGTTTATCATACAAGTAATCTACAGTCCTTCAAGCGTTCTCATTAAATGCACCAGGGTAAGTTTAGCGGATAATAATTTGCATTCAGGAACATTTGCAGGAGGAGATATCCAAATCTATAAACTGAGATTTGTATCTCTTGTCCAAGCTATCGCTCCAGCAAAACTTTTCAGTGACCATCCGTGGTCTTAGGACACAGGGAAAATAAAAAAAGAATTTGTTTGTACATGCTGATTGATGGCTGAAAACCAGTATTTGCAAGAGTTTTGTTATACAACTTGAAATCAAATGGCTCATAAACAAATATATTTTAATAGCGATAAAACCCTGGAAAGACATATTGTTCATATTTTTAAAGAACATCTGAAATCCAGTGTTAGAATTATTCATAAACAGAGCCATACTAGCAAAGACTAGGGTTCTAACTGAAAGCTGATGGATAATTCTTTCCAGTAAAGGAACTTTTTATCTTGTTAGGAATAAGATCATAGACACATATTTAAAATGGTTAAACCTGGGCCTATCTTTTAATTTTTGTGGAAAAATGTAAAAAAACCTAATTTGAAAAATAATCACTGAAAGTTACAAGCAGTGCAATTTTAGAAATGATTGGTGTGTCTGTGATAACAGTCTGGTATCATGCAGGAACATGAGCAGTACAGAGTAGTGGCAAAAAGGGCAAAGTCACCCAAAACAAAAAGGACCACACCATTTAATATGTGTCTTCTGTACATTTTTTTGGTAATTTCCCCAGTCCTCATGATGTAACATTCTGTTGTGGATTTAACATCTTGTTTTCATGGGGCAGACTGCTGAATTATCCCTAGCAGTTGTACTCTGTCTGTCTCTGGAGATCAGGGACTGAAGCATGACTCAGAGAGTCACAATATAGTCCCTGATTACCCCTTGCTCCAGGAAGAAAATAAACTGCATTAGCCTTTTACCTGGTACAGATGATTTCTCCTCTCTGCACCAGACAGGCTGTGCTGGTCAGCAAGTCGGGGCAAGGGTCATAGCCAGACATTACTCACTCCCCATGCATCTGCAAAGGAGTGGGAATAGCTGCCTTGTAGAGGCCATTCACCCTTTTGTAATGCAATCTCCACTCAGGGTAAATTGCACTGTGTAAGAGGGCACTTTAAGCTTCTCTCTAGGAGAGAGGTGTATGTGACAAACTCCTTTCTTGTCCTGTATAGTACATGTTTAGGCAAATGACTGTGAAGCATCAAAGCTGCTTATATTGATCTTTAATCCCTGATCTACTGCAGTAGAACTTGATACAAGTTCCCACATTTCCTAGACAGCTCTCTTTGCAAAGTGGGGTCAATAAAGACATACTATTTATCACCTTTAGTCCATGTATGAACATGTATCCATGTTTAGACCATGCATGAACAATCGTGACAATTCTAGGGAAATGTCAAAATCGTGACATTTCTAGGGCCAACAATGAGCTGTGTCCATTTTTCCTATACATATATTTTAAACAAACTATTTCTTGTGGTCATCATATTCTTGTTTGTTTATTAGAAAAAGAAAATGAGGGCCACTAAGTAGAAAAAAAAAGATTATTGATCAACATGGTATGAAAAATGGTCTCTCACCTATAAGCAGGCTAGCAAGGGAAGCATGTGAGAAAGATACTCAGTATTTGCCCCTTGTACCTCAGCATGCACAAATCAAGAGTAGTTTGAAAGGGAGAGAGAACATAATATCTATAGCTTTCAGTTCTGCAACATGAAAGGGAAACAGAGACCCAGTTCTTGACCAGTTCAAGTTGTGCCCTTTTGGTAGATTGCTTCTGGGTCCAGGAAATTGTAAATCTGAAGAGTGAAAAATCAAGGAAAATGAAAAAAAAAAATCATGCACTGTGTCAGTATCTGTTATTTCTTTGAAGTTCAGTTTGTTGTCTGCTGTCATGGGACTACCTTCAAAGAGTGCATGGAATATTTAAAAAACAAAGTGAAAAAGCAGGCAGCACTTTCCTGTTACAGTCTGCAGATATTTTGACACTCCAAACAATAATCATGGGTTTCCCAGGTGCTTGATGTTACATAATTTGTCATGATGTCTTCTGTGAGTGCCCCTGGACTTCATGTCTTACTATCCTCTCTCTCTTTTTGTGTCACTTCAGAGGGAGTACGTGTCATCAAGGAGGTATATGGTGGTGATAATTCAGTATTTTCACAAAGAGGGATTTTCTCTAGAAAAACTAGTATTCATTCAACTAATAAATGAATAAAGACAAGTTTTTCTGAGTAGACTATTACTGAATAAGAAAAATCATCTTGGAAAGTGGACTTCAAGAAAAATTATATAATTGGCCTTTGACACAAGACTGATACTGTGCAATGCAAAGGATTTTTAAAATGTTTTCAGATTATTTAGTAGTACACTGAGGTCTTTTTTATATATAAAAAAGGAATAATATATTGATACAGAAAGGAAAAATACAGTGTGCTAGATATACGTAAGAGATGGAAAGAAGAACATAAAAAATAAAAGGAAAAAATGAACTATACAGGCAAATATACACCAGGTTTGACCATTACTCATGCAAGTGTCTCTTATTGCCTTCAAAGAAAGATTTTGGACTCAGTAACTAACAGAAAGATAAAGCAACTCGCCCTGAAATGCCATATATATTCTGTTTTCTATTCCTGCTTTGAGAATTAAAGAATGTGGAAGATCTCACTCCAAATTAAACAGTGATAGATACCTGCCTGAAGGAAATTATAATCTGAATTAGTCGTAGTAAGAAAGTAAATGTCATGGAAAGCTTTCTTTTTCTGACTCTAGAAAAATGTAAAACTGTGTCTTTGCTCAGCCTACATCTCCCCTGGTGCTGCAATGAGGTTCAATGTATAATGAGGAAGCACAACTGAAGTTTCTGACACATCCAGGGTATCCCAGAAAGGACTCAGTAATTGTGAAGCTAAGTCTTCAGTCTAGGGAATGCTTCATATTACCCAAACAAGGATACACACCACAAAAGTAGCAGTCCGGAATTTTACGCCCATCCTTACTCTAATAAGAGTTTGAGACATCCTATTCCTTGCTAATTTTGTTTTTAAATAATCAAGAATCTAATTCTAAATATTATGCATGTGCACACAAGCACTGAGGGAGCAGGAGACAATGCAGGACTTGTAAGTAAGTGCATCTCAAGGGGAAAAAATCGTGAAATGCTTGCGTTACACAGATGTTGTGTGAGACCAGCTGTGTTGTGCTTTGTGCTTACAACTGCCTGGCTACAGACACTTTCTGAAGTGGCCTCATGCTGATAGCAAATGGAGTCATCTCCACTCCTGTGTTCAAGCTTCTGTATTTTAGGCCTTATTCTTGATGAACTAAGCAGTCAAAATAAGAAGCTTGTATTTAGCTGTCTGTATGTTTGCCAAGTTCTAGGGCTCCCCTTAGTAACTCTCTAACTCACCTCACAGCAGAGAAGTCTTTGAATTTTGAATAAAAGGAAAAAGTGACTGACATTAATTTCCAACTAAATAGAGCTAGGTCTCTGTTGGTATGAGATTGGGACTAAAAAGCAATGAATCCATTGAGGGACTTTGGAATAGTGTTTGTCCTGGAGTCAATGTTGCAAGTTTGACTGTATTTATATTAAACCCCTTGACTTTAAGAGGAGAAATTACTGGTTCATGAACACATTATAAATCCCAGAAGGGTTACATATTTACTTAATGCCCATTTTTTCTGCTGTTTGTTCCACCACTAAAATCATAACCTTACTCATAACCTCAGTAATTTCTATAATAACCACTCATGATGTAATAAACAGAGGATTAGGACTTTGGGCTGGGAGTAATCAGTAGGAAACTACAAAAGAGTCTGTGGTTTTGCTGATGTTTCTTTTAACAGAGGCAGGAAAAGAAAAAATAAAAGATAAGGAGATTTATCTCTAAATAAAACGTTTTCCTAAAATTTTCCCTGAGGTTCTAATCTTCTTTAGTGTGACCCAGACAACATCAGTAGAGCTTCAGCATATTGAAGGAAGAAACCTATTTCACACCTCCCCTAATCTTGGAAAGCTTCCTCAAAGTCCCTATACAAAATTAGCATAACCCTTTGGGCCTGAATTCTGCATCTTGCAAAATTAATTGAATCAATGGGACACGTGTGAATGGATCTGTTTGCAAGGTCCTGGCTTTAAATTAACATTGAGACACCATTTTTTACCTGATGGCTTTTTAAGGAACACCACAGGCTGGGAACACAAGCATAGGAATGCAAGTCATAGGAACTTACCACTGGGATGGCTTGGCCAGTGAGACCAACCCCACTCAACTACATTCTAAGTGTGAAGCACCTATATATAATACTATGATATATTTCCCAATTTTTTGGGGGAGGAGAAAAATCAAACTTATTGTAAAAGCACATAAATTGCATTATTAGAGTCCTAGTTGTAATCAATGGCATGGCAGTGTTTCACTTTGGCATGAAGAGATTCTAACCAGGTGCCATGCACATGCTGCTGAACATTTCCACTGTGCTACCATACAAAACCCATTCCTTTATTTGTGGGACACATGAAGTAAAAGAGAGAATCTATCCCAATGTATTGTTTTCCTCTCTTTACAGATGAGAGGAGAACCTATCAGATCCAAATAGAAAAATATTAAGTATTTCCTTTCCATTATTTTATTTTCCCTTTTATATGAAATTACTTTTTAGAAGAGGCTCTGTGTTTTCACTTTTTGGAACTGCCAGCAAAAAAGAAGTAAAATATAATGGTGATGACTGAAATATACTACCTTCGAAATTATCAAGAAACATTCCTAGTAATTTGCTGCAAAGTACACATAATGAAATCAGACAGCAAGAACAGAATATATAAAATGTGTGACTAATCGAATTCATTAAGTGATGCACATTTGATATGTTCAGTTGGCTAGCAATACACTAAACAACTCTGCAAAACTCTGCAACTGTCTATTCTGAATTATGTGCACGTGCACATTTATATTAAAGCAAATAAACAATCCAATAGGAATATTCCCAGTCAGTATGACATACCTTTTTTGAACCTGCTAGTTTCAAAATGATAGAACTAATGACAGAACAATTGCAGAAGCTCAGTAAATCACTTAGCTTGCCCTATAGTTGCCATAGTTCCTCTTTTCTTACTTTAATGGAGGCACACTGTCTGAGAAAACATGTAGCAGAAGGATATTTTCAATGTACTGTCAGTCCTAAATTACATCTCTGTGAAAGTAGCACTAGTCATGTCATGCCATTTTACTAAGACAAGGACTCATGAGTGCACTGCCCACAGCAGAGTCACATTTCACCTGTCCTTCTGTGGCCTGCACTATATTGACAGGATCTGTGACAAGAAGCTGAACAGATTTGTTGTTCTCAGGTTGATGGGCTTATATTTGTAGCAGTCTCATCTTCTGTTGGCAGCAGTCTCTGCCATAGATGTGGCTCTGGGAGAACACTATTATTCTCTGGTACCCCTAAGATCATGTTACCCAGGTAATCTTCTTGTCTTTCTTCTCCTGAACTGTTGGGACTGTTCCAGGAAAAGTAAGAGGTGCTGAATTACTATTTTTATTATTGTGCAGAACTGAAACCCAACTCCAAACCTCCTTCATTATCTCCTCAAACCTTCAAGCCTAATTGACAGCAAGTCTTTATATCTTGATTTGTTCCCATTAGAAGTCCTTGTGCCCTTGAATAAACAGGTAAGGTAATAACTTTAATTACTGCTATAATTAGGTGTATCTGAAGCACCTGTGCTTTGGCATGAGAAAAAAGGCCCAAAGCTGAACTTTCCTTTCTGCAACATTGATACGTATTTTTTCTTAATGCCATTCATTTAGCAGGTAAAAGCACCCAAAGTAGACAGCTTAAGTTTGGTAGCAGCTAAAGTTTAAAAAGTAGAAAACATTTTTTGTTGTTGTTGTTTGAATAGCTGCTCAATGAACTTATTTATTACTGTAAAGCAATACTTCAAGCAAAAGGCAACACAATTTATGGAACTGGTTTAAAAAGCCAGAGCATCTTCGTGATGCAGCCATTAAAGAAATCAAACAAAAATAACTGAATCATCAATAGAATAACACAGCAGGGCAGGCCTTTCACATTTGTTTTCTTTGCATTAGCAAGACCCTCTACTGTGTTAAGTATATGTAAAAAAAAAAGGCATAAAGAATATGTATGTTTCTGTGTAAAGTTATGTGTGTAATAAAAACTATATGTATATGGTCACAACTATTCTTGCAATCAGTAAGTTTGGCTCTTTTATTTTTCTTTTTATGTAGTAATAAATAGTAAAATAAAACAATTTTTATAGCTTATGAATATATGCGTATGAGTATACTTAGATTTTACAAAGGTACAAAGTGATTCTAGAAAACTTGAGTAAATATATCACTTTTTACTGTAACATTAGATATCTTTAAAATAATTTTCAAATGCTAATTGAAGAAGAGCTGAGAATGTATGGTTGGCATTCATGCCATCTTCATGACAGAAAACAAAAATAGTAGGTGATAACTCATAGTCACAGACAGAAATGTCCATTAATGGATCTCAGTATTTGGCACCAAAGGAAAATCAGGCTGATTTTTGGAACTGTAAAGTGCACTCAACATCCAGGAGATTATATATGCTCTATATGCACCTATCTATACTCTAGAACTCTATCTGGTAGTCCAGCTTTGAAAATTTGGATTTTGTTTTTATTAAAATCTAACTGGGGTAGTTAATTACAGCAATGTGGTCACAACATGTCTGACAATCATATCTGTACACTGAGAGGCCTGGAAATGCTGAAAACAGAGACATTTTTGAGGAAAAATTGCTTTAAGTAACAGTATACTAATCTTCGCTGTTTCATTGTAACATGGGTTTTGAAAACAAAATTAAGTACTTTAAAAACTGAAGTGAAAATTGGTTAAATTGTGCAGTTTTGTTTCAATTCTGGAACTGAAAAAGAATTTCTCAAGAGGTTCAGAAATACCCTACATTCACATGATAATCTGTAAAAGATGTGATGACTTTTAGAAAATGGTGATCTTTCTTCTAAAATGGGACATCACTTCTGTCTGTCAAGGTAGGAATTCCAAAACAATATTCACTTTTGAAAATTGTGAACTACACAGTCCTCTAAAATAAATTTTCATTGAGAGTGGTTAGTCTCATTACCAAAGAATTGTCAGGCAGTCAAAAAGAAGGGAAGTGGTCTATGTGACTGTGATTTGGGAGAGGTAAGACAGACACTAAATAATCTCTCTATTAAAATATGTTCCACACTATAAAAGATTGAAAACCTACCATAAAGCAAGGCACAATAGGGAGATAATATGGGATAACTGACTTGTGACTAACCACATAGTTGTTTTTCTTTAAATAAATAGAAGACTTCTGACTCTAGTGCTGTCCAATATATACTTTCCTTGAGCGTTGAATTTCCATAAAATCAGCCACTATGACCTGAAAAATAGCTGTTCTGTGGGTAAGGAATATTTTCTAAAGAAATTCCTTAGGAATTTTTATTAGATGTGTAGATATATGTATATATAACTATAAGACAGAGAAAAACCAGTTAAATATCTGAACTTCAGAAAAAAGTTCCAGTGTTTGTAAAAGAGTTAAAACCTTTTGAGGATTGGGCAATTATTTAGTTTCATTCTCTCTCACTCAGACATCTTCCTGACTGTCAGAGAGATGTGCTTAGTTCAGTTTTTACCATTTTAAACCTGATTTCTACTTTCAACTGGTCATATGAGTTCCATCCATATAAGCACTTCCAGAAGATGTTCATGGTTCCAGCTGTAGCTTAAGTACCTTCCAAAAATGGTCATCTTTCTCCATTGACTGTAGAAGTGGCTTGGATGCCTAAATTCTGTTCAATGGCTCATTTTTAGCTCAAGTTGAGTGAAATAAGTTTCAGTGTGTCTAAGGAAATCTGAGAAAACAGATGAAGAGTAGGTTGGGATTTCTAAAGAAAAATGTTTGGAAGCTGCAAACAAGACCTCAGAGGAGCTTTTTCCCTTACTCCATTGAGTGAGAAAAGCAAGACTGTAAAGCATAATACAATTTAAAGTTTTTGTCTATTTGTAGAACTCCTACTCCAAATATTTCAGTGTTGTTGGGAGATAACAAGATGTAGAGTACGCATGATATCAGTCTGAAGCAGATGACAATGTTTGCCAGATTTGTGCTGAGGTTCTTGGCAAACACATTCTGAAGGAAGAAGAGGAAAAAAAATAAAAAAAGTAATGTTGTTGCTATTTCTTCATTCTTTCCTTCCAAAGGAAAAAATTTGTTGATTAAAATTCCTATTGCTTTAGTAGATGTTCATTATTCCCTTTTAATTTTATTTATTTGCATTTTTGCTTTTAAATGAATTTCTAAACCAGTCCAGAACTACAATATAAGTGATGGTCATCTATTAAATAATACTGAACCACATTTTTTTTAATATATAAATGCTGTAAAATGGACTGAAAGTAACAGCAGGTGCATTTCTGCAAATAGTCTGGTATGACACTAATAGCAATAAAATAATGTATTAAATAGCTTCTATTTTTATCGTGTGGGAAATAATTAATATGCACCTTTTCAGCAGAGTCAACTAGCATGACAGTCACTGTCCATGTAAACTTATTGCTCATAAAACATACAAATAAGTTATTTTGATTGTGGTACAAAAGAATCACTTGGCTTGAGACACACAGGCAAAACACGTTCTGGTCTAACGTTAATCCAAGACTGGAATACCCCATTATTTGGGATCCAATCTAGGTATTTGTGTTACTTTTCCAGTAGGAAATAGACTGCCACAACATTTCAGTTCTCAAAGCTAGTGCCCTTCTGATAACTGCATGGCAGACTAGGGATCTGAGCGAAATAAGCAGATACTCGGTTTTGAGCCACTCTTATTTTTCCCATAGACATTCACAAGAATAAAATAAAAGAAAATATAATCTCAACAAAATTGAGACATTATTCTGAAGTATTCTGAAGTGATGAAAAGATTGACATACAGGATTTTGAATACAATACCTTCATTGATTTATTCTGGTTTTTTAGAGGTGCTAAAATATGCTAGTTTAAATAATGCATGGTCAAAAATGTATTTCAAAGGTTGGTATCTGCAGTATCTTTTTAATAGCACAAGATGCAAAAGTTAAGTATTGCCCACAGCTTGAAAGATACTATTTTTCATCATTTGGGTCACCAATTTAATGTGATTTAACATTAGGCTTTCTGAATTTTGTGATCCATTGTAACAGTCTCCTTTTACAAAGAAAGGTAACTCTATCTGGCATTCACAACCCAGCATGACTCCAGCATTTTAGAAAGCAATGACTCCTAATAGCTTTTCAACTGCAAGTAGAATACAGGCTAATTGCAACAAAGCCCCTCAGTTTAGTAAAACTTGAATCTCCTGACCGGTCAGACAAATCCATTAGGATTTTATTGGGTCCTAAAAAGAGTTATGTGATTCCCTAGGATCCAATCCTTGTCAATCAGGCATGGTAAATTGGATTCTTGAATAGGGAAATCCCTAAGGGAGAGAAGATGTTATCTAGATCAGATGCAGTGATTTTTTGACTCTGTGCTCACTAGGTTCTGTTCTCTCTTTAGTGAACCAATAAAACCATAATAAGTATTGATTAACCCATTACTGAGCATTATCCACTGGCTTCTGCCTGACTGTATTTAAACACAACACAGTGCCTCTCTGCTGCCATTGTACAGCTGTTTGCCTTTACATTGGCAGCCTTGTCAAGCTCATGACAGGTTTACTTAGTTTTCAAAACATCTTCAGTCACTTCATGTTCATTTCAGATGCAATATTTAAAAAAAAAGTATTGAAAACAGCTATATTTTCTCTAAAAGAGCAGGCAAAGTAAATAACTATCAACATTTTTATTTCATGCTGTGTATTTGGAAGTGAATGTGTTAGTCCTTAAAAAAATCAGATACTTTAAATTAAATTGTTATACAGCAATCAGTCCTGCAGAAGGAATATTTGTCCTTAGGAATGGCACAAATTGTGGCTTTTTGATGACTTATGTAATTGTGAGCAATATATGACAGCTGTGTAGGTATCTGTCATTTACACCCACTTGCATTCATTAGCTTTTGAATGTGTCATAACACTCCAGACAGTGGACTACAGAATGTCTGAATCTATGAAATCTTACTGGTGGGTGGATATGTAAGACTTGCCTCAAAATGGACTGTTCATGCATGAACTTAAGTTTGCGTGGGAGCTGATCCACAGTACTTTTGAAACTTCTCACTAATCATTACCTTTTGGAGGAGCTTTCTGAATTTCTTTCTGAGTGCTACTCAATACTTGAGAGTACAGAGATCACCTAGATAAATTAACTTTGATTACAAGGGACAAGGTCAGGACCTGAATGGAAGCAGGTCGAAGTGAGGCATCACAGAAAGCTCTTTTTTTAAACAATCATATGAATCATTGAGCTTTTAGAAATTATTTTATTTTATCATATGTTCAGCACATGCAACATTTGCCAGAGGAGAGGAATAAATGCTATGAAAAATTGATGTGCTTTTATGTCTTTTTTTAGGTGTAGTTTTCAAGGCTATATGGTGTTTTGTGTTCATTACAGAATAGTCATTTGATCAAGTGATTTTCAATACATTGTCAAAATAAATTACATTCACTTCATTAGATGTACAGGAAGTATAGCTGAAACAGGGACAAGTATTAATTTAGGACTCTGCAGAAACTGACACTCCATCTTATGACCCTGAGGCTGTATTATTCAAGATACCCCGTGATGGAAGGAAGTCTGTCTCCATAGCAATTACCTAAATCTTTTATCAGTCATTTCTGGAAAGAAAATTAGAGCAATTGTGTCAGGATGGTCATATGGGCAGAAATTGCACACTCATTCAAACCACTTATGTCTCTGACTTTGTCCCTGCTTGATGGCTGCTTTTGTTTACTACTATGCTTTTGAAAGTTTGATTGGACATGAGCAGATGTGCCGTACTGTAACCACAAAAGGTTGTCCTTTGTTTCCTTTCCATTTCTTTTATTTTTTTATTCCTAGAACTGTCGCTGAATTACACTGTGTTTCTGTTTATTAAGCAAATTACTCTCTTACATCGAAAAGAGCCAGAGAAGAATCAACTGACATTAGTTAAAATTAACAGCAGCAAAGTTCTCATTGACATAACTTTAATTATTACAGAACATGATAGTATTTAATGGCACAGGTTAATTTGATTGAACTCTTTAAAAGTGCTTTTAAGAGCAGTACCTATTTTTATCACATTATATCAATCATATCCCACTTGTAGAATTTTATTGACTAGATAATTAGTCCAGTAATACAGGGCTAGCTACTTTCTGAAAATGAAATCTGGCAAAATTTTAGTGTCCCAGTCTTTTAAAAATTGTTATGCCAAAATAAAACGGAAGGCTTAGTGTTGAATGTGTAGGGCTGTCTCTTTAAGAAATAGAACAAAACAAAAGATGCACCCTCTTCCTCCACATTTAGATTTTTTTTTTCACTGTTGGTTTTTGAAATAAGAATAAAAAGCTTAACTGTTGATCAATAATAGTTGCAGCCTACACTGAGTGGTATGAACAACAGCCTAAGCTCTCCCTTCAAGTTCCTTGTTCAGGAAAATTTACAATTAATGGCTTTCTTACAACAGCAGAGATATCCCCTTCTTCATGGCTCAGCTAGGGACCTGCCAGACTAATCTATTCCCAGTTTGCTGGCCATGGTCCTTTACTCTATCTGTCTTAGCATATTGATTTCTGAGCTGTCTTATTGGTTCCTAACATAATTATACCAGGAGTGGGTCTCTTAGTACAGCTAATACATTTACACCATGGCATCTAGGGAAGCTTATTACAGCAGCATCCGGTAGCACCGCTACAGTTAAGGGTCAGTTGCCATTTCCATTATAAACCCCATTTTTCAGGGGTTTATACCTTAGCTGTTTTAATCTGTATCAGGCTATAACTTGGAATAAGCATTGTCAGTCTGCATAAAAATAATGTTATTGAAAACATGGTCAGTTAAAGCTGTTAAAAATACTTTTGTTGTTGATATAGATATGAAGATATTGTTAGATAGAATATTGAAAGACTTTATTTCTCTCCTTTGATTATCTAAAACTGCCAGTGTGTAAGCTGAAATATTTTGTTAGAAATGTAAACATTTACTTTTCAAAATGGATCTTCTTTAAGCTTTTCAAAGAGAAAAATATCTCCATTGCATAAGGCATTGATAAGACATGATAGAAGTGTAATGATTCTTTTGACACAGCATCATATCCAAAGGACAAGTGGCTCTGAAGCAATGCCAATGAAAATGTATGAATAATTGTTTTTAGAATTTTAAATCAATTTAATGCTGTGAAAGGTGTCAGATTAACAACCCTGGAAACTTAAGCCTTCTATTTATCCTCAGAATGAGTATTCTTGGGTGTGTGGAGGCAGGGCAAACTGTGACTTAACTGGAAGTGAAGGACTAAATGTAGGGGTAAGAGGATATTTCAGCCTCTCTTCTAATTCATCTCACTGCTGACATAATAAACAACCAATAAATGTACCTATTTGTGCTACTTCAGATTAAACTTTTTTTTTTCCTCTAAAATGGTGACCAGTCCACACTCCGCTTGAATGAGACCACTGATCCCTTCCATAAATTCTCACCTCCCTGGTACAAGAAAGATATGGACTTACTGGAGCGAGTCCAGCACAGGGCCACGAAGATGATAAGGGACCGTAGCATTTTTCATGTGAGGAGATGCTGGGAGAGATGGGACTATTCAGCCTGAAAGAGAGAAGGCTCAGGAAGATCCCATCAATATGTATAAGAACTTGATGGGAGGGAAAGAAGAAAAGGGAGCCAAACTCTTCTCAGCAGAGTCTAGTGACAAGACAAGAAGCAATGAGAATAATTTTAAAAATTAAATTCTGGCTCACCACAAAACACATTTTTTACTGGGGGTGGCCATATAATGGAACAGGGTTTCCAGAGACATTTGTGGAGCCAGAGGCATCTGCAGAGGTATTTAAAACACAACCACACATGTTCCTGATCAACCTGCTCTACAGAATCCTGACTGAACAGAGGAGTTTAATCAGATAACCTGTGGAGAGGTTTCTTCCAACACCAAGCATTCTGTGGTCTTGTGATTCTGTGTTTCCTAAAATCATCCAATTAAACACAAAGAATGAGGTAAATTAGATGCTCTCTAAACATGATACTTGTAGGAAGTTTACTGTAACATGTGAAATAATCAGCCCGGTGGGACTGTAGCTTTCAGAGCTAAAGAAAATTCTCCAGAAGCACTGGACAACTCTCTCTTTGTGGTATGTTTTATAATCTCTGCCTAACCTTTGTCTTATTGAACCTCTTTACTGCTATCAAAAGAACTGATAAAATTAGAGATTTAATATTTGATCAAGGGAGTAAGCCACTGAGGAATTCACTACCTTGTTTTGAGTGGGTCACTAGGATACTAAATTGTGACAAAAGTTTGTTCAGCTGTCATAAAATGGTACAAACCCACTGCCTCAGTATCTGAACTCATGGACAGAAAAGCTCATGGTAGTTCAGGAGACTTAAAGGATGAGGAAAAAAGTTTACCCAAATCTGAAGGAACACAATAACCACCATTATTGCTGTCTACAGGATTGTAAAGCAATCCTGGGCTAGGGGCTATAGCCCAGGACCATTACCACAGTCACTAGAGATTTGCAAGTGAAAAGATGCTTAGGTAATAAGCTGAGGGAACAAAGAGTAGATATACCAAGAGTAGTAACACAGATATGAGCAGCTGAGTTTAAAGAAACTGACTCTAGAGTGTCTAAAAAGTGATGATATAAAAGTTTAATTCACTAGTCATTGTTAAATGAGAGTTTGGTTTGGTATGAAGGGGGTTTGGACCACTTCGCATTTGTTTTCTTCTCTTACCTTGCTGGGTCTGTTTCCCTCACTTTCTCCTAGAGAACTAAGCAGCAGTTTTAGGAGTGAAGCTGACTGCATCGGGTGTGGGGACCAAACTGTAAGATTATAGAAAGAAGAGCTGCTGATTCCAGCTGTGCCTTTCTCTCACTTGAAAAGGAAGGCAAGGTACAGATGCAGAGAGAATGAAGGCATTTGGATGTCTCCTGATGAAGTACTTTACAGTTACAGAACACAGACTGAATTCCCAACATGCCTTTTCCAGCAGTAAAGCTTACAAGATAAATTTCTGGCCCTGCATTTTGAAAATTGTTTCTTCCAAGTTTTTACACTTCCACTGAATATGTGTTCTGGATTCCTTCCTCCAAACCCCTCCCCATCCCCCCAGCTCCAGTTTTGGTTCTCCTTCCAGTACTTCAAAAATTTACAGGTTAGGACTTTTGTTTTAGGGTTTAGACCACTTATGTGCCACTGCCAGTCTGAGTTTACAGGGGTTTTTTTCTGAGCATGTAAACAATACTTTAAATGGATGGATATCTACCAGAAGGTTATAGGGCTGTCTCTGGAGCTTCAAATGTCAATATAAACTCTTGTATTTACATCTGTGCTTTGGATGAAGAACTTAAGAGACTTTTCTATCCCTTTTCCCTGTTCCACAGCACACATTCGTGTTCTGCTGTGTTTGTGTTTATGCACATCTATCTATATCAAATGCTTGCCATATTTTTTAACTATTGAACTGTTAAAGCACAAGACTGCCTTACCTAAAATCCACAATTGTAAGGGTTTAGGCATTTCAAATTTTAAATCCATTATCAATTGGACAAAGAAAACCTATACACCAAACTCATATTTTTCTTAAGCCTGAATTATGCATTATATATTATTTTTCTTTTTCAATTCCTGATGTTCAAAAAACTACACTCAATCTGTGTTAGCATTAATGCTGATTTATCCAAAACCTTTACAAAGTCCACAGAAGTTTATATTTTACCATATGTGGTACAGTACATGTGTGTCTATATGCATACTTTAAAAAAATTAGAAAGTATGCAGAGTAATCAAGCATAATAAATCTCAAATAGTCAGATTTTTATTTCTTTGAATAAGCACCTTGAAACATAATTTTCTCTTCAAAGAGATGTTGAAAGTGTTGTGTCAACAGGTTTCATGATGAGATAACTTTTCCAAACACATTCAGGAAATGGAAGACAAAAACTGTAAAAAATTCAAGGAAACAACTAATTATTATTTTTTAACTTACGAAATCATACAATATAAATTTTGACGAAAACAGTACAATTGTCACCAATGAGCTATTCACATATAAGTTTCAAGGGTGCAGCCCTTGGACATAGAAAATACCTATTAGGCTATCAATCCATTCACTTGTCATGGCTCTTGCATTTTTTAGTGATTTATCTGGTCTAGTTTAAGGGTCTTAATTGATGAGACATTCAAAGCTTCATTAGAAAGACTGAAGGAAAAATGTTCAGACTGAGTTTTGAGTAAGCGATTTAGTTCAACAATGGAAACTACTCCAGCAAAACTTAAGGATATATTTTCATCCGTCTGTGTAAGATTTCATAAAGTCTCAGCTGAATGAGATTTGAAACCAAAAGTCATGCTGTGAAGGGGGCATAACAGTACAGACACATACAAACTAGCAGACACACTGTAATAACATAATTCATAGTCACAGACTGCTGTACTATTTGGGAAAAAAGTCCAGCTTTGCATAGCCTGTCATAAAAACGAATTGCCAACTATTTATTTTAGTGTTCCTAATTGTTGTCAGAATATGACCAAGGTCTGTGACACAGAATTTTTCAAAGTCAGGCTGGGAAAAGGGGTGTACATTTATCAATGTTTTTATTTTATTCACCAATGCAGCAGCACTTGTGAAGGTCTGTTTTTATTTAATTCTCAGGATTTTGTTGTTAATGGAAAAGCTGTCTCATAAATTAGGGAAGTGCTCAATTATAGACTTGACAAAGATTGATTTAGTTCTGTGCTTGGTCACTACTGGCAAGTGAGGGCCAGTAAACACCCAGTCAAAACTAATGGTACATCACCTTAAAGGTGATCAGGGAATAAGTAGATTTAAGAAGAAAAAATGCCTATATAAAAGCATGTCTTGTGACGGCTTGGTCAGAAGATATCTGAAGTCAGTCTGAAACTTTTCATTGACTTTACTGTGTTTTGTCGCAGACACCACTTACAAAACTTCTGTTGTACTGGGGCACAGAATGCTGTGTCCCTCTCTGGGAGGTACACAGTGTTTTGCTAAAGAGGTACTTCTGGACTGGGATCTCACATGCTCTGAAAAAGAAGGGAAATAACTTTCAAAAATTCTTTACTGAATGTGCATTGCCATTGGTAAGTCCAGTACTCTTACATTGTTTTTATAGTAGCAGTTTCGCCATCTCAAGTGTCCATGCTGATAATGCCTGGGTGAAAAGAAAGCAAAATAATTTGAAGTAGTCATGCCTCACTGAAGGAGAATTTCCTTACAACAACTAGAGCTAGGGCATTAAGAACAAGCAAGGATGAAATACACATAAGATAAGAAACTAAGATGTGAAAAAATGTCAACAAATGTTAGCAAAACACAGTGAAAAAAACCCCAAGATGTCACCTCCTTTTCTGAAGCAGAGTAGGTAGTACTTTTAGTCTTCTAATTCAAGTGTGAAGGTCTGGTGAATGATTGTGTGAGCCACGAGTTCACAATAAAATATAAGATATGTATGTATAGGTATTGATATAGGTTACGTGACTCAGTGTGTTAGGAAATTATGTAATTAATACTACCTATACCAAGAATATGATCCTGGCTTTGTTTTTATAATCATGCAGTAGTTTTCTCATAGAAATGTGACCTGATTAATTTAAAAGGTAACATTAATACATTTTAATTTATATAGAAACTGGGTTTGTCCAAGATATTTTTTTAAGTATGCTGCAGAAAATGGAAGATACATATATAAGATGTGGGTAATGAAAATACTGGATTTATCCTCGTCTCTAGTTTGGGTAAATATAGCCCTGAGGAACTGGGTTGCTGTGAAACAACAAGCTCTACAGCCTGCTGTGACAAAAATTCTTTGGGTGACAGCTGGCAGGTTACTCAAATGAGTGTTTTTATAGGTAATAGTGTATTGTCTTTTCATTGGGCACTTAATTTAAGAATATGTATTTCATTCCATGGATGTGCTGAACCCGCTGATTTCATCAGAATTAAATGTGCAGATGGAGAGCTAGCCAAAAAGACAAAATATTGTGAAAGAATCAGACAGCTGATGTTTGATGTTGAACCTTTGAAAAGGATAATTCTGACTTTAATTTCTTTGTCTTTCAATCCTTCTGATCTCTACAATACTTCTTCGTCACTTCAGAAAAGTCTTCTCTAATGCATATGATGCGCTTAAATACAAAAATGATGACAGATAATTAGAAGTCTGGCTTAATTAGGAGATTATTCTCTTTCTGTTCAGACAAGAATATATAAATGGGGAAAAGAGTTTGCAGCTTGTGCCAAACAGAGATCCTAAAGTAACTTCTCATTGGTTAAATCATGTTTAAGACAGACAAAAAAGACAAAAAAAAATCAGACCAGATGTTTTTAGCCATTTAAATTACTTAGATTCACGCATTTGAAGCGTACATAAAATTCATGTGTAACTCTAACCTTGAAAGTAACCATTGCTGTCCTCAGCCTCCATCCTCTCAGTCAAACAATTAACTGTGCTGTTGTATCATTAGAGGTGTATGGATCATTTTGCAGAAGAAATAAGTCTGTCAACCTCCTTCCCTACTGAAGTCAATATAGTTAGTCTTGATTTGCAACGATATAATGGAGAACACAAATTGGCTTTCTTACTGTAGCAACCAACCTTACTTCTAGCCTGAGTTTTCCAACTGACACTGTTACTATGTGTCCCACAGTGAATTAAAGAAAATTAAGCACAAAATGTGCATTACAACTAATGGAAATAGTGAAACCCTTATGTGCTCCAGTAAATGTAGAAAACAAGACTTTTCAGTGTTTTCTTGCCAGGAGATTTTGTATGATAGGCTGCTGATCTTCATGTCTAAAAAGGTGAAAATTTTAACATTCACATGAGAAGAAAAGGCAAGTACAATTTTGAAAACACATTGATATTAAGAGGAAAATAGGCCAACTTTCTTGAAGCATAAGAGAACAGATTTGTAATTGCAGTGAAAGTAGCTACTTGGTTTAATTTCAATCATGGGGCTACAAAAAACCGCAGCTTTGCTCCACTGACTCTTTCTGCCATGAGGATGTCTCTAGCACAAGGCTCATTTTATTTCAGCTTGTAGAACGGAGACAGAAATATTGGAATCTCAAAACACAAAAATGAGGTTATCATATATTAACTTCATTTATCAATGGATTTATATGTGATTAATGTCTGAAGAGGTTGGGATGGGTTTTGGATGGCTTGAGTCTGGTCTCTGTAGGCAGTATTCTATCCTACTCATTGGCATGATTTAAAAAACAGATCTTCATTTGCTAAGCCTGTAGTGTAAAGAGTGAGAAGATGTTAAGTTCTTGATACTTCTGCATTTCACAAAAAGAACTGTAAGAATCTGTTGATACGAAAATTTATTTTTTAACAGAACTTGAGCTCAAATTGCAGTATCAGTAGTTTTACAGTCACTCAACATTTAGGTACAAGAAAATATCCTGGTGTTTTTAAGTCAAATCAAGCAGGTTTGTGTTTATCAGATTTTTTCTCTCTTGGTCTTAATATTTCAAATTTATCAAGCTTATTCAAAACAAAAAGTGTGGTTACTGAAAAAATTAAAATTTTATAGAGTTAATGAAAACTGGTCAATGAAGAATAAAATACACTCCTTTGCAGATCATGGATACAAGGCTTATTCAAATCTGTAGACTTAGCCATGGTCTCCCTATGGGTCAGATCCACATAGGTTTTCAGGGATAGGTTTTATGCAGAATAGAGAGGACACAAGTTCATGTAATTTCAGATCATAACTTTCAAAAATGCTGATTTTTTAAATGGAGAAATTATTTT
Source organism: Zonotrichia leucophrys gambelii (assembly GCF_028769735.1). NCBI lineage: Eukaryota > Metazoa > Chordata > Aves > Passeriformes > Passerellidae > Zonotrichia > Zonotrichia leucophrys. The sequence goes on along the minus strand of NC_088171.1, from coordinate 122,668,323 downwards.
CTCATACTTCACTTAAAATATTTCCTTTTTAATCGCAATATTTTATTTTCACACTTCCTTTTTATGGCTACAAAGAAATAACTTAATTATTATCTCCTACCACAATCAACAACAACAAAAATCATCATTAACACCTTTCCTCCACTTGTGTAAAAGAGAGAGAATAGGATTTTGGATAAGCAAATAGAGGCCAGATGGCCAGATAGAAACATCTGCTTGTGCTTAAACCAAACTGGCCATTCCCTACACACAGCAAAAAAATGACTTTACATGCAGTGACATCTACATTGTTTACTTAGATGTATTTCCTGCTAGCTTTCCATAAGAGAAAAAGAGAAAGGCAAAAAAAAAAAAAGCCATCAGTTTCCTCTTGTCACCAAAACCTACATTTTCTCTCAGTATCAAATACAGCTTTCAAAGTTTGAAAACAACAAATAAACAACAATAATTGGCAAATTGAAAAAGCATGTGGTTTCATTATTACACATGTTCTGTGAAATCACTCCTAAAAAAAAATTAAAGTTTTATATGCTAAATTATTGTGTGGTTGTGTGGCTTTTTAAGACTTCTGTAGCTTATAGATAACATATGTATTATATAATATGGTAGTTATTAAACAAACAGTAGGTATTCTCATGAATGGTAAAGAAATAGGCTTATAAAATGTGTGCAGTGTAAATTACCGATGCATAAATATGACAGTTTTGTATAGAGAATTTAAATAAATTTTATAGGTTTAATTGAAAATACAGAGTCGAGTAAGAAACAAATACCAATGACAAAGAGGAATTAAGGTAAGGAAGAAAGGCTATGTTCTCAGTTGACACTTAAAACATGTAGTGTGTAGAGAGGCATAAATATTGAAGATTATTCCAGGTGCTTGCAGCTGTAGAGGGAGTTCTGGCCCCAGAGGTAAAATCACCAACCATATGAAGTTCCAACAGGGGAAAGTGCCAGAATCTGCACCTGGGATAGGGCAGTGAGATGCTGGAAAGCAGAGCTGAACAAGGTGAATCTGAGCCAGCAGCGTCCTTGTAGCCAGGAGAGCCAACCCTGTCCTGGGGGCATCAGGCACAGCATGGCCAGCTGGGCAAGGGAGGGGATTGTCCTGCTCTGCTCTGCTCTGGGGCGGCCTCACCTCGAGTGCTGGGGGCAGCTTTGGGTACTGCAATATGAGAAAGATACTAAGCTATTAGAGAGCATCCAAAGGAGGGCTACAAAGATGGTGAAGGGCCTTCACCAAAAGAGGGCTCCCTGCCAGGATAGATGTTGGTTTGGGGGTGTCAGCCCAGACAGAGAGAAGAACTCTGCAGGGAGAAAGAGAGCTGCACTGTGGAGGATTTTCAGATCCTGGAGCTGTGGCCATAGCATAGTTTCACGTCAAGGTTAAAGTAGTAGAGAAAAATGAGAAGCACAAGCCTAGAAGAGACATTAAGAAGTGTGTCATGGTTTAGGAATGGCAGTCTCACTCCCCTCTCCCCTCTCCTCCTGTAAGAGCAATAAAAGGCAGAGATAACAGGCTGAGATTAAAAAAAAAAAATACTAGAAATTGCAATTAGATAAGCAAATGAACAGTAACAGCAACAATATTAATAACAACAGTGTACCAAAGACAGGGTGTTTCAACTACAAATTGCTCACCAACCAAGCATGACCAACCAACATGGTGCAACCCTGAGACAATGAACAAAGTGGTGTCCAGACCATCTGTTCACACTGCTGCCTCAACTGCAAGCCACACCCTCCTTTCCATACCTGAGAACCCCTTCCTTCCTTCCTTCCTTCCTTCCTTCCTTCCTTCCTTCCTTCCTTCCTTCCTTCCTTCCTTCCTTCCTTCCTTCCTTCCTTCCTTCCTTCCTTCCTTCCGCCACTTCCTTCCTTCCTTCCGCCACTTCCTTCCTTCCTTCCGCCACTTCCTTCCTTCCTTCCGCCACTTCCTTCCGCCACTTCCTTCCGCCACTTCCTTCCTTCCGCCACTTCCTTCCGCCACTTCCTTCCGCCACTTCCTTCCTTCCGCCACTTCCTTCCGCCACTTCCTTCCGCCACTTCCTTCCTTCCTTCCTTCCTTCCTTCCCCTTCCTTCCTTCCTTCCTTCCTTCCTTCCTTCCTTCCTTCCTTCCTTCCTTCCTTCCTTCCTTCCTTCCTTCCTTCCTTCCTTCCTTCCTTCCTTCCTTCCTTCCTTCCTTCCTTCCGCCACTTCCTTCCGCCACTTCCTTCCGCCACTTCCTTCCGCCACTTCCTTCCTTCCTTCCGCCACTTCCTTCCGCCACTTCCTTCCGCCACTTCCTTCCGCCACTTCCTTTCCGCCACTTCCTTCCTTTCCGCCACTTCCTTCCCTTCCTTCCGCCACTTCCTTTCCTTCCGCCACTTCCTTTCCGCCACTTCCTTCCGTTCCTTCCTTCCTTCCTTCCGCCACTTCCTTCCTTCCTTCCGCCACTTCCTTCCGCCACTTCCTTCCGCCACTTCCTTCCGCCACTTCCTTCCGCCACTTCCTTCCGCCACTTCCTTCCTTCCGCCACTTCCTTCCTTCCTTCCGCCACTTCCTTCCGCCACTTCCTTCCTTCCTTCCTTCCTTCCTTCCTTCCTTCCTTCCTTCCGCCACTTCCTTCCGCCACTTCCTTCCGCCACTTCCTTCCGCCACTTCCTTCCGCCACTTCCTTCCTTCCGCCACTTCCTTCCTTCCTTCCGCCACTTCCTTCTGCCACTTCCTTCCGCCACTTCATTCCGCCACTTCCTTCCTTCCGCCACTTCCTTCCGCCACTTCCACCACTTCCTTCCTTCCGCCACTTCCTTCCTTCCTCCCTCCCCCCCTCCCCTTGACAATGATGCAAATTTGCTATGGTATAACAACCTAGACACGCCCACATGGCTCCAGGCTCCACCCCCTCACAACTAATGCAAAAAATCACTCTCTCCCTGACCAAAGCCAGCCCAAGCAGGCAGATTTAAATTTCATGGTACTCATTTTCTTAAAATCAGAAAAGAAAACACCTGTGTTGCTGTCTTGAAAAAATTTGATCAAAGTATATAAGACACAAACATTCGCAGATTGTTTCCATGTGCAAATGTAACAATATTTATAGTGCAGTACTCAGGACAGAAGTGTGACTCTTATTCACAAAGTTATGAATGCACACTGAACACACCTCTGGTAGTAACAATTTAGTTCATCCTTTAGTGCACATCTTCTCTAAAGCTTTAACTTCTCTAAAGTTTAAGACTGAATATCTATATAGGGCTTGGATATACTTATTTTACTCTACCATTTATAATGTTGCATCCCATAATGATATGCAAATGGCAGTCAGTACATGAGTCAATCATGGAGAATATTAGAGAGACTAAATTTTGTCTTAATGGAAAGACAATTAAAATCAGACTGTTTTCCAGAAAATGCAGTACTTGAAGAATTCACTTTGTGTTTAAAATGATACAAAAATACTTAGTGAATTCTTTCACATCAATGGCAGAGTGCAAATATTTAATATACAGCATGGAACTTCCACAGGTAAATAAAGCTTTAGTAATCCCAAGCTGTCTTTTCAGTCCCTCTGTGCAATTTTTGCATTGAATCTTCCTGATTTGATCACAAAACCCCCATAAACACCATATTACAGTTATAAACTTTAATAAACACTGACTATGGATTGACTCTGTTATTACATCAAACCCTTTGGAGACCAAAAAGGGACACCAAAAAGGACTGCCACTGTTTAACCCCAGCAGGCAACTGAGCCCCACCCAGCCACTTGCCCACTCCCTCCAGTAAGATGTTGGAAAGAATCAGAAGAGTAAAACTCAAAAAAACTTGCAGGTTGAGATAAAGAGACTTTAATAAGTAATGTAAAAGCTGCATATGCAAGACACAAAATGTAAAGTATCTTAACTACTTTAGAATGTAGAATGATGGAGAGCACATTAATTGTAGTAATTAAAAGAGACAGAAAAATATTTTACTCAGCAGAAAGATTTCAAGGATTGCAAGGCTTTCTTGCATTCTTTTGTGTCATTCATGTGGAACTTATTTCTGTTTTAATTGATGCCAGTCTACCTACTCAGTGCAATTATTTACAGGCACGGTTCAAATAAACTATAAACTTGGTCTAAATATTCTAAACATGATAATTAACATATTATAGGTAGACAATAACTGTAAGCAGAGTAGATCTTTAGGATGTGCCAAATTACCCTCCATTAGTTCAGTTATTGAACTACAGATACCTGCTGCCTCATTTGCTAGCAGTTTTGTTATTTTGCCTTTTGTATTGGCTGCTATCTATTGGATAGTTCATTCTGAATTTAAGAAATCATTATTCCCTCCAGGCATCAGTCTATATTTTGTTCATGATTCTTCAAAGTAGATACTTAGATGCTGATGACAAGTCAAAGTGGATAGCTGGTATTTTTTTAAAATATTTTAAAGCTCAACTGATGCACAAGTAGGTGTCATACACCCCGATTAATTAATTTAAAACCCTCAGGTTTAATGTTTCGTTGAATAGAATGGTGTGATTCAGAAAAAAGAGGTGAATAATTATAAATAAAACTTTGATCATTCTATATTAGTACTGAGCAGCTCTGAACTACAAACTGTCAATTGCAAAACTTGACTTACCCACCAATAGCAACCAAGAACAGCATGCTGTCCTCATCAGGCTGACTCTAAGGGTTGCACTTCTTCCAGTGTGTTGAAGTACATTGACTAATATTTTATCAGCTTTAATTGCAATTTAAATAATTAATTCAACAAAACAACCATTTCATAACATTTTTCCAGTGTAGTTGAGAACAGCACATGAAGTTTGATCTATAAAATCTGAGCTATGATTTATATATTTTGTTCACTGAAATTAATTTGTATTTTACAAGTGTTAATCACTTCAGATTTTGCACAGTTTATATAATCAGAGAATGCATAGACATTCAAGACCTCTATTGTTTTCCCAACAATATGTTAACACAGCCACAAGCTGTGTTAACACAAGCTTTAAAGCCAACAAAACACACTTATGAAATTATTCTCCATGATAGTGCAATCAAAGTTACAAGATAATACAGTGTTCATTCTTTAGATTTCAGTTTCCTCTGACAACAGATTATGCTAGAATAAATTCCAGTTACATCAAAGGAATACTGAACAAGCATGAGAGAAGAATAAGATCTTTTTAACCTCATTTTGTTTTCTAATTGATCCATATGTCAAATTTCATGCCTAAAAGGAAACTTTTTTTTGCTTCCTTGATGTTTGTTCATTCTTTTGCAATAGTATTTTGTATCATCATTGTGTGCATGCACCAGAATAGTGTAATTTGCTTTCATTAGCTTTCAGAAACCATTGTAATTTAAATTATAAAGGGAAAAAATGCCTTATCCATTCACATAAAAATCCCTAATTCCGTTCATGACAACAAAAGTTCAGAATGACTTGATATATTGGCCTGAATAATTAACCATATTTTATATGGGAACTCAACAAGGATTTAGATAGCTTTAATCTTCTCATTTTTCCTTTAATAGACTTCTTCTTAGAAAATATGCATCAGGTAATTCCAGGAAAATGTCTTGCTTTCTGATCTACATCACCAAAACTTCCAGGGATGAACTTTCATACTCTGAATCTCAATATTTTTTTCTTGTTACTCAAGCAATTTTCTTCAACCTTGAGGTCTGAAAGGCTTTTTTTTTTTTCTCCTAAGTTTCATTTTTGTTCTAATTTCACACTTTTCATTAGGTTAACGTATTCTTTTTTCTTTTCCTTTTATCTGTCCTGACTTTTATCCTTCACTGCTAAGTTACTGATTAATTTTATTCCCAATTGTCTGCTCTCCTCCCAGCATCCTACCTTGACCCACAGGTTTTACTTTATAATGTACTATATTTACTTTATGCCACTCTAATGACTTCCTGCATTGTATGTTTGCATTCCTGGTAGAAACTCTAATGCATTACTTGAAACTTCAGCATTGTGCAAGATTTTAAACTTACTCTGAGATAATTCTTCTTCTTAGAATAATAATAATAATAAATTTTATAAAAAGCTTTCCTCCTTGCAATCCATGCATTTATTATGTGAAATCCTTGCTAGCATTCCCAGCTTCAAGATCACTTTGAACCAAACTATTCCCTCCTCCTTGCCAAATCTTCTGGTTTTAATGCTTTCCTCCCTACACCATCCTGTGTAACAATAATAATTGGAGGAAAAAGGAGGAAGGGGGGTGTTGTGAGTTATGATCTCTGTCTTCCTAAGTAGCCATTGCATATGATAATCTCTGTTTTTCAAAAATGGCTAAACATTTGCCCACCAACGGGAAGTAGTGAATGAATTCCTGATTTTGCTTTGCTTGAGTGTACAGGTTACTTCATCTATTAAACTTCCTTTATCTCAATGCACAACTTTTCTGCTTGTAGACTTCCAGTCGTCTCCCCAACCCCACTGGGGGAGAGTGACTGTCAGGAGGGCTGCGGTGAGTCACAACAGGAAGGAGAGGCAATCGACCATCTTTACCTCCTCGATTAATATGCTCATTAAATAATTTTTATCACAGATATGGATTTTCTATGTGAATTGGTGAGCACAAATATATTTATACAAGAGATTGGTGACTTATTTTAAAATTTATTTTAAGACATAGGCAAAATGAATGATTGAGAAAGAAGCTGAGAACCTGTAGGAACTTGGAATTAGGAATCACTGCTTGCTTTTTGGTGACCAGAAGAGCACAGGAACAGTTCAAGGCAGTACAGAGAGTGGCACCCTGCACAATCAGTACAGAAGTTTACAAAAAACCCAAGTAAAAAGTCACATCCATTTATACACAGTAGTTCTGCTGATTCTCTATAAGCTCTTAAGTGAAAGACTACAAAAAAAAGAATTTAAGGTAGAGGAAGAAAAGAAAACGATAAATGTAGTCTCAAAGGAGAAACTAATACATTTCAATCCTTTATGAGAGATCAGGGGTGTTAAATTATTAATATGATGAAAGGTTAAGGAGCATCTGTTTCTGCCTATGGTCCATGGTCCAATAGACCCTGATTCAATGGTGATCTTCCAGTTTACTTCACTTGCCTTAGACCTGCTTTGTGCACTACAGCTACATCATTCACAATAGTCTCCAACGAAAAAAATAAAGTAGTTTCTCACAATGCACTTTAGATTAAGGCTCAAGTCTATTTCCACTACAGTGAACAAGTGTTAGATGCACAGTTTCTATTAACAACAGAGAGAAATCTGTGCCTAATTCCCACATGCATCCTTAAGTGCTTGCCTGTTTGCTGTGGTTTTTAAACTCAGCTATTTCTTGAGATAGGTACACAAAGGAGGAAATAAACCAAACACAAAATCCCCCTCCTAAACGTTTTTTTTTTTTCCTATCACTAAGCATAAAAATTATATCAATCAACATTGCCCAGACTTTATACAAACTGACATTGGTTCTAGGAATAAGAACTGTGTTTTCTCCCATTTCATGTTTTAAAAAATGTAAAAATAAGGATTCTATTGAAGATAAAATTATTTGTCAATTGCACAACTTTTTTTTTTTCACAATTTTCTGAGCAGTATTTAAGTGATAGAATAATTTATGATTACTGAACTACTTACCACAATTTTTAAATTAACTGCAGAAGCCACCACTCTCAATGCTTATCTCTTGAGAAATATTATTGATGGATATGAATCCTCCCATGGTAGTTTCGAAAAGTATAAAATGAAATAATCAAATATCCCAATCTAACGAACTTTCCATTAGTTGAACAACCAACCTACACAGAATTTACGCAAAATGCTCATGTGCATTTAACAAGCCACTTACATACTGGTCTAATTTTAAATCAGTGGCTATATCTATCCTATCTGAAAGGATGATCTTCAGACAAACGAATACTGTCAAAAGCACAGAAACATTTTCTTCTACTTGTGTCTTTCTTGTTTTTCTCCTGTGCCTGGGCATTCCTGTATGCTCAGACTCAGGACTTCCTGTCTGCAAGGGTTACTGACCACTCTCCTGGGTACTTAGTGGAGGTTGGTAGGCAGGTGAGCATTGTTTGAAGGACATCTGAACATGCCTGTGCTGCTGAAGTGAACAGGGTTAGGCTGTGGATCCAAGCAGTGGTAAATGAGTGTCCTTATTTTTTAACACTGGGATGCTCCCTGGAAGGATTTTATTTTGCTACAAGGAGCTCTCTCGCAGGTATTGCCCAGCCGTAGTTTGTCTAGTTTGGATGTTCCCAATTGTTCCACACAGGCAATACTGATAAATCCCATAGGCTTATGGAAGGGAAGAGAGTTCAAACATTTGTGTGGTGACTATGTCTTGTTCTATTTTATTGACAAGTAAAGGGGGCATTTTCAGAACAAGTGTGCAGCAGAAAATAGTACACTAGTAAGACCTTAAAAATCATGACAGCTCCCTGCTTAGAGAGAGTCACGCTAATAAACATGATCATCCGGGAACTAATACCAGAGCAGTCATATTAAACATAATAAATGCTTATAAAAACCAAACCAAATATCTACCTAATAGTTTTTTGAAAGGGAAGAATTCCTGTCTGAATATGGGTTTTTCTTGTAATTTTGTTTGAAATAATAGGTCTCACAGTATTTGCACAAGTGTAAGAACTTTCTACAGTTACTTTCTTTGCAGCTGCTATCCTCTGCTTTCAACTGCTATGCTTTATTTAGGGTGAGGTGACTTGTTCAATTAATTCTTTCAACAGATATTTTCTAAGCTTGGACTCTCTTTCCTCCGCCCTCTTTCACGTCATCTTCTGCTTCCAAGCACTTCTGGGGCTGCATGAACTTGACTTAAGCTGTTTGCCTGTCCTGCTGGTGCCATTTGCCATTTCCTTTTCAAAGGGCTATTGCTACTACAGCTCTATTCTACGCAGGGAGTGTGAAACCTTTGAAACTGATGCAGCTTCATTGCAGAGACTATCAGAAGGAAGTAACATAAAAAGAAAATCACTTCATACCTGTTTAACTGCTGTAGGATTTAACAAATTTTAAACAAATGAGAAGTAGATAGATGTTTCTAAATGCTTACTACTTGGCTGCAGAACCATGTTGATTTCAAAGGTATTTTCTCCCTGCACAGAATAGAGGGGCAGCAAAAACTGTTCTTTGAAGAGAAAATGCCACCATCAGGAAAGGAAGACAGTTCAGGCAGCTCAAAGAGTCCCAAAAGTGTTAGGGAGCCACGGAGGACATCTAAAGGGGAAAGTCCAGGCTGTGAGCAGCCTGAGGAATTAGTTTAAAAGAACCCCTTTTCCCCACAGAAATCCTTCAGATGAAGCGGCAACTGTTGGATTCTTTCACGGCTAACATAGAGGGATCAAGCTCAAACAGTTCTGTAAGTCCTACAAAACAGCAGAGGATAACTAAAAGGTCTAAGTAAAGAGCAGATCGTACATTAAGGCATTTTCCTCTCCTGGCATGTAAAGTGAAGGGGGGAGGGAGAGCAGAAAAATTAATAATAAGTCATAAGTAAGACTCGAGTTTGAGCAACCGCGTTCTTTCTAACTACACACAGCTTGTTGTTTTAATTAGATAATAGTGGTTTTCTTATACTATTAAAAAGCTGCTACCTTTTACTTCAGAGGTGACTACATTGCAGTGGGGGTGAAGGATAAGCTGTTTGTACTTTGTTGTGTAATGCCCCCGAGCACCATATAAAGAAAATGACTATTGTACATGCTTTGTAGCTTGTAAAATCCTTTGAAATAAAATGTGGACTATAAACATTATATAAAAAAGGATGACTGATGAAGAACTATATATTCTTGATAAGTATGTGTTTATTGGCAGGTAATTAAAAGGAGTCATCCGATCAGGAAAAAGCTTTTATCCCAAGAATTTTATAACCATATTTAGGTCATTAGTTTTTGAGGTATTTGGATGATTAAAGATTGAGAGATACTAATGAAAATAAAGGCTTTACTTGATTTCTGCATTAAGAGTATGCAAAAGGTGTATAAACAAAGATAATGGCAAGGAAGTAGTTTGTCAATAGAACCTTTTTAATATAAAAAAAATGCTTAATTGAAGGATGTGTCTCAGCAGGAAAACAAGGGTTATTTAGCTATAACTTGTCTTTAAAATGTATTTTCAACATCTATATTCACAATGTATGTGTAGAGGAGGTACTTTGAGGGCAGGTAGCTGGTCTGATGAGGCATGTTAAAAGGACTTGCATGTACCTCCAGCTTCTTTATTAAAGTAGTGTGAATTTAAATATGAGAGCACTTTGATTGCCCTTCATGCAATTTCTGTCAGTTACACTCACCTGTTCATAGCTCTAACCAGAGCATCAGCCAATTGTCTTTTGAACAGAGTCTTACAGTGCAAATCCTTTTTTCATGTCAGCTGCTAGAAACAGTCAGAAATTAGAAGGCAGGAATAATGGCTTGTGAGTGGAGTTTTAGGCAAACAAGTTAGAAGTAAACCTTTTTGACCCCTAAAGCAGTTGCCTGTTTACTCCTTCCAACTCTACATGACCCAAGCAATGCTCCTTACAGAACACCATCCAGTCAGAGTCACTGACTGATGATTCAAACCTGAGAGACAATTCTCCTTTTCCCATTTGAATAAGCATCCCATTTGTTAGCTTGATATCCCTGGCATTTTAAACCATAACACTGCAGCAACAGCAAGTATGAACATAAACATTTTCTACATAAAAGCTTGAGAGGCTCAAGCATGAAGAGGTTTGTTGGTTAGATCCCTGGTTTCTTAGGTAAAGTGGCCTAAAATCAAAGCAGCAATTTTTCTAAGGTAACCTTATAGAGCTGGCTACTCAATGAGAAGTACTCTAAGTTTAGATCAGTAGGCATACAACCTAACTACAGATGCAGGATGATGAAAAGCCAATGGTCTCTTTTAATCCATACACAAAAATGATGCATGCTGAAAATTAAAGGTGGAGAAAATGGTTTCAAATTTGAGGACATGAGACTGAGTTATTTCAGGGCACATTGGTCTGGATTCAAGATAAATTCTGATACTACTTTAGGTGAATTACATGCTTCCCAAAGTTGGACTGCGAGCAGAAACAACTATATAAACTAAATTCTCCCTTACATTCTTCTAGCTGTCAATATCACCATTTAAATGAATCTGAATGACATAGAAACCAATGCACATTGTTTTTCAAAAGGCCTGCTTACCAGGTGCTTAGTCCATTTATGATTAAAATTTCTGATGTAGATAATGACCAAAATGTTTCATCAACTGCATGAAAGAAAATCAGCAATGCTTGCCCTGAGGAAAAACACCAGGTAAATTTAAACAGAACCCATAGAATCATAGAATCATCATCTAATGGCCTAGGTTGGAAGCGGCCTTAAAAATCACCTCATTCCCACCCTCCTGCCATGGGCAGGGACACTTTCCACTAGACCAGGTTTCTCAGTGTTCCATCCAGCCTGGCCTTGAATGCCTCCAGGTATGGGGCATCCATAGCTTTGGGCAACCTGTTCCAGTGCCTCACTATCTCACAGTAAGAAAATTCTTCCTGATACTTACTGTAAACCTGCTCTTTCAGTTTAAAGCCACTAAAGCCATTGTCCTGTCACTACCTGCTTTTGTAAATAGTCTCTCTCCCTCTTTCTTGTAGATTACCTTCAGGTACTGGAAGGGTCACCCTGAAGCATTTTCTTCTCCAGACTGACAAATCCCAATTCTCTTAACTTTTTGTTACAGGAAAACTATGGCTGTAGGAAGTGTAGGAACTTAAATAGACAAAACAATTGATTTTCTCACTTGCTGGAAAATATAATCCATTTGACTGAATCTTTTGTGATGTTAGACTGTCAGAAATTATATAACCCAACTTAGGATCCCTCCACCATCCACAGGAGAAAGTGGAAAAAATTGACAGGTGATGCATCTGACCCAAAAAAGTCTAGAAATAATAATGCAGTTACCATGTCTTGTACTGCAAGACTCTCAAGATTTTAAACATAACTCTCTCATTCATTTTGGAGACAGGACCTGGAGTTGCCACATGCCAGCCTTTCCATTACCTCGATGACTTCAGACCCAGAAGAAACTTGAAACTGGAATTTGTCAATTACTCTGACCAAAAAAAAAAAAGACAAAAAAAAGACAAAAAAAAAGACAAAAAAAAAAATCAAGAGTACACATTTCTTTTTGAATTCTGTGGAAAAAAAATTATCACCCATTCCTTGAATGTATCTTTTAATGTATGGCATACCCCCATTCCTTGAATGTATCTTTTAAGACATTATCTCATGTTTTATTTTCTTAAAGTCTGAACTTAATACATTTTCAAGTATGAGCAGACAAACTGTGAGAAGTTGTTTCAATGAAGTCTATTAATAGAGTGACCATGTCCTTGCAATGTGCATGAGTTTCCATTCTATCTTACGTTTCTGTATAGAATATGTTCATGTTACCATGTGCTATTGTCTGCGTATGATGATGCCAATGCAAACATAAAGTGCTGACTGATGAATTTCTGGCTGAGGGAGGGAAATGGTGGTCCATTCAACAAGATTGAACATCATGTCTCAAAATATTGTTGCATGTGTGTTTTAAAAGGATGATATACTCTGGATCAGATATTAAAGTAGTGGGATTCAGTAAAGGTAAATCATGTTTGTCCAAACTGATTGCCTTCTATGATGAACCAACCACCTGGCTGGGTGACGGGAGAGCAGTGGATGTTTTCTAACTTGACTTCAAAAAGGCTCTTTACACTGTCTCTCACAACATTCACAAAGACAAACTCAGTAAGTGCAGACTTGAGTGAACAGTGAGGTGAGAGCTGGCTGAACAGCAGACATCCAAGGGTTGCAATCAGTGGCACAGGATCTAGTTAGAGGCCTTCAAAACTTGTGTCCTCCAAAGTTTAAATAATGGGCCCAACATTTTTTAACTCCAGTGACTTGGGTGAAGAGGCAGATGTCTCCTCAGGAGCTTCATTGTTGACACAAAGCTGGGAGCAGTGGGCAATAGCCCAGAGAGCTGTGCAGCCCTTCAGAAGGACCTGGATGGGTTGGAGAGATGGACAGAGAAGAACCATCTGAAATGCAGCAAAGGCAAATGCAGGATCCTGCACCTGGGAAGGAAAAGCCCCAGGCAGCAGTACAGGCTGGAGACTGATGTGCTGGAAAGAAACTCTGCAGAGCAGGCCCAAGAGTCCTGGAGGACAACAAGCTGTTCATGAGCCAGGAGTGTGTCCTTGGGGCAGGAAGGCCAATGGTATCCTGATGTGCAGTAGGAAAAGCATTGCCAGCACATCAAGGGAGATGATCCTGCCCCTCTATTCAGTCCTGGTGAGATCACTCTGGGAGTCCAGCTGAGGGCTCCAAGAGAGCCATGGAGCTCCTTGAGTGAGTGCAGCACACAGTGAGTGACAAGGTTGATGAAGGGATTGGAGCATGTCTCAGTGAGGACAGGCTGAGGGAGCTGGGCCTGTTCTGGCTGGAGAAGAGATGACTGAGAGGGGATCTTGTCAATGTCTGTCAGTGTCTGAAGGGAGAGTGTCAAGAGGATAGAGCCAGGCTCTGCTCAATGGTATCAAGGCGTAGGATAAGAGGAAATAGGGAAGGAAGTGATACCGAGGAAGTTACACCTGCATATGAGGAAGAGCGTTTCTAGTGTGCGGATAATCAAGCAGTAGAACAGGATGCCCAGAGAAATTATGGAGTCGCCCACACTGAAGATATTCCAGAACTGTCTGGAGACAATCCTGTGCAATGTGCCCTAGGATGGCCCTGCTTGAGCAGGGACCAGATAGCTCAATGTGGCTCTTTCCAACCTTACCCATTCTATGATTTTGTGATCATGAATTTTCCAGATTATTGGTTAAGCCCTCAAAGCTTCTTAGATCTTGAGATGTTGTGGTGCTTTCATTCTTTTTTTTTCCTTTAAAATTTCATGAAACAAGTGATGCAGAATGTTGTTCCTTGAGATGAAGAGATATGCATATCCAAATGCTTTTTCAGCATGGTTTTATAGAAAGAACTGCCAAAGAAACACCAGAAGAATTTGGAGGTTGTAACTAAAATTTTGTTTAGTGTAGCTTTATTATAATTGCATTTATTCACCACTTGTCAACATGCTATTCCATGTGGAAGCATGAGAACTTTCTCATTAAAAGATATAGAGCAGGAAAAGATGCTGGTAAGGAATGAAAGGCAATACCTCTTATTGCCTTCTCAATGGACCTTTCATGCAGATCTTTTTCAGTGCTGACAAAAAGGGTGACAATGACCCTGAACTAGAAGGCTTTTTTGGTACAGAATATTTTTCCTTTAATTAGTATGAAAAGGTAAGAAAGCTGAAGGAAATTAGTCCACACAGAGCACTGATCATACTTTTACCTTCTTTTGTTTGTCCAGTGAAAGATTTACATTGATTGCAAAGTTGCAGTTTAATGACTGCAGCACTTCATCACTGAATAGATATTTTTACCCTCAGATAGAACATTTTCAGTTGTGGATTGGACCTCCTTTGGGAAACTAAAGCATTGAAACCATGATTACCTCTGCAACACAACAATGGTGAATAAAATACTGGCATCCATTCTACAGTATCAAATGGGGTTCAGAACACAATTCTTGTATTCTGAAACACTTTTTCAGCTATTAATACCTCAAAATATGTGCAAAACTCTCAAGAAAATTAAAAGATGAGAAGAATTGGTCAAGTATATATTGACAAATGAACAGATATGTGAAATTGGGATATAATTACTTTCTGAAAGAGCAATTGTGCTTGTAGTTTCTAAGGACTAGCAGAGGACTTTTTGTGTATCCCTTGCTCTCCGTTTCCATAGCTAGAGCTGTCACAAGTTATGACGGATCTGAGTATCCAGATACAAATTAGTATTTCTTTCATGACCTGGAACTTCCTTCAAACATGACTGAATGATGATCCAGAGGAAGAGAACTTGGAAAAAAAACTTGTCTGTCAAGATCTTCTTAAGTTAATGACTATAAGAAAAGGATGACAAGAACTCAAAAGCCAGTAGGGCAGGAAGAAAACAGTGAACACACATGCTCTAGTCAGCCTATTCTACACATAGGACTTGAACAGCCTAATGCCAAAATCTGTTATCTTGGCTGCACCTTCCAAAGATTCAAAGTGGTTATTTTCAAGGAATTTCCAGGAATACCATGGTGTGAAAATAATTAGCACTTTTCAGAGAACTTGCTTCTTCCTACAGTGGGGATGCACAGATTTTCCAGAGTAAAAGCTGGAAGCAAGCCCTCTGCTGTGCCTCTCCATTTGCTGTGAGAGACTAAGAAGTCTTGGAATAAAAGGAGTAGAAAAGGTATGGAAGTTTACTTTTAGTACTGTAAAACACCACTGGTAAAACTTGAAATTTCACCTAAGTTGCCCACATGAGTAAATACTTGCAATTTTTTTTTTTTTATTTGGTCAGGAAAGCCAATGAGCATTTATTCCTTCTCATTCAAATGATTGATAACAACAGAGATATAGGTCTACTTGCAAGCCCAGCCACCTCTACATGATACACAGAACCTTTGTTTTGCCTTTTGTTTTGTTTTGCTTTGCTTTGTTTGCTTGTTTGCTTGGTTTGGATTGTTTTGTTTTGTTTGTTTGAATTTTTCACTTTGGGAAAACCACATAGGGCAGGAGAGCCCATAGCTTTCTGCCAACCCCAGGATGTCAGTCTGCAAGAGAAAAGACTCTAAACCACAACAATATGTGAGAAACTGTTCACTGGAGAAAAGGCAGAATTTCCCCAAAAACTTGTATAAAGGAATTTCATTTGAAAAAATGCCTTATGCAAAGTAAAATGAGCCAGTCAAAAACATATTCTGAACTTTGTAAACTGGAATGTGAGCAATTGCTCTCAGAAAGAAAATTGAGGTAAGCAGGAAAGACTTTAAAAGAGCTCAAAATGCTGCTCATAGAATGAGGCCTGAAAGAAGCTGTTGAGGCAAAGTTACCCTCAGGCAATCAGCCCCAACCTGACATAGACACAGGCAAATTAGTTGCACAAGTGCTGTTAACTGAGCTCATTCTGCAGCAGAAACAGATGTATTCCAAGGTGGAAAAACACAAGCTAGAAACAGCAAAGAGGAGGTAGGACACAGACAGGGTGGCAGGGAGAGCTGCTGATGCTGCTCATAAAGCTTCAGCAGCAAAATCCTGGGGCAGTTTGTACAGGGGGGGCAGCCAAAGGCAGACAGAAGTCTGAGACTACGCACAAACAAGGCAGGAGTTCAAGGCTTTTATTTCTCAGTCCCCTCTCCATGGAGAACTGTCTCAGTACAACAGGTCTGTGCTGTGAAGAAGGAGGCTGTTATAGCAGAGAACGTGGGTTAATATGCCAGATTGTGACAGACTGCATATGGTCATGTACATGGGTAACTAAAGGGGTGTATAGGTTACTAAGCTTTTGTGTAATGCCTAAGATGAATTTTTTCTTATCTTTGGCTTTAAGTATGAGGTTTACAAAATATATTTTGAAAACTTTAGCATTATTTTCTCTACCAAGACTTCTTTAGGGAAAAAAATTAAAATTGAGCTCCTGATATAATTACAGAAAAAAATCAAAAATAGCAAAATATTTTAATAATTTTATTTGTAAAAACAAAAATCTTTAATTCTTAGATTTAATCCTTACATTTACCATACAAATAGGGATGGGGAGAACAAAGTAAAAATATGAAAATGTGTTGCAAACAATAAGGTAATACACAATAGAACTTTTTTGAAACAAGAAATAAGTAACTTAACACTTAGGTTGAAAAATATGCTTCAAAAATATGTTTGCAGATTTTGCTTTGCATCTCATGCTCTAAAATAGACCCTCTGCAATAAGCTTCCATTTTTGTGAGGCTATGTTTTAACATGCAAAAAATAATTTTCAAATAAAACCACTGTCTGAAGTGACATACAGTAAAATTCTCCTTAAACTTGCTTAACTTATGAACTCTACATATGTGTGGTTTGTCAGCTGCTTTATGTATGGCTAGGGGGCTTTCAGTGCTATGAACATACAGTAAGTTCTTGTATTTTACTGCATTTAAGGTAGCAGTGCTCTTGTACCAAAGCTATTAAGCCTCTTGATCTTACAATCTCCTGCTGCTGCAACAACTTAGCAGTAGTTTCAGTACTAAGGAGGCATATTGCTCATCTCCTTCGGGGTCTCCAGAACTCCTGCTACGGTGATGAGTACAGAGACTTAATGCAGTCATAATATCCAGTATGGATAAATGCCACCATTTAATTAGCTATGCAGTCCAGAATGTATTGCAGTCTGATTTCTAGAGTTTTCAGGGTTCTATATTACCTGTGTGGCTAAATGGAAATGCTCTCAATACAAAGTGTCAGGTGCCAAAAAACTATTTGTGTTCTTCTGTAACTGGTAACGTTTTCTCATAAAGTTCAGTTTAAGATATTTGCTTTGATCCATTCTGGTTTCTCTGATGTTATGGGGATGCCACTGCCATTGTTCCAAACTTACTTCATAGATAGATCATAACTAGAAAAAAAGTCAAGGTCCACTTACAGGCTCATGTGCTTTTTCTATGCTGTCTTCATGGTTGATATATGCTCCCAGAGAATTCATGCTGCTGGGAAACACTAAAAGAGGAAAGTATTCCTTGGAGCATTTATATATTCAATCTTTAGCATGCCTGAGTGAGATTCACTAGACCACCTAGAGCTAACCTATAGATGTGCACAGCTCATTTAGCTGGTTTGCTTATGTAATTTCTAGAGAGGACATACACTTCTGCAGTGTTATTCACCAAATCATTCCCTAAAAGTCCATTTTCTCCTCTATTGGTGACACAGGGAAGCTGGGGAGGTTAGCTCAGATGCAGACACTGAAGCCCTGGCTATCTACACTCAAGGTGTTCCAGCAGCCACAGAGATGACTCCAACCCACATGAGATATAAACACACTATTACAAGACAAGGACAATCTGAGACTGGGCTCCCCCAACCTGTGCATATCAGATCCAACAAAAAAAAAATTTAAAAAAACCCTCTGAATTTTGCTTCAGAATTTTCCTCAACCCTCTAGTGGGGGACTCACATCAGAAAAGGCCAGATGTGAGATGGGTTTGGACATGAATCACTAGGGGAAAAAAAAAAATCAAAATATCCTATTCAAGGATACAGCTAAATCAATTGAGATTAGGGATTTGAAAATAATAGAAGGTGGATCCTCCCTCACTTTTAACCCTTTGTTCAGCCAAAATAATGGCCTATTATATGTGGAGAGAGACAATTATATTTAGTGCTTCTTAGGAAACATTTTTGTATAAGAATATATTTGCAGGCTATGCAATGCACCAAGCATAATGATGTCCTCCAATGAGCATAATGTCAGGTATTCTTATGCATATCGTTTTCTAGTGGGTGTCCAGCGTGGATAAAAACTTTTTATACTACAATACAGATCCTGGAGATTCTCCATTTAAATGACGGAGTAGTTTGGATTTGGAGCAAAAATCTTGCAGTATCCTTCCTACTTAGGATTTTTGAATTCCATATGGTCACATTATGCAAAACTGTGCAGTGGCAGGAAGGGGAACAGTTCACCACCAAGTCCTTTGCAGGCACAGAATGGTTCCTTTCTTGAAGCAATTAATGCAATTTTCCCTGCTAAGGAGGGCATAATCCATAGTAAAATGTGGAATACCAGTTTTATGATATTATTAATTCATTTAATTTTGTCTTAATTGGAATTTTTCAGTACACAGAGGAAGTCATCCACCAGCCATCTGTTCTTATATAAAGCAGTCATTGCTAAATTATCCTGCATTTAACTCCCGTTAATAAGGTTAACATGGCAGCTTTAGCTTAACACCACTGCTTCTCGCTGTACTATGTCCATTTAAGAATGTAGTTCATTTCTTCCCAAGATGACTTCATAGGCAGAATCAATTTCTCTTAAAGGGTAAAAACCTGACACTGCTTCTTACTAAAACTTTTTTCTCAATGCTTAGTTAAAATACCTTGGCAAAAAAGCAAGAGCTCTGCTAGTTGACAATTTGGAGAGTACATTAAGTAACAAGTTTATAAAGCTGACATTCTATATCAGTGAATTTTGAATACTGTCAATCTACTTTTATACCCCTAGGGTATTTTGACAATTAATGAATATATGACCAAAGTTCTCACATGGAGTACAGAAGTTTTAAACTACTGTGGTAGCATAAAATCACAACCAGGGCTTGAGACCTTCTACTGGAGAATGTTTCCTGTCACAGGTTTTTTGCAAAGGATCTCCTATCATCTTGAAGGAACAAACATTTCCCAAAGTCTTGACATCGTCTTGAAGAAATCTTGGGTAAGCTATTCTTCTGAAGTAGCAAACTAACATTCACAAAAAAGCCCCAACAACAACAACAACCAAAAAAACTCCCTCAAAACCTACAAAACCCAATAAAAACCACACCCATCCCCACAAATTCCAAACCCAAACTCATGCCATTTTTTGTGGTGGAAGTTGCTAAAATTACAGAATGGCTCAACTTCACACACCATCCTGCACTCAAATTGGAAACCGAAATAAAAGAGAGGTGGCTGAAATCTACCTTATCTCTTCCTTTACAGAGAGTTTAAAAGTATGGCATGTTACTTTTGCTTTATCTACAAAATGCATTTGCTTGTAACTATTTGCTTGTATAATATATATGTAACTATATACGTAACTACTTTGCTTGTATAAGCTCTGTAAACTGCCTTAGTGACAAAAGTTGTTTCCAGGGTGAATGAATAATAAGTGTTAGGGAATAAGTTTCTTCATAAAGAAACTGTTGAGATGGCTAGGACATTGAAGTCACCCTGCAGCTTGATTGAGGAGAGCTAACTTTAGCCTCTGGAAGTTCAGGGAAAATCTCATGGGAACAGATCATGCAAGGAAGAGGGGTCCAAGAGAGCTACTTGATATTCAAGGATCACTTCCTCCAAGGTCAAGACCGATGCATCCTGATGAGCGAGGTTTAGGCAAAATGGTCAGGAGACCTACATGGATGAATAAGGAAATCCTACTATTACTCAAGCATGGCCAGGAAATACACAGAAGATGGAAGCCAGGCCAGGCCACTTGGAAAGAGTATGGAGAGGTTGTAAGAGTAAGTACAAATGAGAGAAGGAAGGCCAAAACCCCATCAGGAATTAGATCTGGCCAAATAAGACAGGGACAAAATAAAGGGTTTGTTCAAACACAAAAATAACAAATGGAAAACTAAGCATACTGTGGGCCTGTTACTAAATGTAGGGGGCCCCTGGCAGCAGGAGACAGAGAAGGCAGTTACTGAACACATTCTTTGCATTGGGTTTCACTGACAAGACCAGCCCTAAGGGATCTCTGATCTAGGAGAGTAGGGCAAAGGAATCTCGGAAGCAACACCTTCCTCTGGTCAAAGAACTTTGGCTGAGAGAGCACCTGGTCAAATTTGACATCCACAAGTCTATGGGCCCTGAGGGGTTACATACTCTGGTGCTGAAAAAACAGGTGAACACCAAAGCAAGGCTTCTCACCATCATCGTTGAAAGGTTGTGGCAATCAAAAGAGGTGCCAAAGAACTATAAAAGCAAATGTCACCCAAATCTTCAAAAAGGGTAAGAAGGATGGCCCAGGAAAGTACAGGACAGTCAGCCTCACCTGTGTCCCTGGAAAGGCCATGGCATGTCTGATTCTGAGGGCATTACTATCCACATGCCAACAAGAAATTGATCAAGAGAAGTCATCAAGGATTCAGTAAAGGTAAATAATGTTTGCCCAAACTGATTGCCTTCTATGATGAACCAACTACCTGGCTGGGTGAGGGAAGAGCAGTGGATGTTTTCTAACTTGACTTCAGCAAGACTTGCACCTTGTTTTCCACAAAGACAAACTCAGTAAGTGCAGACTTGAGTGAACAGTGAGGTGAGTTGAGAGCTGGCTGAACAGCAGACATCCAAGGGTTGCAATCAGTGGCACAGGATCTAGTTAGAGGCCTTCAAAACTTGTGTCCTCCAAAGTTTAAATAATGGGCCCAACATTTTTTAACTCCAGTGACTTGGGTGAAGAGGCAGATGTCTCCTCAGGAGCTTCATTGTTGACACAAAGCTGGGAGCAGTGGGCAATAGCCCAGAGAGCTGTGCAGCCCTTCAGAAGGACCTGGATGGGTTGGAGAGATGGACAGAGAAGAACCATCTGAAATGCAGCAAAGGCAAATGCAGGATCCTGCACCTGGGAAGGAAAAGCCCCAGGCAGCAGTACAGGCTGGAGACTGATGTGCTGGAAAGAAACTCTGCAGAGCAGGCCCAAGAGTCCTGGAGGACAACAAGCTGTTCATGAGCCAGGAGCGTGTCCTTGGGGCAGGAAGGCCAATGGTATCCTGATGTGCAGTAGGAAAAGCATTGCCAGCACATCAAGGGAGATGATCCTGCCCCTCTATTCAGTCCTGGTGAGATCACTCTGGGAGTCCAGCTGAGGGCTCCAAGAGAGCCATGGAGCTCCTTGAGTGAGTGCAGCACACAGTGAGTGACAAGGTTGATGAAGGGATTGGAGCATGTCTCAGTGAGGACAGGCTGAGGGAGCTGGGCCTGTTCTGGCTGGAGAAGAGATGACTGAGAGGGGATCTCGTCAACGTCTGTCAGTGTCTGAAGGGAGAGTGTCAAGAGGATGGAGCCAGGCTCTGCTCAAGCAGAGCCAAGCCATAGGATAAGAGGCAATGGGGCAGGAATCGATGCCCAGGAAGTTGCACCTGAATAGAAGGAAGAATATTTTTATTGTGCAGATAACCGAGCAATAAAACAGGTTGCCCAGAGAAATTACGGAGCTGCCCACACTGAGGATATTCCAGAACCGTCTGGAGACAATCCTGTGCAATGCGCCCTAGGATGGCCCTGCTTGAGCAGGGACCAGATAGCCCACTGTGGCTCTTTCCAACCTTATCCATTCTATGATTTTGTGATCATGAATTTTCCAGATTATTGGTTAAGCCCTCAAAGCTTCTTAGATCTTGAGATGTTGTGGTGCTTTCGTTCTTTTTTTTTCCCTTTAAAATATCATGAAACAAGTGATGCAGAATGTTGTTCCTTGAGATGAAGAGAGATGCATATCCAAATGCTTTTTCAGCATGGTTTTATAGAAAGCTCAGCCAAAGAAACACCAGAAGTATTTGGAGGTTGTAACTAAAATTTTGTTTAGTGTAGCTTTATTATAATTGCATTTATTCACCACTTGTCAACATGCTATTCCATGTGGAAGCAT
Source organism: Zonotrichia leucophrys gambelii (assembly GCF_028769735.1). Classification (NCBI taxonomy): domain Eukaryota; kingdom Metazoa; phylum Chordata; class Aves; order Passeriformes; family Passerellidae; genus Zonotrichia; species Zonotrichia leucophrys. Next base: position 122,646,109 of record NC_088171.1, on the reverse strand, counting down.
GAGAACTTTCTCATTAAAAGATACAGAGCAAAAAAAGACGTTGGGGATTCTCAAGAACCATCTGGACATAATCCTATTTAAACTACTTTGGGAAAAAACTGCTTGAGTGGGAAAGCTGTACCAGATGACCCACTGTTGTCCCTTCCAACCTGACCATTCTCTGATTTTGATTTTGTGATTTTTGATTTTGTGGTTTATTTCCATAGTTATAGTATCAAAGGTTTTTTCCAAATGTTTTAGAAGACATGGATGTTTGCAAACTCGAGTGTTCAAGTGGGAAAGGACTTGGCATGTTTTAATTGATTAATTTGGCCTGAGTTTATTTGGGTGGGGAAGAGGTGTGATAGAGGTCTCAAAGAACCACATGCTGTTTCTATTGCTATAATATACCCTAAATTTCCTTCAACTCTAAATTTTATTGGCATTGAAGCCAAACCACTCTACATGGAAAAGTCATTAAAAAATCAAGCCCTTCTGATTTCAGTTCCAATGTAAAAAGCTTTTAAACTACAAAATTGTTCCTCAGAACCTCCATTATTGCTAAGACAGTTTCATTAAATAAATATGTATCACTGTAAGAAATAAATGAGAAGCAATAACTGCCCTGAAAGGCTAGATTCAGTATAGACCAAAACACATTATAGGTGTTCTGAGTCTTCTATTTTTATTTGTAACCAACAAAAAAATTCCCTAAGTATTATGAGCATGTACAACAAAGGGATCTTTCAGGAAATTAGTAACTAAAGAAAGAGATAAATAGAATGGGAATGTCTGTTTCCCCCCCCCCCCCCCCCAAAACACACCATCTCTCCCCAACAATAAGCAAACAAAAAATCCCTTAACAAACAAAACAAAACACAAAAACACCCAAAAGAGAAAAAACACCAGTCTTCTCACAGCAAATTTGCTTGTAATACGAGATGGCTTGTTCAAGCATCCTTATAAAAGGGGCTGGTAGAAGTGGGGCTTAAGTATTGTATTTATTAACTCCTTTTCAATTTCCATGTCATGTTTGTTCAGGTTACTTAGCTGAAGATACTGCTTCTGTTACTATCATCTCTGCAAAGTCAATCCAACAGATTAAATTAAACCTTCTTTCTTTCTGCCTCACACATCATAAAACAACAAGAAGAAAAAACTATTTCAGAAGGTACATGCTGTTTCTGCTATCAGCTGGTAGTGATGGATGAAACAGAAAGAATGGAGTTTGATTTAATCAGATAGCTTAACCTTGCAGAGAGAAGAAAGTCACCTATATAAAGTATTCCTGTGTATATTTTATTTTCAGACACATGTGTCCATGCATAAATATATATTCTAGACATATGAGTCTATCATGTCTCACTTTTTATATTACAGTGAATGAATATATAGAAAAGGTAAGGTTTACTGTATTCCATGCATAAACCTATCAATGTTTTATTCAGATGACATTTTGTTAATCTTACATTACACAAAGTAACTTCTCTGCCCAAAGAAATCTGCACAGGAAAATCTGGTCAACACATTAGAGAGGGGGAGGGAGAAGGAGAGCTAAACATTCTGCTTTTCAAACAAGGCACAGGTCACAAACATTTAACAAAAGGGATTTCTCATCTCTTCACTATATTATTTTCTGCATCCTTTAGTAAGATAATGGTTTCATTTTAACAAGACTTGTCTTTTCACAGTTCCCCCTTCACCCTCTCATTCCATTATATATAATGGACCATATCCTGCAAAAATACACATAGAAAAATTAATCTCATAACTAGGTATTAGAATCAAACACATATAGAATTATTTTGAGTAAAACAATCTCAATAAAACACAATCAAAGCAATCACAATATTTGTTGTCTATTTTTCTTTTGTGAAAAGTTGCTTGACTGTCTGACTCAATAGAAATATTGTGTAGAGTTAAGCCCTGAGATTCACAGAAAAATGCATACTGTGTGCTTCCTTCATTTGTTTGAAAATGGAAAGGGGATTGCATCATGAGCAGGCTGTTTCAATTATATTTTGATATTTTTTGCCATTTGAAAGATAGCATGTAACAAATCATGTCAGAATATTTTTCCTACTGGACTTCTATATCTATCCAACAGTCAAAATATTATTTGTGAAGCATGAACATTTTAATAACTATTCTTCTGGTTTTGTGAGCTAGTTGACACTCTATAATAGCAGAAAAATGAAACCATGTTGAAGATTTATCAGAACAAAACACTGGAAATGATGAATCACAAGTAATGAAGCAGGAGCTAAAGAAGAAATAAATGTGTAAGTTTTTGCTTGATTGAAGAAATGCTAATACATATTGGTATGTAAGTTGTGACACCCTGATACAGATGTACAGATACAGCAGTATTTTATAATCAAAATAATGTGGTAGGGAACAATCCCTGGAAACAAAATTTGAAGACCTCATTATCTGTGTGGTGTTAACCAGATCAACATAGGCACAGAGTGAGTGCCTGAGGTCGCAGCAGTGTCAGTTTAGGAATAAGAATTGCAGACTGGGTCTGGACACTGCAACACATGGCTTGGAAGTGTGGCTGTTGGTGAAAAGGAGGAGAAGGCAGTATATAATATACTGAGAAAGTTCAGGATTTGGTGGGAATTCATAACATGGCAGTTGCAGTTGCTATAAGCTGATTGCCTAACTTTAAAGCACTGTGCAGCAATGAAATGGGCAGGTTTCTGCTCCCTGCTCCCAAATATCCTTTGAAACTGAAGATTAGGGTCAGAGCTGCAGAGGACAGGCTGGAGGCATAAGTGGCTAACCCTGGGTAGGAGAATTTATTAGGGTCAGATATTCAAAGGGAATTAAATCCATCCATCCTCTTATGCACTCAGAAGAGAAGTAGTCTGACTCTCCACCATTTTATATAATATTTACCATGTTCTTAGAATGTGTGAAAGATCTAAGGGGAAAGAACTTAATTTATTTGCATTTTAAATCCACTTTTATGTGACATAGCAAATGTTACTATCTTCTCAGCATGAACACATACTCTGAACCAAAAAATTAGGGTTGTCCTAATTTTGTCCACACAAATGTCCTAATGGGTTTCATGTCCATCTTCTATTTTGAGATCTTATTTTGAAGTAGACATGCAGGAAAAAGGACTGACAGCTTAAAACATGAATCAAAATATACAAGCTGGAAGTTATTTGTCTAATTTCTGAGATATAGGACCACAAAAAAGATCAGAGGACAGATGGATCACTTCTCCTAGGAAGAAAGCCTGAGACTTTTGAGATTGTTCAGCCTGAAGAAGACTTCAAGGAGACAACATTGTGGTGCTCCAATGCTCAAAGGGGATTTATAAGAAAGAGGAGTACACAGCTTTTAGCTGAGCCTGTTGGACGAGGGGTAATGTTTTAAACTGAGAAAGGGTAGATTTAGGCTAGATCTAAGGGACAAGAATTTTATAATGAGTGTGGTGAAGCGCTCATTATAAGCCAGTTGCCCAGAGAGGTTGTGGATGCTCCCTCCATGAAAATCTTCAAGGCCAGGTTGGACGGGGGTCTGAGCAACCTGATCAGATTGAAAATGTTCTAACTGAAATGCATTGCAGGGGCACTGGACTAGACAACTTTTAAACTTCACTTCCAGCTCAAACCATTCAATGATTCTATGATGCTATGAAATATGAAGACTCCATCTACTGTATATTTCCTTTCCAAATAAAACACTTTCTTCCACCTAATCCTTTGGAATATTGCATGTGCCAGGTGTGCTATGGTCTATTTGTTACTCTCAGGCATGATTTTTTCATCTTCTGAATAAGGTTGGTCCACCTTTCCTGAAATAGAAAATTGTACCATAACTTCTCTTCCATACTATAGCAAAGACAAATGCAATTTAGAAGGATGGCTCAAGTGAACCCAGCAAAGCAATGTAGCAGTTTCAGTCATTACTGCAGCTGCTACTAGATCTGACCTTCAAGAGGCACAATAGTTCAGAAGTGGCTTGTATCTGCTGAATCTAAAACTTCATTGCTGGTTGCAGGTACTAGCTGAAACAATCAACTGAATGAAATGATAGGAATAGTTTTCTGAAAAATTTGAAATTCATTAAAATATCATAAGACAAATTAAATCAAACCCTGATTACTAGGGGATAGAGTTAAAAGAGAAAAAGTATTATATTAACTAAAAGCCATGAAAAATATTCTGAACTCAAATTGTTTACCTGTAACTGAAGACCATGTCCCTCATCTTTATTATGAGACTTGAGGCATATAGACCCCATATGCTTCAATACAATGTAGGCAAGACAAAGCTAACCTGAGGTCCAAGCACAGTTTTTCCCTATTAAGGAAACTGATCATAGAATCACCCAGCTGGAAAAGACCTTTAAGGTCATGGAGTACAACTGCTGGCCTAACGTCACAAGTCCTATGTTGAATCATGTCCCAAGTGCCACATCTACATCTCTTGTAAATTCTTGCATGGATGGTCACTCAGCCACTTTCTCTGGCTCCTGTTTCCAATGCTTGACAACCTAATTCTGTGAAGAATTTTTTCCCCTAATATCCCATCTAAACCTCCACTGGCACAACTTGAGGCCAACTCCTATTGTGTTATCCTTAGGAAAAGACATTGATGCCCACTTTTCTATGGTCTGCTTTCAGGCAGTTGTAGAGAGTGAGAAGGTCCCCTTGAGTCTCCTTTTCTCCAGGCAAAACACCCCCAGCCCCCTCAGCTGCTCTTCATGAGACTTGTGCTCCAGATCCTTCACCATCTCCATTTCCCTTCTCTGGACATGCCCCAGCATCTCAATGTCTTTCTTGTAGTGAGGGGCCCAAAACTCAATAGAGGATTTTACGTGCAGGGTCGCTAGTGGTGAGTACAGAGGGAGGATCACTTCCCAGTCCTCTTGGCCATGCTATTTCTGATACAGTATCATATAGTTTCCACAAATTAACATCCCAGGATAAGATGACACAAAAGCTTAAAAAAACTCAGAGAGTTTTGATTGATTTTTTGACTTAATAATTTAACCTGTGATTTTTCCATGAAAATTGCCAAATATAAAGTTGCAATAGCATATTATTATTACATGTGAACAGATAAATTCTTTTGTATCTGCTTGAGTGGGCTATGTCTAAAGGATTACTGTAATCAGAACATAGTACACACAAATTTCATAATGTTAATCGATGCTTAATCAATGTCTAATATCCAGTGTGCCATATACTGTGGTTTCTGAAAGTTATTTTATTACCAGGGACTAGGCACAAAATAACACTACTGCTGTGAAGTGAGAAAACATTTCCTATTATACCAGTGGAAATGCTAGAATGACTAAGCAACACATTTTTCAAAATGACTCTTGGATTAATGTTTATGGTTTTCACATGTCTGACACTAAAATATGCCTGGGAAAATATCAGAAAAATAGCAAATCTGATGGAAGTTTCAAGTTCTGAAAAACTTGCGCAGGAAGTTGCCATGATATTAGATGAGACAGGCTTTTCTGCATCAAAACTATAAATCTGTGTTCTGATCCTCTATTGACTTTAGTATATGCAAATAACTTTTTTTTTATGAATATATTTATCCATTTAAATCTTACATGCTTCCAGTTGATTCTCTCACACATTTGATGCATTAGCATGTTTGCTTGGCCTTACTAATGCCTACATAAGCCAGATGAAACTGGACCTTCAGTGTGCTGTACACTTTTTGAATTTATACTAGACAACTCAGCTCTACATACTCATTTATGATCTGAATACAACCAAGAGATCTGAGCTGAGAAAGAATCACAGGGACGCAACGAAATAAGCCATTCCCAAGCGCTTTAGAAAGATAGTGATAGACTTGCAAAGAAAATTTCCCTTTCTTTTCCCAATACAGGAATCTATTCTCTTAACTATTTGTGTTTTCATTCCACAGAATCATAAAATTGTTAAGGTTGGAAAAAGCCTTAAAGATCATAAAATCTAGCCAGCAACCTAGCACCACCATCTAGTTCACCATCATGTCATGCCCTCAAGTACCACATCCACGCTTTTTTTTTAACACTTTCAGTGCTTCATTTATTTCTCTAGAGAGCTTATTTAAGGAAAGGTTTTTGAAAAGAGATTGTTATACCTTCCAATACTTTAAAACAGCAAAGAATCAAAGTATGGAAAGCTACCTTAGAATATGAGAGGTCTTCAAGCAAAAGACGAAAAAGTCATGATATGGCACAGAGTGATTTGTGTGATAATTGAATTTCATTCTCATGTAAGCACACTCTGGTTTTGCCTTCACTGTTGAAAGAGAAGAGTATTCTATACTAAATTTTATGTCAACTGCGACTCCCATACTTCATGCTGGCCAAGCACTGCAATGAAACAAAATTTTAGTGTCTTTCTTAGATTTTCATTTGATGCTCTCTTAGATTTTAGCATGTTTCATAAAGCTTTATATGCTACCTAATAAGAAAACCTGTTTAAACAAGGAAGATTATGATCCCCCACTTTACTAATGAGTAACTGAAATGGAGAAATCCTTCCATCTTCCAGTAAGTCACTCACAAAAGCTGCTGGCAAAGAAAGGGATAAAAGCAGATGTCTATGAAAGTCATCTTTACCTTGCAGCTGATCCTACATCCATTCACTGCACACTATATACCTATTTCAGTACAAAAAGTAGTAGATGTCACTCTGTTTCACAAGACATAATTCAGACATTACAAAGTACAATATACAACACTTTATATCATGGCAATTCACTGTGCAGCTTAGACATAGGCACCAAGTGTGTTCAGTGAACAAGGCAGTGATCCCACAAAAATAATACACAGCTGCTGTGTAATTAAGAACGCTACTGCAATGCACATACCACAGGTGACTGTATAAAATAACTAAAAGAACTTCAGTTTTCATATTTTCTGGCTTTTTGATGATTCATTTGAGTTATGTCTAAATATTACAATGAAGCAATATGTTAGACATCCCTGAGCAGGTAAGTTTACAATTACTTGGAGCAGTGTAACCTCTGAAGCATAGCACTGCACCTGGGCAATTAGCTCAGGCGTAACTTCAGTCTGAAGCAGCTTTATTACTTCCAGTTCCAGAGTTAGCTCATTTAGTGCCTGTTTAGGAATTGCTCTGACAGGTACATGCTTACATTTTGTTTTCCGTGGAAGGGAGGAAAGAAGAAAATACTCCTTTGTGCCAAGCCTGATGTAGGTAGCCGAGTACTCTCACTTCCTTCTACAGACTTTGTAGGGAATCAGGACATCCCCAAAGCCCTGTCTCCTCAGAACTTCATATTCCACCGTTTCCTGTTAAAGCTAAAATTCCACTGAACCTTCCTGTATGTGCATATGCACATCTAGCAGAATCCTGAAACACCATGGATTCAGTGGAAATTTCCCGTCAGTTTATACATGCTGTCAGAGCCAGCTATAATAAAGAAACCACAAGTTACTTGCTTTAATCTTCAACAGAACACCAGGATTTTGGCAGGAGACACTTTCATCAGAAAGTTTATAACTAACAGTTGGGGATGTTTTCCGCTAACTGGCATACGTCAAAGGTAAGTACAGTTTAATTATAGCTTGTGTGTTTATTCTTTAATAATGAATTTGATTTTCACTGAACATATTTAGTAATCAGGGAAAAAATATATTCCCCCAATTTTCATCATCAGCTTGCAAAATATTCAGTTAGCTCTCAGCCTTCTTCCCTGGAAAATATTTTCCCAAGCTACTCACATGCATAACTTACTTTTTCAGAATAAAACACTGGAGTAAGCAGCTGACATAAAACATGCTTATTAAGTAATGCTTAGTATAGTAATGCTTAAGTAATTAAGCATTAATTAAGTAATGCTTATTAAGTAATAGACCTTAAAAATATTTTGCAAGGTTAGGTTGTCTTTTCAAGTACCAGAGCTCTAACTTCCTCGGCAATTTTCATGCTGCTTCTCCATCTTTGGTTTCTAATGCTTCTACTGCTACAAAACTTTTCTACCTTCACAACATTAAATTCTATTAAAAAGAATGTGCCCTAAAAGTGAGATGTGCCCTGAAAGTGAGAAAAGAAAATTACTTCAAAAATTCATATAAAAACCTTGAAGCTCATATTGGAGATTCCTTCCTGACCATTTTCTTTCTTCCTTATGTTTCCAGAAGAAATTAATTGCACCAGTGCACTGATAGAATGACAAAAACAATGCTACATTCTGTGCCTTCTCAATTATCCTTTTGTCCTTTTATAAAGAACAAGCCAAAGAAAATTGATCCATACAAAAATAAAGGAAACTTTCAATCAGCAAAATAATTTGCCAAAGACAACAGTGTAGCCAGATCAGTTACAGTTTTTCAGAGAACTGAAGATTTCAGTAATGTTATTTAAGTTTTAACATTAATGAAAAAGCTTAATTCAACCTTTTTTTTTGGGTGGGCCAAGTGAGTTATTTTAACATATCTGAGTCATCTGCTTTGCGCCTTGATCTTGCCGCCTCAATCAAAATGTATATTTTACTAGGAATTTTAAATTATAATAACTTGCATCAGTTTTATACAGGAAGGCTCATCAAATCAAGTCTTGCTATCAGAAACAAATATGACCTTTTATCCCATTAATCTAGTAGTTTTTAGATGCTTCAGATGCTTGTGAATATTAGAAATCATCAGAATTTTTCCAGACCATTCTTGTTCACGGTCAGTTAACACTGTTGACACCAGCCATAGCAGCTCTGTCAGCCTTGTGTTTTAAACTTGGTATCCTACAGTCAGCCTTCATTCTTCTAGGCTAAACAATATCCAAGCTCTTTCAGCACTCCTCTTTTCCTTCCCCTGACTATCCTAGTAGTCTTCCTCTGTATCTGATGCACTGAGAATTCTTTCCTGAACAGAAATTGATCCTCAGAAATTAGTTTTATAGATCTTTTATGGTTTAGGTCCCTGTTGTAGTATGTAAAATTTTGTTTATTTTTTTTTTGTTTTTTTATTAAGAAACGACCTTCTCTGATTTGTTATTAATTTCTTTGATGGTACTTGCAGTTCTAGGTGTTACCTTTTCCATGGACTTCATGGTTCCCCAAATTTTCATTTTTTATTGACAAGCGCAGTGTAAGACTCACACCTACCTTGGAAGGTACTTCTGACCCAGGAAGTACAAAGACAGCAGCTGAGGAGAGGAAAATACATATCATTGTAAGGTGATATTTAAGGGAAGTGAAAGCTTCAGGATGAGCTCGCCATTGAAGAATACATACAATTTCTAAAAAGCTCTAAAATTGTGAAAATGCTGTCTGTTTATGTCCCCTTTAGAGATTTCTGCAACCTTTTCTCCAGGGCAGGAGTACAACACCTGCAGGAACAGTAGCAGGTATTTTCTGGGAGGAGGGCCAGGCACAGAGACTTGGAAACAGGCTGAAAAAAGACCAAGCAGGAGGCTGACAATTCAGTGGAGCAAAGACACTCTCTCACGTTTGTTTTTATAGGTTCAGGCATCTAACCTTTTTCAACTGGATCACAGCTGGCCTCTCTAAAACAACTTTAAATCAATGTATCGGTTAACAGGTTCAATGTCTTAGGGGGGTAGAAGTGCCTGAAGGTTTGGAAGGCAAGATCCACACAGCAATCCCAAAGCAGTGCAATCAAAATTCTTGCAGCACCATACACTCTCACTGACACACCTTTCCCCCAATAACCTCTGCCTTTAAAACATTTATCCTTACATTTTAAAAGTCCAGCTAAGGATATTAGCCTCTCAGTAGACTGCCATTAAAATGTTGCATGCCTCTTTGAAAGCTTAAATGGTGGAGTTTTAGTGTCAATAACCAATTTTTATTTCTGTTAAGATGTCATTGCACTAGTTTTTGGAATACAGCTGCACTATTTCCTACATCTTCATTAATTACTTGTTATAAATTTACAATTTATATTGTCACATTGTATGAAATATAGTCTGTAAAACCCTGCTGCTTTTAAATCCAGCTTGTGTCAATTTGTACTGTCGAATGCTTGAGTCTCAAAATGAATATATGCTTTATTTATAGGAAAAATCAATACTTTTCTAACTTGCAAATGTTGAGAATCACACTTTTTTGCACAGTTAGAATTTTGTTTATTTTTATACAGTTATTGGCTTTTGTTTCCTAAAATAGGATCGACCCAAATCAACGAAAAAAAAAGAAAGAATTCTATTTGTTCTTTTTATTTAATAAAAATTTAAAGCTAAAAGCTGCTTAGCCACAAGGGAAGCAATGCAGACCAGTGATAAAGCCAGTAGTCTCTATTTTTAAAGCTGTCTTTTATTTCTGTAATGCTGATGGCCAAACTCAAGATTTAAGTAACACTTCCCCTTGTGACCAGGCTGCTTTCAACTTTTCCATTTTATTAAAAGAGCTAAATTGAGGGTATTCCGTGAGACTAATTTGGAGTTCAGCTGTTGTTGTTGCTTTTAAATAAAAAATGAAAGCCAGAACTGGTCTAGTCATCAGGGAAACAGTACATGAAGTTGGGAATAACCCATACCGTGCTGGGACTACAGAGTGTTTGTATAATGTTTGTGATGTGGGAAGTGTTTGATTATTGAAACCTGTCAGAAAGTGAGAATATGCATGACCATAAATACTGGCTTTTATCTCTTTGCTTATTTAATTGTTATTGCAAAACACTTATTTTAAAAAGTCATTAAAAGTACAGTCTCAAAGTGTTGCTGAGATGTGTTCACTATCATCTGATTTGCCTTCTTCCTCCTCTTTGAAATACTGTAAAATATACTTTCATTGCAGCAATTTGGAACTAGCCATAAAAAACATGTTCTCAAAGCTTCATAGTCACTTGGATAATTCTGTGTAAGAAGTATTAGTTTAGGAGATAAAACGGAGTTGTAAGTAACAGTTTTTTCATCATTCTATAATTTCAAAATAGCTCCTTAAAACAGCAGACTTTGCAATGGTTTTAGGCTTTGGCTCACACATTGATTCTGAGCCAGAGAACACAGAAATGGATTTCAATCTCACCAAAGATGTATTGGAAGTAACTGTGCAGAGCAGTTCTACAGATCCCCCTGAAGTTCAGGAAAACACACATACTTAAGAAGTAAGCAATAACTGTGATTTCTTTTACTTTCAATCATTTGCCTATATTGTCTGCGTACCTTGCTTGAAACATCTGTCATCAAATGTACAGTGAAGCCAGTGAAGATTTTGGTATAAACAATTGTTCCTAATAGATGCATTTTCCCCATGTAGCAATTCATTGGTATCTAAAACAGCATACCAAGAAGAAGCTGCAAGCACATTCTGTTAGACACAGGGGTGACACGAGTTAATTTCATTGCTGTCAGGAGATATCTTGATGGGTATATATTGTGCGTTATCATGAGTTACCACAGCTGCAAGGGATTATGTCTTCTACTAATAATGGCATAATAGAATACCCTAACTTGTCACAAGATTTCAAGTCAGCTATGAAATTAGCCTATTTCATCACTGGAAAAAAAAATGTCTCTACTGATTTACCCCCCCTTTTTTTTAATGGGACTTTGGTGCTTTTGTAAATAGGAAAGTTTCAAGGAACTGTGGAAAGGCTTCATTTATTGAATAAATTTTTCATGTAGATTCTAAAATTCACTCTTCCTATTTTGTGTACACAGATAATGTGAACCATAGCACCATTTTGTAGACAATTAACAATTATTATCTTAAACCAATGGCAATTAAAGAAGTAAAATCTACCCTCTGGCCTAAGTCAAAATCCCCGTAATGTCAATGTTTCCTGCAGCAACCTTTGGAGGCCATCAAACTTCACAACACTGAAGAATGACTTTATTAAGAAGTTCTAAAAGCAGCATGTTAGGCCCTAATTTATAGTTCTTAATTCCCTTTTAGGAAGAAACTTAAGAAGACAAAAATGCATCAACAAAGCAGCTCATTTTTAGGGAACGTGATGGTTTTCACTCCTGGATGAATTTTGTACTGGTTTAGCGAACCTAATCAACTCAACAAATAACCAGAGATGTGCTACAGTACACACTAGGGAGGCTCTAGAATGTACCTGAGGGAACAAGAGAGCCAAACTCCTTCCTCCAGTGGCAGTAAGCCATTAGGCTGTGTCATCCCAGCTTGTCTAATCAGTGGCTGTTGAAAACAGAAGTGATTTTTGAAGCTGGATGGGTCCAAATTGCTACAGGCCACCAGGTGGGAAACTGAAAGAGCTCTGTCTGTAGCCACAGCTAAAAGGTGCAACAGTGAAATTCCAGCATTGAAGAGGCACACCAGGTATTACCACAGTGAAGTCCCCCACTCAAACCGGTATTTGAAAACCACTTAAGAAAAGAATAACTGCTGCTGGCCATTTAAAAGTGCCCAGACCTTTAAACAGTAGGTCTTACTGTGAAAAGCAAGTTAAAAATATTGACATTAACAGAGAAATAGCTTATTCATCTCCTCCTAAGGTTTTTCAAGTAATTTGGCAGCAACAGCTCTGTTTTATCTGATTTGAACTATAGTTCCACTTTCACCATGTCTGTGACCGTACATTTCAGATCAGATCCAAAAGCAGTGTTTACAACATACGGCTGAATCTCTCTAACAATGCAGCATGTATATCAAATAGAAGGAACAGAGTATCTTGCATAAGACTACATCGAGGCAAAAGAGCAATCAGCAGCTACTACCCTCTGGTTGTTTCCTGAGGGAAAAGAATAGCTCGCTCAAGTGCCTCTCAATAATTCTTGCCAGGGTTTCCAGCAAGGTCAACAAAGCTTCATGGTCAATGGCTAGTGAAAGTGAAAGGATTAGCAAAAGCATTTAATTTTTTTCCATTGATGACAGCAGATCACTGAGCAATAAGATTTCCTTTCTTACTCTCAGGGTCATGTAGATGAGCTGTTCCTGCTGAAGTTGCAGGAATTAAACTTATAAAATATGCTTAGCAAAATTTAGGGGAGAAGTTAGATTTGATTTTAATTGTTTAGCAAACCTCAAGAGCTATAGTTCATAAATTAAAAGGTTTTGTGAGCACAAACATTAATTGAGTTATATGTGCTTTCTGAAATGTACTGTCAGTAGGTTCTTGAAAAGATTAATGTTCTTGTGATTTTTTTGTATGCATGTCTGAATTTTCCTCTTGTCCCTGTGGGTTCTGTTTAGTGGCATTTAGGTCCTCTGATGGAGCAGATGACTTTTTGCAGCTGACAGTGTTGTAACAGGGATCAGAAAAAAGCTTATTGCTCTGACCCCCCAGTTTGAAAGAGGAACTAAAAATGCAGATACGGGTAGAAAATGCTATTTAGTGCTTTCATTCTGTTGATAAAAGCAGGCTTATTATCTCCAGTGAGAGAGGTATGAGCCTTGCCAGAATCTTCCTAAGGCCTGTTGAAGGCACAGATTTCCCCAACGGGTTTTGTTTTCTTTGTTCAGCAGATAGAATATTTCTGGGGAGTGAGACAGATAGAGGTAGGGAAATGTTGCTTGTGGTGGGGGTGCTGGTGAACACATGTGATCTTTGTTTCCCCATCTTCCCATTTATAACCCAGAGCTTGCTCCAAAGTCATCACAGGAACTCTCACCCAGCCCTTTCCTTTGGTAGTGAAAGAAATTTCTACCTTAGTAACACTGTTCTTTCCTCTGCCTCTTCATAGGCAGTCACAGACACAGCTTTTCATATTTTCATGATGTTTCTATATTAAAAATCTGGGAATTATAAATGCTTTATAGGTTTCTCTGGCCAGGTCTGCGGAGGGAGCATCAAAAGTAACTTTATTTAGAAAACTCTTAGGAGACAGGATGAATGCTGTTCTTTTTAAGACTTGAGGGAAGTCTGAGCTATCATGAAAACTTCCTTTTTTTTTTTTTTTTTTTTTTTTTAGGAAAAGAAATAGTGTCTCTTCACTTAAACTTCCTCTATGTCCTTTATTCCTCCTATTCAAAAGCTGCCCATAGAGAATTAGTTTGAAAAGAGGCAATTAAAATTTATGGTTTAAATTTCTAATTAATATGCACTAAAATTCTTTGTGTTTGCTTACAGGCTGCAAGATGTACTACCATATCTATTGTTTGGTCATTTTATTTCATTTTGTTTTAATGAGAATTTTGAAATCAATTTTTTGTCTCAATTGTATCAGTGGGGGATATAATTAAGAACAGATTTCAACATTGTAAGGACTTCTCCTGGGTAACGTAATTGAACTGAACATCTTCAGCTGGGTTCCCAAAAGAGAAGGACTTCAGCTAGGTCAGTAAAAGAATTTGGGTGGAGAATTGTGGTCTGCAAGGCTTGCAAGTGCTCAGTGGGACTGTGCTGGAAGCAGAAATTCTCTGGGCTCTGCTTTCTGTATTCAAACTGCAAGATAACCTTCTTCCCTAAATACATAAATTATAACAAGAGGGAGTGAGATCAACCTCAGATAATCCTAGGAGAAGAGAAGAAATGGGCCCTCCTGTGAGAAGCAAGAAGACTAATTGTGCAGTAAGTAAGCTAAAAGCTGCCTAACAGCAAAATTTAATAGAAAAGGTACAAAGGCCTATTTTACCATCAATATGTGTTTAATCATAAAAAAAAATATACAGGCAGGTTAGCTGCCAGGACAGAGCATTATCTAGAAATATAGGTCATGTGTATCCACATTTCTACTCAATGGACTTATACCATGTACAGAAGGCCCTTAGATTCATGCTGCTTGCCAAGTCTTTGAGCAGCTTACTTTCAACAGAAACCAATCAATTTTATGAAAGCAAAATGCAAGTCATCCCAACTGACAAGAGGCCTAATGGCAGACCATTTCCCTTTTCACTGGTAATAACAATATTCCCCAAATATTAGAGTTAAATTGAAATACACACATGTCCAAATATGTAATTTCTCAGAGTTTAGATGGTTAATACCTATAGTTAAGCACATAGGTCTCCATCAGTAACTGAGACCACACCCTTGGACAGCATTTTAAAAGGCAGATTTTAATTATTAATGCAGGGTAGATATAATTTATTGTTACCACTGGCACTCTTAGAAGCCATTTCATTAAATTTCAGGTATCAACAACAAAATGAGTAACGACCTAATTAAATATAGTACAACACAAACTCTCAGTGGGTCTAAGTCTTGTATGGCATACAAGGCTATACAACAGAGCAGGCAAAGGAGTCCCTGAACACAATCATAAGATTGTAAGGATCTGTCAACTCAGAACCATCAAGGAACTCAATATTGTTTTCTAAAATGGATTAAGCAAACCATATAATAATTTCTTTTCTCCCCTAAGGTTTAATATATTTTAATTGATTTAATTCTGCACATGAATGTCCAAAGAGGACTTGAATATAGTTACACTATTTTATTTAAAATATGTATCTTTAGTTGAATTCAGATTGAATGGCCTGAAAGTCCCTCTTTCTCCCCATAAGAAGCTTTAAATAAGTAATGTCTTAAAACTGCATTTTGAGAAGAATAGGAAACAGCTTTGAGCAGCTCCCTTCCTTTTCTCTTCTCTGTATCTGGTGCTGATGGGCCATTTGAGGACTTTCCTCCCTTTCCCATGCTAGGACCATTGTAGAGGGATATTAGAAGCTTTGCTGAAGCAGAAGCAGAATCACCTGATTTCTCCTTGGGGTGTCAGATGAAGACCATTGAAGCAGCTCTTTTTTTTTTTTTTCCCCTGTTGTGCTGTACCTGTAATATTGCAAAATTCTTAGGAGGTATGCTAAACTTTGTGCCTGTTCTTTTGTTTTAATTACTTCCCCCCTTCCCAAGATTCAGCTTGTGCTGAAGTAATAAGAATGTACCCTTTCCCCTAATCCATTTGTGAAACAAAACACAACATAAAACAATACCATTATCTGGATCACAATACTTGTATTTCACATATTTCACCTCAGTCAAAGTGCCTGAGAAAACAAAATAAAGGAGCAATCTGCTTACACATGCAGAAGCAATAGTGATATTGCAAGATGACAGAGGAGGAATTTTTTGTATACTATGTGAAAAGGGATGAAATTTGCAAGCTAAAAACCAAAAACATTACAATTTTTTGTTTTTTCTCAGACACTACAATGTGATTGGCATTCAAAGCAATGCATTCTCATTGATCCCCTGCCTGGTGGAGAAAGGCAGTTACACACATTTCTGGTCAGACAACTTAGTAATTTTGTAGATTAATCTCCCCTTATTTCTTCTTTTTTTAATTTTCTTTTATTTCCAGGAGTTTATTTTTGTCAGCAGCATGTTCTTCTGAGAAACCCTGATTCCATATCAACCATTGCAACCTGAATGCATTTACAGTGAAAGCTGTGTGAGAATTCTCCCTGGGCTTCTGGGAATGCCAGATTGATTTGTGTTACTGGTGTTTAGTAGAGCAGTAGGTTACTACAAAAAGTGATTTTGAGATACGATCTCCAGTTGAAATCCATAGCTGTAGGGAGTGATACTTTGAACTAGATATTTTTCCTGCATTTTGGGACCCTTGGACTGCCATCAATAGTCAAAAAGCACTAAGTCCTAAAGTAATCTTAAGATGTTTATACTAAGTAGAAATGGAGACTCAATGCAGGCAAGATATTAAATTAAATGTTTGAGCATTTTAATTTTTTTAGTTATTATTTACTGAAACCTGGGGTAAGAGAATGCAGTGAACTGAAAATACCAAGCAAGGGACAAAAATCCATTTGACAAATCAGGTCACTAAGGAACTCTCTGAGGCTTTAGCTGTTGAAAAGACTTAATTTTTTAAGACAAGCTTTTTTTCCATCATGCTGCAACATAACCTTTTCTTTCTTTCTCCTCTGTCCCACTCAAGCTGCTATACTTTAGGATCAGTTCACTCTGTTGAAAACCCATTGTAAAAATGTCAGGGTTCATATAGCTCATTGCTATAGATGACCTTGTAGTACTCTTTGCTCTTACATCACTTCTTTTAATTTCACCTTCCATTAATCATCCCTATTTCTCTCTAGTTACAATGCATCTATTATACTGTTGTTGGATTTTGTTTTTCTTTCCTCTGAAGCTTCCTGGTCTGCTGTTTTTCTTCGTCTTTCTAATATTTTCCTTTTCTTTTTCCCTTTTTTTTTTTTTTTGTATTTTTTCCTATATCATTTACTCTTTTAATCTCAGGCACAATTATGTTTTTTTATAGACAGTGCCTGTAACATTGTCTTATAGACATTGCCTGTAACAATACCTGATTAAAATTTGTGCAAAACCTATTTATGTTCAACCTACAACACAGAGTAGTTCTTGCAATGTTATTGCTAGATAAATTGTACTTCATCCTGAGTTAGTTATTTCCATGTAGATTCCCCAGTGTGAAGCAGAATCCATTGCCATACTCACCACACTTCCCACTTGGCCTTCTATTTCTAAGCCATTTTTATTTTTCCCATGCTGTTACATGTACATTCTCAAAGTCAATTTGTATTCTTGAGGAAACTCTTTTGGACCTTTCTTTTCTAGTTAACCTAAAACACCCTTCCAAATCATATTCCTTTAAACATCTTTCTTCTTTCTGTTATTCCTTCACTGACATAAGTTTTTACTAGGTATTTAAAAATTTATATCTACAATTTTGTTACACTTTAAAGCTGTATTTTTCCTTTCTCCAATTCTAACTATCCCTTCTATCCTTAAATGCCATAGTCTGACATTTTCCTTGCCTTTTTAGTAGTTATTGTATCTCTGCTTTTAGCTAAACACAGTTTAATTTTTGCTTATAACTCTCAGGTAAAAGTTCTCTGTGTCTGTCCTCAAAATCTGAAATAAAATTATACGATTTTATTAACTTCCTAAGTTTATAATTAATAGTTCTTCTATATGATTAAATTAAATTCAAATATATCTATCTATATATTCAAATATATCTATACATTCAAATATATATCTATATATATTCAAATATATCTATAGTGGACAAATACCAGTCAAAAATAAAAGGGAGTAAATTACATAAGATTATACATTTCTTTTTAAGTTGTTGCAATTCAGAGACTACCTAATCTGGTTCACATCCTATTTTTAGAAAATATTTTCATAAACTCCAAATTTACTTCAATATTAGGGCACAAAATCAGAATGAGCAATCGGAAATATGTGCTGCCATTCCATTGTATCATAATCTTCAATTCAGATGATTTTGTTTTTTATACTTATGATTTTCATTCCCCTTGAGCAACATATAACTATTTTTCCCCGCTAACCTCTTAAATATCAGTGTACGATTTTGATCATAGTGACATAAAAACTCAGTGTACTATGTAATTTATTTTCCAAACTGAAATTGAGAAATTATTTTTAATGCTGATACTCTGACCTATAAACATATCACCTAGAAAGTACCTTGAAAACATTTTCTTCCTTCACATAGTCAGTCTTTTAAAATCAATTTGAATCTTTTGTTCAGTGAATAATAATAATTTCTGATTACAGAAAAGATTGCAGCACACATCTAATGTGGTGCTTTTCTTTCCTTTTTGCAACTGTTAATTATCCTTGTCCTATTACAAGTACAGTTACTCCCTGGTCTGCCTACAAGATTTAATTAATATCACCTTATAGAAAACATAAGCAGTTTCACTCTACTTTATGTTTGATGTTTTTGCTTCTTCTTATTCTCCTGCCACATAACAGCCATTATTAATGATCACTTCTTCAGTGCCACATTTCCTGGAGATTTTAAAGTGGTTACTTTCTCAGCACCCTCCCTTAAGAAGCTTTTATGTGGTTCAAATTCCATTGCTAACTATCATGCTATTTCTAACCTTCTATTCCTTAGTAAAGTTCTTGAAAAGATATTCTGTTCTTAACTTCCCAAACACCTTGTTAATAATAATCTCTTTGATTGTTTCCAAGTAGAGTAGATTTTCATCTCCAGCACAGAACGAAACTGTTCTATTCCACTTACAAGAGTTGAAGATCTCTTGAAATCTTACCTAGTGATCATAGTTCTTTTCCCTCCTCATTATTTTAGATGACAGTATGGCATCTGGCAATAAGAACTTAATATTTTATTACAGTATTACATATCATGAGATATTTCCAATTCTTGACAACTTCATTTTAATGGTAGCACTCTTTTCCTCTAGTTGTTATTTGTCTCTCTTTTTTTT
The DNA here is from genome assembly GCF_028769735.1 of Zonotrichia leucophrys gambelii. NCBI lineage: Eukaryota > Metazoa > Chordata > Aves > Passeriformes > Passerellidae > Zonotrichia > Zonotrichia leucophrys. The sequence continues at coordinate 122,627,069 of NC_088171.1, read as the reverse complement.
GCTGTTGTAAATTTATTTTATTCACTTTTGTAATATATTGGATTTGTTAACTTTTTTTTTTTTTTCCTTCATTCGCAACAGTCCTGCAATTACTGGAACAATATTATAATGGTAATAACATCACACTTTGACATTTGAATTTTTAATTAAATTACTGATCAACTCTCAACTGCAGAGTTTTACCAAGTGCTACTTAGAGATGCTAAAGAAGTTCAGCCATTGATCTCAGAACTTAATTTTGTATAAGCTACTTTCATTTTCATACACTTCAGGAACAGCTTGTGTTCCTCAAAGAAAATTCTGCAAATTAACATACTGTACTTGCATGTCAGCTCACTTGCACAGCTAATTAAATATTTCTCATGTGCATTACAGATGATGACTACTTCAGTTTATGTTTCAGAGATGTTTTCCAACATTCTGTGATTTATTTATAGGTATATCTGTGGCACTAATCATTGGAGTATTTGAGCACACAGAAATGATTAAAGATACATCAAAATTACTTCTGGAAGGTACCACTTTTCTTTCTCTGCTTTGAAGCTGTTTCTTTACCATAATCTTCTGGAGAATGATTCCTCCTGTGTTCAGTGTCATTACTACATACCTATTGGGGAATGCCATTTAATACAGATATGCCTTGTAGTGAGCTTGAAAGTCATGTGAAAGAGGCTCCACTTGTTTGGGATCAGCTTTGTAGGAATTTATTTCTTATTATTGGCCTGTCACTGAGAATGCCCTCCTTTCCATTGTCACAAGATGAAAACCAGGGATCTATCAGCCAAGTATCCCAAATGAGTGTAGCAATCACACGGGGAAATTGTGAAAGACAGTGCTTGAGATAAGTGGGCTTCAGCCTTTCATATGGTTGATGAGGGAAGAGAAGGGGGAGGAAGAAGCAGGACAAGGTTTTCAAGGTACTTACTTTTAGTATGAAGAACTCTAGTTTCTCTTTATTCTCACCCACATAGAATTCAGTTCTCTTTTGAGGTAAAATTATTCTCTATTAATAATTAAATAATCAAGATTCTGTCCACAGTAGTTGGGTAAAAGCAAAACCCATTTAAGGAAATTATAGACAATGTTAAAAATTAATTTCTCAAATAGGTCTTGTAATGATAATTGTCTACTTCTGAGAACACTGTCTTGAGGCAAAACAGAACTAAAACTCAAATATTTTTCCCCTCTCTGAAAAAGACTATATAAATTGTAAATTTAAAAAAATTGTATTTATATCTATTTTAAAGTTCTCATATTTATGTTCCCCTTCTGGAAAATCCTACAGTAAAATTCTATCTCAATTATGGTCCCTCTGGAGTTTCCATTCCCCAAAAAAGAAAAACACAAAAGTTTTTGATCAGGAGTTGAATTTTACTTGTGTATGGTGTTGCAATGTATTTGCAGAACAGGGGGAAAAACTCTCAACCTGATGAAGTTCAAGTTTGTTTGTGTGTAAATTTATTTTGACTTACAAGACTACAGATTTTACGCATGGGCTGCAGAAGGTGTGCAGGCATATCCATGACTTTATTCTAAAGTCTATAGGACCCCAAAACCTCCTCAAAATTTCCAGAATCCAATTTCAGCATGGCAGACAAGAAAAAGAAATGGTAAAGTGAAGCAGATATTGCAGGTAGATTTGCAACAGTATTTCTTCCCACCATTTTCCCATGCCTCAGCTCACTGGACATAGATGCAAATTCCATAGCTTTAACAAACAGTTAACATGCTAATGTGACAACAGATGAGCAGAGGTATCAGGAGGCAATTACTGCAGAGGCCTCAAAAACTAAGGTAAATTTCAGTGACAAACTGTAGGTATGACATAAGCCATTAAAATTTAGAGAAACTCTGGACAAAAGGCAAAACAAGATGAACTCTTGTGAAGTTTATCCTTGAAAAAACAAGCAAAACACAGATTCTATTCAAACATACAAAACATGGAATGACTTCAAGTGGACTGATATGTTTCATTTTCAAAAGGGCAAAACCATCCTTGTTTGAGATTTTGGTCCTTGTTTGGCCTTTTTTTTTCCTTTTTTTTTTTTTTTTCCTCTAGAAGCTTTAACAAAATTAATAGGAAGTTATTTATACTTCTTATTCACAGGTGCCCCAAAATGAAAAACCATACAGCTCTTATCATTAATATAACAAAAACTGTATGTAGGAATGCATAGCAAAACAGTTTATTTCTTGCAACTCTACATATTAGACAAAAATAAGTCTCAGATTCCCTGCAGTAAAAATATGTTGAAAAGAATGTAGTGTATCACTTTCGAGTTTGCATTGTACATAAAAGGCATGACAGAATCAAATACACTGTTAGAATAATGAGCCTCCAACCTGAGCTAAAGGGAACACCTGAGCACCTGGAGTTCGGTTTGGTGGAACATCCAAAACCTCTTTCTTGCTGCTTGTTCTGTGCTACAAGGTCCTTAGGAGATTGATTCTCCATTAATTAGTTAAAATCTGCAGGGCCAAGTTCAGTTTTGTATGGGTAGGAGTGAGGAGAAGGGAGATGCGGAGAAGGCCAGCTCAGATGTGTGTCCCTGCCCAGATGGCAGAGCAACGGGAGCCTCTGCACAGCCAGCCTGAATGGCACTGGGTCAGGAATGAGCAAAGGGACTGTGCTATGGCCACCACACTTCCTCCCTCTGGAGCAGCCATTCTTTGTTTTATGGGCAGCAGAATATAGAGCAAAGCTGGAAAGTACCTGATTACTGTAGAGAATGATTCAGAGCGATACATCAGGAGTAGGACTGGTAATAAAGCAGGCAACCTGGAAAGAATCTGGGTAAAGAAGTTTTAGCAGAGCTCTAATACCTGAAAAAAGTTCTTTCTGGGATCAAGTATTTCAGGGGCAAGCATTAACCTGGACAAGGTAAGCACAATTTAAGGGAAGGAGACAAGAAAATGGCATGAAGTAGCAAATACAAATTATAACACACCATCCAGTACTTTGGGAAAAAGCAAGAAGCCAAGAAGCCTAAAGGATAAAGAGTTTTGTGTTAGACTAAACACAGTAAGACAAAGGTCCATCTAGCATGAGTGAGAGTAAAATTTTACAGGAAGAAAAGGAGTGCAAAATAGCTTGTCTAAAAATTTGAGAATTCTGAAATATTTGGAAATATTTGGACTGAGGGCAAGAGACATTTTTGTTTGCACTAGAATACTGGTGTACTAAGACTTGGAGGCTTTATGCATTTTTTTTAATAATACAGGAAGGAGAAGAACATATGGTGGCTCACTCAGGGTAAATTCAGACAGAATCAAATCAAACCCAAGGGAGTAAAATTTCTTTTTAAAATACAGGCACAGACATACACAAATACAGACACACACAGAGCATTGCCCAGAAAAAAGACCTCACTAATATTTTACAATATTTTTTGGCACTGTTAGGTCTGATACACATGTTTTAAAATTTATTGTGGCATAAGTGTACAAAAAAGTAAAGATTTCTGCTAAACAGTCAGACCGAGAAAGTGCTAGATACCAAATATTATCTGTATGAGCACCCTTTGTTAGGAAAACTATGAGGCTTTTGTATTGCATTTGCTATAGCAGATACTACCTGCACTTCGGTACGCTCAATTATCTGGTCTTAACAGCAGCATACTTTATTTTAATATCAACCTTTTACTACAGTCAGCAAATATTGTGTATTTTGTTTAAATTGACATGTCATATGTTATTATAAAATATGAAAAGGAATGATTGGGTTTTTTAGAGTTAGGCAGAATCTCTTTACTGTGGTTTGGCTCAAATGAATAGCATATTTTCTTTTAGACAAGCCTCAAAAAACCTATGAGAAAATAGAGCAACCAATGAAACAAACATTAAAACGTGAAATATGAACTAATGATTAATTGTTTACATTTTTATTAAATTACTTACAGATCTGACTGCATCTTAACCTCCTCCTGGACTGGAAAATATAAATAATCTTTTTATGAGATGGTTGATAACTGAGATAATACAGGTATCAGTTTTCGTGCATTTATACTAATCTCCTTTGCACTCTGTATACCACTTTATGTGTGCTAGCCAAAACTGGTTGTCAAGATTTGTGTTTAAAACAATGACAATAAAAAAAGTGGCATTCTTTAAAGGTCCTCATTGACTGTGTTTTATTATACAATTATCTTAATGCTGAACTCAAGAGTAAGTCATCACAATCTCCTCATGAAATTAAGACATTGATATTTAAATTGAAAAATCTCCTATACTATTGAGAGTAGTTACTGATTATACCATGGAATCAACAATCAAATTACACTGTAAAAAACAGGCAGAGATTTTAAGATAAGCATAACTTCCAGTTGTCTGAATGCTGTTCTAAAACTTCATTCTATTATCTGCTTTTGTTCAAATACTGGGCGAATATAGACATCACTTGTGAAAATAGTAGCTGAAGAAATATTACTGAATTATTAATTGATGTGACATTTACTCTAATCCAATATCAAGAACGTTTGCTTGTTTCACACTGGCAAAGCTGTATATATTTGTTATCACTACAAGATGATTTGAAATTCTTTTACTTCCAACATTTATGTGCTAGAAAGGTTGATAGCTCACACTATCTTCCTAAAGATGAGATATCCTGCATTATCCAGTTACTTGCTCTTCTAGATATTTTAAAAAGCAGAGAGAATAAAAAGTGCTGTGGCAGGGAGCAGGCACAGGGAAACAATGGTGATTGTTATGGAAAACACAAATCCCTGATTTCTATATGAGGTAATATTCCCAAAGGACTGAGAAGTAGTAAGCAAAAAATTAAGAAGTCCTAAAAGTAGGTGAAAATGTATCATTGTATTTGAAAAAAAAAAAGGAAAGAGAAGGGAAAGGAAAATAAAACATATTTTGAATGGGACATTGGCAAAGATAGAAAAATAATTTGTTCATGTATGCCTTTGCTGTTTTTGCTTGCATACAGTTTCTCCAAATTTTCAGCTATAATTGTTTATTAGTTTTGAGCAGTTTATACTCTAGTACTCATCCATTAAAATTTCTGTATTCACTAACATATTAATAGGGTATCCTACCAGACTGGACTGATCATTTAGATAAAAGTGATATTTTCTAGAGACAGACACATATTTTCCAGTAGTATAAATTTAATTTTACTTCTGTAATAAAACTGATCATGTTGTCAAAAACACCATAGGCTTGTTGAGCTTGTCTCTTACTCACTACTGTAATTCTAATAGATCTCCTTTATCCCATAAGAATTTGTTGTTGATAGGGATTTTGTTTCTAAAGAACTTCAGATAAGTGCATGGTGAAAGATGTTCCCATACAGAGTGTTCTGTTTAGGAAGCATTTTCATTTTAAGGATTATCACACCACTGGGAATTCTGAGCTTTGTACACTCATAATCAAATCAACCCTGCTTCCTCTGAAAGTTTTCATCTCTCAGAAATATCCCTTTTGAGATTCATATTAGTGATTTTATCCACAGAGATTTTTTGCAGTTAAATTAAATCTTCATGAAAGTGTTTTTTTCCTCACTGGAGAGAAGAACTTGAAAGAACAGAAGTCCTAATGCTCTTAGACGTCCATTTCTGCCCATTTGAGTAGAAAGGGCATGAAAACTGATTTTCCTACCAGCTTTCCATACAAGTGTGGTACTCTGGAAATAGTTAGGAAGCATACTGCCTTATTTTCATTTACTGCTTCCAGTCTAGTCTATTTACTGCCACTGATGGCCCAGAATTTCAGCCCAGATCTCAGTTAGTGAAAGTACTGCATGCAAGAATACCTTAAATCACAAGTATGGGATTTTTCCAACAAAAAACCCACCACTCAATCTCACCCCATCCCTCCCCCAGTACAGATATTTGTAAAAATATCTATTTCAAATACAGATGTAGTTTATGGGGTTTTTTTATACCATAATATTTTAAAGATAACTCTACCATTAATTCTTGCACACTGCCTGAGAAATAATTTAGGCTGATGAAGATACCAATCAATAATGGGCAGGGACAAGGAAGTGGCGGAAGGAAGTGGCAGAAGGAAGTAGTGGAAGGAAGTGGCAGAAGGAAGTAGCGGAAGTGGCAGAAGGAAGTGGCGGAAGGAAGTGGCGGAAGTGGCGGAAGTGGCGGAAGGAAGGAAGTGGCGGAAGTGGTGGAAGGAAGTGGCGGAAGGAAGGAAGGAAGGAAGGAAGGAAGGAAGGAAGGAAGGAAGGAAGGAAGGAAGGAAGGAAGGAGAAGGAAGGAAGGAAGGAAGTGGCGGAAGGAAGTGGCGGAAGGAAGTGGCGGAAGGAAGTGGCGGAAGGAAGTGGCGGAAGGAAGTGGCGGAAGGAAGGCGGAAGGAAGGGGAGAAGAAGGAAGTGGAAGGAAGGAAGGAAGGAAGGAAGGAAGGAAGGAAGGAAGGAAGGAAGGAAGGAAGGAAGGAAGGAAGGAAGGAAGGAAGGAAGGAAGGAAGGAAGGAAGGAAGGAAGGAAGGAAGGGACACACAGATCCTACAGATCCTTTGGTGGCTGGGAGACTGTAATGCTAACATCAACATTGTAAAATCTTTATTTATCCACCAAATTGGAGTGCAATCTTTAGACAAGAAATTGTCACTTAAAACAGTTTAAATTCTTACATTATCTGTCAATATATTAAGTATTTTGTTATCAAAAATGTCTAATTAAGACAGACTAAAACCATTGCTACTGATTTGAAGTAAAATCAGGCTTTTCCCCACATCTGACACCATCACGACTCATGTTGCATTATTTTAGTCACTAATTGTGTCTATGCACATCAAGCTGCATTGTAATTAATTTCCCATCATAATCACAAACTGTGATTTTACTAACCCTTCAAAATTCAACTCATTGTTCATTCAACAGATTTTTTTGCAAAGTATTTTTCTTCTCTACAACACACTCTTACCACTCCATAATATCAACAAATATTACATTGTCTTTTGCAAATTCCAGCTTCTCTCAAGTATAAAATTAGCTACATTGCTTCTTAATTTCCCAATACCAAAGAGTGCTCAGAACATTCAGTTGCTATGAGATGTAAAGGAACAGAGAAGACTCAGCCTGTTGGAAAAATGAATCCTCTAAATATATTTGAAATTATATTGGATATGAATTTTCCTGTTGTATCACCAATTGATCAGTGAATACAAAAAACAAACAAACAAACAAACAAAAAAAAAAGGCATATATCTTCTTGACGTTATTTTCTCAGGTTCTGAACATTGATATAATTTCATTGCACATCTTAATCAGAATAACAAGCACTGGAAAAACTTGCACTGTCCACTTCACTATTTGAAATTTTGTTAAATTCTCCAGAGATGCTTTCTGTAGATGAAATCCTGCTTAGAGTTCTCCTGCAGTGCTTATTAGTTTGTTGCAGTAGAGCTACTCTGATTTTCAAAGTCTCCCCACAGAGAATTGAGTAGACCCTACCATGACTCTCTTCTCAAATATCTCACAAGGAACTAAGAACCAGAACAAGATCAAACGCCATAAAAATATTATGATCAGTTTTTATTTTGTCCACCACATCCCAGCCTGATTTACTGCATAATACAGACAGATTGTCTGTCCAAATAAAATCCAACAAAGCCAGGGTGTGTTTAATATCTATTAATACCCTTACCATTGGCTTCTCACCTGACATAAGCCAGATCCAACACTGAATATAAAATTAATGGTGGTATTATGGCCTTCTCTATGGTGTTCCTCCCCAAAAACTAAAATACTGTATGCATGGGATCTTATCTTCACAGTATGTAGGAAATAAACTGCTATCCTCATTTTGTAACATCAAGTGCAAAAAGGAGCATCAAAATAAACTACAAAGTTTGGGTTCTGTACCTGACAGGTTGAGTTTTGAGCAAGAATAGCAATTGTCTAAAATATCTTGTTCTCACAACACAATTCCTCCTAAAACTATTTGCAGCTAAAAGATCTCTTAGTTCTGAAGACAGGAGCAAAAATTTCTCAGCTTGGATAAACTCAATTGACAGCCAGCTGTAAAAGGTTTTGCTTTAAGGAAGTACTCAGGAAAATTTAATTATTTTGTAGTGAATCAAATCTTACAAAGGCCTTAACACTGAGACCACTTTTTCTTTTCCTAGATTGTCCATTTTTGTTTTTATTTCTTGCAGTGAAGAATGCAGATTTTTGCCTCTATACAGGGCAAGCAAGATCCATTCATATGTTTTTTACAGTATTGTATCATGAGTTTGTTTGGCTATATCTGTTTCCAAGATTTGCCTGGAATGAAAATCAAAACGATAGCAAAGACAGAAGTCTTCCATTTCTAACTGGTAACCTATTTCAACATGATGATTCTGTGATATTGGAACACTTGATTTATAGTACCCTGAAAATATTTCATTTTCCCCAAACATGAGGGGGAAAATGGCATTTTTCCTTTAGAGGCATTATCAGTCTCAGCATAAGGAAAAAGAAATTGTTAGACCATTAGCAGGATGAGTAACTAGCTTTGGCCATGTGCTTCTATTGATTAAAGAAACTATGTTCTAGAATCATGAAGAAAGCATCAGACTCATTAAAAATTATCAAAGATTATCAAAGAAGACCATAGCAGTGTTTCTCTACCAACCATATGAAGTTCAACAGGGGAAAGTGCTGAATTCTCCCTGAGACTGAGCAACCCTGGGTGGATGTGCAGACTGGGGAATGAGAGGCTGGAGAGCAGTGCAACAGAAAGGCATCTGGTGGTCCTGGTCAGCAGAAAATTGAATGTGAGCCAGCAGTGCCCTGGCAGCCAGGAGCCAACCCTGTCCTGGGGGCATCAGGGACAGCATGGCCAGCTGGGCAAGGGAGGGGATTGTCCTGCTCTGCTCTGCTCTGGGGCAGCCTCACCTCGAGTGCTGGGGGCAGTTTTGGGGTGCCACAATAGAAAAAAGCATTAGAGAGTGTCCAAAGGAGGGCAATGAGGATGGTGAAGGGCTTTGAGGGAAAGCTGTGTGAGGAGTGGCTGAGGTCACTCGGTCTGTTCAGCCTGGAGAAGGAAGAGCTTGAAGGGAGGCTTCATTGCAGTTACAGCTTCCTCATGAGGAGAAGGGGAGGGACACGCACTGATCTCTTCTACCACTTGACAGAACGAGAGGGAACGGCCTGAAGTTGTGTCAGGGGAGGTTTAGGTTCGGTATTAGAAAAAGGTTCTTCCCCCAGAGGGTGTTTGGGCACTGGAACAGGCTACCCAGGGAAGTGGCCACAGCACCAGACTGGCAGAGTTCAAGAAGTGTTTGGACAATTCTCTTGGGCACACGGTGTGATTCTTGGGGATGGTTCTGTGCAGGGCCAGGAATTGGGCTTGATGATTCTTGCGGTTCCCTTCCAACTCAGAATATTCTGTGGTTCTATGATTCCATGATTCCTCAAAACACAAAGAAAGAGCAGCAGGAGCAAAAACTTTATATGAAGAAAAAAGTTGCATGCATGCATAAAAATTACATCCTGACCTTTTCAATGATCAGTTTATGTCCAGAAGCATAAGAGCTGATAAAACTTATTTTTGCAATATAACTAGAGATGTTGTTATTGGCCATAAATTAATCTGCCCTTTTGAAAAATTCAGCTACAATGTCTATATTCTATACTGTATAAGCTTTGTAAATTTTAAAAAGCAAAATGGCATACAACTGATGAGCTGTGCAGTCATATTTTTCAAAACGTTGTATTTCCAACATGACTTATTTATCATTGCTTTGCTACTGTGTAAAATAACAGAGTATAATGCTTGCTAAAGTGTAAGTACTTACATAAACTCATTTATGCAGGACTTGCTTCTCCAATAAGTATATTATAAGTATCGTATTAATTCCAGTATGCTGCTAAAATGATATCAGGGCAGTAATTTGGAAATTTCAAATAGCACTCATAATGTTTCAAAGATATTTTCAATGCTGTCTGTCATTCATTTTAGCCTAGTAATAATGGGCTGGGAGGTATCATCTGACATTAAAAATCTTCATGGAAGTGAAATTATGAATATGATGTCTTAAGCAGTTAGCCTTGGTATTTAAACACACATTTCAAGCTAAATTTTTTGCATGACTAGTAGGGGTTCTTTTCAATTTTTATTTTATACACTTCAAGAAACCTCTGGTCACTGTCCTGCTGCTCGGTGTATCATCTTCTTTTTCTTCTCTTGATTATGCAGAAAATGTCAGTTCTGGAGGTGCTTGTCTAAATTTGAAGTTGAGTAGCCAACTTAGCAGACCTAAACTTCAAAATAATAGCATCAGAAAATCTTTTAAGACGGTCAGGGACATCTGGAGAACATCTAGTTTTTGGAAGGGTCAGAATGTCTTCTCTAAGCCCTTGATTCAGGAATCACAGCAGTAAGTTGTCTTTGTAAGGCTGAACCAAGCCAGTTCTCTCAGCCAGTTCAGCTGATGACTGCTTTGGTAGGCCACCCCTGCACTCAGCCAGTTTGTGGATGCATTCCTTGTACTCACAGTTCTGGATTTTATTTTAGTTCATATGTATCCAAATTCTCTGTTAGTTGCTTCTATTGCCTTTATTTGCAACAACCTAGATGGCAATGGTCAAAGCAGCTGCAAGAGTTACCTTGGACAACAGAGTCAGTAGTTGCTTTTAGGGAAAACACACCAATACTTTGCTGTAGCATTCTTGTTCCAACATGAAATTTTGTCATGCTGCCTAAACACAAAGTATTGGATTTCCACATACAGAATATGTCCGGTTGCAGCAAAGACATAAGGCAAACTGAGCAGTAGCCAGGAAAAAAAAAATAAAGAAAGTGGCAGGCTTGGTTCAAATCCTTCATAAAATGCTGGAGGCACATTTTATGCATCATTCAGGACAGAATCTCTACAATTTAGAGAACTGTATGTTTCTTATTCAGCAACATAAGTATTATAAACTTGCAAGCATAGACTATTCACCTATTGTACAATAGTCCTACTCAAGCAAGCTTTTGCCTGGAAAGGGAAAGAATGTACAGTGCAAAGCTCTACATGGAGCTCCATCAATGACAAATGCATTTTTGTGATGGTATATAATAAACATCTTCTAAATGCTCATATCAGGTTCCTTCATTAACATTAGACCACCTGAATTTAAGTACTGAATAAGTATTGCAATAAAAAGCAGGTGTTTTGTGATTAATACAAATAAAAACTAAAGAGAATTAATTTGTGACATAAGCCTATATTAACTTCTCAGGCAAACTATTTTAAGTAATACCTCTTCTATGATTTTTAAGTGGATACAGCTAGACAGGGATAAAACTACAGTTTTTTCTGTTAGTCCGTTTTTGACCTGTTCTGGCAGTGAAACTCAAGTGGGGCACATGAACAGCAGCAGCACAATAGTAAGTCAAAATCCTTCTACTTCACCCACTATGGGGGCCAAAAATTATATTTCTTATATTCAAATGGAAGTTCTGTGCAAATGAACAATATGCCTTATTCCTAGGCATCTTCTTTAAAACAATTCTGGAATTAATATCAAGGCAGTTTGTAACATGGCAATGGGTGGAGTCACAGAATGATGGTCAATTTCTCTTTCTGATTCAGTATTTCTTCTCAGGAATCAGGAATTTTTTTTATATAAATCTATACCTATACATGATTTCTAGATCATTTACTGACTGAAGACATGAGTTTGCCATAATGGCAGCAATGACAAGCTCTGGAGCTACCTGAGGTAAAGTTTAATTGAGGGTGGGAGGCATCTGCATTACTTAAATCGATGGCAAAAGGAGAGATAAAAATTTCATTTTTGATTAGGAGTATAATCTGAAATTATTTTTAACACAGCATAAGGTCTTGCAGTGGGAAGTAATTTCATCATATTTTCGTATTTTCTGTTAGTTTCAACTGCATGCAGTTGTTTACACAGAAGAGTCATAAGTAATGCTTAGCACAGGGCTTAGAGAGTTGATGGTAAAGCCAGATTTTGATGTTCCTTAACTGCTTTACAAACTGTTTTTAAAATCTGGCTTCAGAGATGCTTATGTAACTATATACAAGGACCAATAACATCAGCATGCCATAAGAACAAGTCACTGTGGTTTCATTTCAAATTCTGCTGTGCATTTAATAGCTTCCTGGATGCTTTGGGCTTTTTGTCCTAGCAATGATTGTATTTTGGAGCACAAATTACTGGACTATTATTGATAGTTTATGTGCTCAATAAAAAATATTCATATTGCTTGAGACTTTAAAGGAAAATTTTTCTTTCCTCTGAAAAGCATATCACAATATCTAAAAAACACACCCAGAAAATGTAGTTTATAGTCAGTCCAACTCTGTTGATGTTAAGATCATCATTTTTCCTTCGCTGCTTCCCTGACACTTTCATGTCAGGCTGCATTCTCACAACAATAGGATTTTTGATTAGGGATTTCTACACTGTATGTAGAAAAAAAAAATCTAGATTCCAAAATGGTACTGGTTCCTTGTTTCTGTTTATTATAAGTCAATCTTTAATAGTAGCTTGTATGAGGTGTTATAAAGGACAAATAAGATGAAAAAAAAATATGTAACATGAGTGTTAAAAACATTTGTCCAGAATCTTTTTTTAAAGAATAGGAATAAATGAGGTTTCTAGTAGGAAATGCTACTAAAGTATAAAGTGTTTATAAAAGTTTTACTTTTTGCTTTACTTCATACTCTCATGTAGTTTTAATTTGGTGACCTTAGCTATGATAAACAGAAATAAATTTCATTCTTTTATTAAAGTTTCAGTTGCATTTGCTTTTACATATTGAAAAATAATCAACAGAAATTATAGTGCTCTGGCATGAAGTAGATGGTGGACAAAATCTGTTACATGTATTATAAAACCAGCAAAAAGTCTATATGAAACATCTTGAAAGTTAAGCTCCAAAGGGAACAATAAGGCTACCTATTCCCCACGTTTCAATTTCACTATATTACTGTAAAGTATCCTAGGAGGATTCAGAGGCATCGGCTTCTTTTGCATTTTCAATTATTATCCATAAACACACAAAAAGGGGGTTATACTTGATTTGATCTAGAGTGGATATAGATTAAAAGGTATGAAAACCTTTAGTTCTCTCTTCTATGTTAACTTAAAAATGTCTTCTATATTCGAGTTCTAGGCGATTTTACCTTCTCTTAACCATGCAAAAGCTATAGTGTTTCAAAGCTGCAGATTAGTGATGGTGGCAGCTTATTCCTTTTGGTTATCTACAGCACCATCTTAGTGTCTTGAGGCATAAAAGAATATTATCTGTGTGACAGTTATGGCTAGAGCCATCTATACTGTTCATGCTATCAGCTCTCAAAGAGCTCAGAATAAAAATCATTCAGTTTAAGACATCTTCTGTAGTTTCATTAAAAGCTTAAAATCATGAGGTACCACAAGTTATGACTAAGGTTATATGAAAATTTCTGTAAATCTACGATGTGGAAAAGTATTTATGCAGTTGGGGTGGTTAGCGTAGAATTGCTAATCTTTTGTAAAGGCAGTTGACCATAAGCAAGACAACCTATAAATCTGCTTTCCTTCTTTACTTAATTTTCATCACAAATAATGTGCCACTCTGATTGCATGAAATCATCAGGAGTGTCTTCAATTACTGTGTGCAGCCTCTGATCAAAATGACTTCCTCTATTCTCAATCCGGGGGATGATGGGGAAGAAAACGGGAGGAGGGGGGTGAGAAATGCACAGCTAGTTATGTATTACAAATGTCAGGTTACTGTGAAAGTGTATATATTCATATTTAATAATTTCTAAGCTGGAGTTGTGATTGCAATAATGGCTCATTCATATCTGCATTTCATTTAAATGCACTGTTTTGACTCACCGAACATTTGTCATAGATATTATAGCTAAACTTTTTCACATGACCACTGAGGTAATGACAGCATTACATTACCAGAAAACTGCATGACTTGCTGATACTTCCATTTTCCTCAGCAGCTTATGAAATAATCAAAATGTGTGCATGAAATGGCGGCCTGTTCTGAATTTATTTTAATACAGATAGGCTTATACAGAGAAATGAAGAAGAGTGTAGGACCTCAGACACAAGAGACAATGACTACGCACAAAGCTGAATTTTACTAGCAGGAAAGATGGATATATGGGTATTAGACTTTTCATAGCTATAGGAAGGATAATCTTTCAATCAGATTAATGAGAAAATATATTGCATGGGCCCTACAGCACTTTTTGCTTTCCAGGCTAATACGTGATTTAAATCCCAAAAGTACATTTTCAGCATTACAATATCCTTTGATAATAATGTCGCTTGCACAAAGACAGATAAAAATAAAACAGTCCCCCCTGATTTCCCATTTTAGATTTGAAGTATATTTTCTGTTCTTTGCCTGCAATGAAGTGAATTCTATTGAGAAGAGTCACATTTAATAAGACAAAGGGAATTTTCTAATTATGCTACCTGTCAAGATTTGAATCTATGGGATTGCAACTGCAATTGAAGAAACAGAGGAAGCAATTGCATATAGTCCAGTTTACTTTGGTGTATGATTACTATTTGCACTTAGATATTGCTAAATGTAAATCAAGCACACACGCAGAAGCATGCTTTGAAGTAAACACCAAAAGGCAAGTCTCAAAATGGATTTTATAGTCCTTATTTCAATTTTCAGTATGCAATTTCCCAAGCTTTTCTAATTTATCTATAGAAAAATTGTGCAAACCTGTGAAAATGAAACACTTCTAAATAACTCTGAGTCACACAAATATACCATGGTCCAAATGGTAAATATAATTAAAGCACAAATTATTAATGGTAAGAATGTATACACATAATTATGCTAGGTTAAGCATTTATGCATCTTTCTGGCAGAAAGCAAGTATTGTAGTGATGAAGAAAAACAAAAACCAATTAAAACTAATGCAATATGAAAAATAATATTTCCATACATTTTCTTATAATTTTTGCATAGTTCATATAAGAAAGATGCAAGCATTAAAGTAAATCTTGCTGTTATAAATGGAAGCCTGAAAGTTATCATACACTGTCCTTTCAGGGTCCCTGGGGAACTGTTCAATGTGCCCCATCAGACATTACTCTTATTTGCAGCTCTGCAGTCTTGGAAACACTATGGCACATTAGACAGGGAAAATAAATATTGTGTTCTTGATGGTTTTCTTCATATTAAAAGTTTACACAAATTCGTGATACACAATCAATTATTATAAACATTTAATGCAAATAATAAATTAGTTCTTTTAGTGACTACATCAATTGTTTTTCTTTATTATTAAAGCAGCATCTAGTAGGATAATGCAGATTATGATCATGGGTGAAAAAGTTGGCATGATCAGCAAGCCTGTTTGAGGATTTTTTAAATAATTTGTGTATGTGTTTTTATGTATATGTGTGTGTGTGTGTGTGCATACACATTTATGCTTATGTAAATATTCATATGGACACACATATAAATGCAAAAACATACAAACACATAAAATCTCCTATTGCAAATGTGCTTTATTTGGTACTGAAACACAATTGGATCTTATTTTGCCTCGTCTGGTTTTATGCAAGTTGCACACCGACTTTTCGACTATTTGGTTTACATCTCTATTTAGCTGCTTCTATGGTATTTATTCAGAGAGGGAAGAAAGATGGCCACATCTTTTTTTTTTTTTTCCATAAAAACATTTAGGCTCTGTAGATGTTTTTTAATAACTCCCAAGTGGTATCTTTTTGAGCACTACTATCAAATATCTTATTACCAAGCTGCAGCTTTAAACATTTACAGTAGGAAGACTACTAAAAATTCATAAATGATTTCAGCATTCTAGTCTGGCTCAGGTTTCTGAATACATAAATATGCAGCACACTCAGTTCCAGACCAAATATTTGGTGTCATCATCCACCCATATGACAAGAGCAAAGCATTAAATTCATAGGGCTGCAATCTCCTTTCACATCCATACCATAGGAGATTCAAAATTTTGAATTATAGATGTGTTAGTCAGGCTGCTGGTCTGCCAAGGCTCTTCCACCCTACAAATGGTGTTAGCATTTCCACGTGTCTTCTACATTTGTAACTGGTTATTCAAACAGGAGATGATGGGACCAAAGGTAGATTAATCCAGGTAAGTGCCTTTTGTGGGCCAAATTTTTCAAAAGCAGGCATGTTAAGTCACAGCAGAAAAATTGTCCTGACCCTGTGATCCTGATATAGGGTAGATCTTTTCCATCTTCAGCATTGTCCTTTCAAAGGAACACAGAAGGTTCATGTACTGAGCTTCTTGCCCTCTGTCACTTCTGAAGCCTCCTCTCCTTCATGCAGAGATCAGAGAGGTTTTTGTACCTTGCTGTACTAAAACACCCATGAAGTGACCTTAAAAGGAAACATTGAGAGCAGGGTTGCCGAGGCTTAGAGCTTGACAAAAGTATGAGAGAAGGAGAAGGCGCTTTTTAATGTGCTTCCCCAATACTAGTTGTTCATGGAAGAGGGTCTCTTTTGTCTTTTTTTTTTTTTCCCCAACTATCACTAGATTGCTGTGGCTGATATATCTATGTATTTCCATTCAGTGGACAGGAAAACCATTCAGTTCCTTCAGTATTTATGAGCTGGCCTCTCAAGAGGACCGGTAGGAGGTACTCCTGTCATCTGCAACACCACGAAAAAGTAGAATGAAGTAACTCATTCAGTGAACTGCTGCTTTTTCCATGGGAATGCCCTTGGGATTCTATGAAATAGAAAATTTGAGCATAGTCAAGATTAGGCCCATGGTTATCAGTGTCTGTGTTTCTGCAAAGACAAAACACTTCCTCAATGCAGCTGAAAATTCCTTAGCCCTTCTCTTTAATTACATGTGGAGATATGTTTTATAATACAGCATTTGCCTCAAATTCAAAATTTTGCTGGGAAATACCACTTAGTGCCTTGCAGAGGAACATCTTCAAAAGCAGCCATGAAGATTTCACAACTTATATAAAGGTGAGGACAGTGGATGGCTATAACCAATATTTTGTTTCTTAAGGAAACACTGTGCTGATTGCATGACAGAGTAATCCCAAGTGTATAGTTTGCATATATATATTTTAATTGTACAGCATTTTAGGAATTATTAAGATTAAAGGCACTATAAAATGCAAAATATTATTAAAAATGTGAAAAATGTAAAGGACAGAAACACTGAAGCAGGTCCTGAAGTTAGGTCTAGCTAAGCAAAAGGAAAGGGCATTGAGCAGACTACCTCCCACTAAGCCTGCCTTTCAGGTCTTGTGTCCTGGATGTATTCAGGATTAATTCTCTACTTCAAAAGAGGTGGTACTATTTGCATAGCAACACATTTCCTTCCTGCTCTCTGTCTATCCACTTTTATACTGGTGGGACTCTGTGCAGATGGCTTGGTGTCCCTCTCCAGAGTCAGTGCAAAAGAGTCATCAGAGTAAACATAGCAGCCTTTCCTCACATAATCAGCTGCCTCAGCCTTGTGGCTGCAGAGAGAATTTCAGTCTCCCTTCTTCTACCGCACATTCAGGAGTGAATGCTCTTTCCTACTCTTGAAAATATACAATATCACAAAGGTTTGGAGTGATCCTTTCCACCATGGCTCCAGAGATGCAAGGAGCTGAAATTTATCATCCTTGAACTAGCTGTTGAGCATGTTGTTTGAACCTCCCAGTCGGCTTTACTCCTCCTTTACTGCTCCACCATGAAATTCACCCAGACTGAAGACTGCAGTGTCCACCTCTGAACCTTGTAGGAAAAAGCCCTTTGTGTTCCTGATCTCTCAAGTTTCCTTAGTCTCATGAAGGAAGTGGAGCTATCCTCAAAAGTAGCTGCCCAGAGCTGCAGGTGTCTGTTCTGGGAAGGAAAGCCCAGAAATGCACCAGAATGGTTTTGATTCAGACACAAAGCACCAACCAAAGCGTTCAGTGCTGGCAGTGGTGAAGAACAACTACACCAGTCTCTCCCTGAATTGTCTTTTATGTTTCTTGAAGAGACATTAAATATTAGAGTTCTCTTCTGGCTAAAGTGCTTAGAAATCTTAAAATAAAATTTTGTTTTCTTCCCTTTATTCTCCTTTGTCATTTTGTGGCTTGTAGCTTACCTTCAATTTGGTAAAGGTAATCTGTAAAATCTGTAAAGGTATCTTCATTATGCCCTTAAAAACAGAAATTATTTTTGAAATTCAGGTGTTCCAATAGGATCTAGCATCAGATTTCTTATGGAACTAAACACTCAAACCAAACATAAAATGAAAGAATTGCAAAGTATAGCACATGGATAGGGAAAAACAGGATTTTTAATTCAGTTGCAAAGAGGAGACAAGTTATTCTTCCATTTGGATTCTCTTGTAGTACTTTAGGAGGCTGTGTATCAAGAAAAAGTATTGCATGAAACCTTTTTAGGTTCCAATATCCAGGATATTTTCCCCAGGTAATGGAATTGAAATATGTTTTTAGTGTTGACATTGTTTGCAAATTACTTTGTGGGAGAGACACAAAACAAAGAAAAATACTAATTTTCATGCTCAACTTGTTGACTCTGTTTATTAAATCTTAAGGACTGCTGAGCATGCCTGTGCAAATGATGGTTGAAAGGCAGCCCTCACCAGAGCAGGAACATACTTTCAAGTTTGTTCTCATGAAAATTCTTTTCCTTGATCCCAAACATCACCTAAGACAAGTTTTCTACAGTAAAGGAAGCTGTTCAGTAAAGAAAACTGCCATACCTGGCAGCTATTCAGATAACCTAAGAAGTAACCTGGGCCTAATTTTAGTATAACGTCTCAATGCTAATTCCAATTATTGTTTTTTGCATGACAAATGCAATATTCAACTTTTTTGCTCTTTATTTTGCTCTTGAAGGCATTTTTGGAAACCTAAAGACATTTATGTATTTGGGCTTTGATTGAGTAAATTTTCTTCATAGTAGCTTGTGTTGTGGTGCTGTGTTTCATATCTGTGATCAAAATGACATGGATACCATAGGAATGTCTCAGTTACTGCTGGATAGTGTAGAATGTCCAGGCCTTTTCTGCTTCTCAGCAAGCAGCTGGGGATGCACAAGGAGTTATGAAGAGACACAGATGGGATAGCTGACCCCAGCTGACCAAAGGGACATTCCATACTAAATAGCTTCATACTCAGCAAAAAAAGCTCTGGGGAGAAACTGTTGAAAATCTGAAGTGATGGCATTTGTCTAACCATCACATGTGATGGTTAAAAATCTGGGAAGCTGCGAATTAATTTTTTATTTTGTTTTGCCTACATGTGCAGCTATTGCTTTATCTATTAAACTACAGTGTTTTGAGTTCTATTTCTATTTTGCCCTTCTGATTCTGTCCCCCATCCCATGGAGGGCAGTGGAAGAGTGGCTGGATGAGGCTGAGCCACGCACCAGAGTGAAACCTCAACACAACACTACACTGGTCAGGTACTGTGCTCTGGCTCCTTACTCCAATGGCAGATGCTGTGACATGATTCCATGGCAACTGACTTGTGAGTTAGTTACTTACTCTGTATGAGGACATTACTGGAACCAAGCTTACTAAATTTCTGTGGAGACCATACTAGAAGGTAAAGATATACAGCTCTTTCCGAGGAACACAATACATTGAAAGAAAAAACGTTAGCAAAACAAGGTCATGATGCACCCTCCCAAAGCCATAAGTATGTTCATACAAACCAAAATACACAATCCAACTTCCCAAGCACATTTAATTTTCATGAGTAAAGTGATTTCTCTATAGACAAATTTCAAAGAAGAAATCCCAAACCTCCAGAAGGTTGCAAGCTGTAGTTCCGGCATATACTAGCATTCCTTGCCAATAGTGATTTGGAAGCAGCATGTGGCTACTTCTAATTGAGGACCAAATATTTTTCAAAAAGCATTCATAAAAAATGAATGGTTGATATATCTGAAGCAGCAGACTACCTCCTGCTCTCTTCCCTCCTACCCCGTACCCCCACATTATGCTAGCACTTCATAAAACAGCAACGTAACAAGTCCTTTTTGACAACGAAACTGCTTTTGTGAAGAAACACATTCATTTGCAATCATAATGAACTGAAAATGCTGATTCCACAAATATGGGAAGTGCTGTGTATTCCTCGCAAGAATTTAAAATAGTAAGAAATGACCCTTACTATGGCAACAACTAATTGGTTTATTGCCCTGATGGGCTAGTGACAAGAAAAGCAGTTGGTAGCAGTGCTTTCATCACAGGGTATTCTAAGAAATAACTAATTTAAACCTTCTCAAGCGCAGGCATAACCTGCTCCACATGGGAGCATATCTCCAGAGGGTTCATTAAGTTACTGGCAGTCTAGGTTTTGGAAGCAACAACTAAACACTACATCTCTGTTCTAGTCTTTGCTGATTGCCTGAAGACCTATAGGCTCTATGAAATGGGGTGGGGTAGTGGAAAGAATTGCCAACTGTTCCTGAATATAAACAAATAAAGAAAGTACAAAACTATATTCAGCAGAGCTTTTCTGCTTAAATGCAGTAGCTGAGAAAATATGTTTCCTATAATAATTTTAGAACAGTTCCATATTAAGTTTTGGAAAAATGTTGCTTTTCTACACAGGAATAAATGATCAGTTATTGAGAAGTAAGTGAAGTCAGCACTGGTATATTATATCAGGAAATAATAGGGCCTTTTCAAATTTCTGTCATACTCCTTTATGTTTCTGAGTCCTGTGAAAAATTCTCAGTCCTCAAAAATTCCTTTTGATCCTTGTGTCCTTCTTAAACAAAGAGGAGAATTAGTAACCAACTTGCCTTTTACTGGAAAGAGGTATATACCTGCTGGGCTTTGTGACTATCCTCTCTATTGGCCGGCAGAGGAAGGGCACGAGGTATCTATGCTGTGTTTTGATTCCATGTTGGGACATGCCTTGCTGACTTGTTTCACATGACTTCATTTTCTCCCTGGTATTGCTTTGTGATTTTTCAGTTCAAACTAACTCCCTCAAAAAGCAAATCTTAGCCAGAATTGCAATTTTGGGTCTTTTAAAATAAAAGCTCCAAAGCATTTGCAGCTTTTAGGTGGTTTCCACCCAAACCCATAAATTAAATGTTATATTCAATCCAGAGTCATGAATCTGTGGTTTGCAGTGACACTTGAAACCAGGAAAATGTATCTGTTTCTGGGCTTTTAAGTTTTGTACAGCTCTCTATAATACCGTTGACAGCTATTTAGGTATCACTGGATTTAAATGTTTGCTTTAGAAAATCACATTGGGAGAATTTTGGTTGGTAAATGAAAGCTAGTTTAGAGCTCTGTCCTATTTTGCTAAAGTTCAAAAGGGGAAGGATAAATTGTTCTAGTTTTAAGCCATTTCAACAGCTAATGGAACAGTACAAATGGAAAAGGCCCGTGTTGTTGGAGCAGAAGGGTCTGAGTTACATTCCCAGTATAGCCTGTGTGCAGATTACATGACAGCTGTGGCATCTGCATTTACACAGTCACAAATCATTTATGAGACTGACAGTTGTGCCACAGTTTGTGGTTTTCTCTGCCACCAATTGAACTAAAATATCTCAAAGGGAAAGGTTAATGCACTATACTACTGTGCTTGGCATCCATTTGAATATTGAAAAGTCTCTTCTATACTAATGCATAAAAATCAGCCAAAGTGAAGTACAGTAAAGAGCAGAAAACTGTTCTTGAGGCTGAATCATGTAAAAGTACTGGTCTGTATTACTTGCTGTTGATCTATACTGTCTAGGAATGAGGGGGAAAATGATGTCTTCTAAGTATTTATTTCCGTATTTTACTGCAAATGAAGGAGAAAGAGGTCCTGAAGGTTATACATAGCTGCCCTTTATTCCAATCCAGCTGGCCAAAACATTCCATATTTATAATATTTAGTGGGTGCAACAAGTGTACAGAGAATACTGGATCTTTGAAACTTCGGGAAAGGAGGTGGCTCTCCATCCCAGGAGCAGGAAATTGCCTTCGGTGAAGCAGGGAGAGAGTGTTGCTCCGGAGGGACACTATGTCAGTAATGATTTTTTCACCTCTCCCTTCTTCCTCTTATGTTCGTGAAGTCCCTAGGAAGTACAAGTTTTTTTCCTAGTGGTGTTGCTTCTGTTATGTTGGTATTTTCACCAAGGTCAGGAAAGGTAACACTGAGAGCTCCAATTGAATGATGAAGTGGCAGTGGCTTCAAGGAACTTACTGAGGCCTTTGTTTCTTTGGGAAATTTCCTTTTGTGCCTCAAGAGGTACAATGACATCACTCTACAGGGGCTTCCGTGAAGAAAACTCCGTGTTATTTGAAGTGTTGAGTGATGGATACAGATATATGTTTAAATGAAAATTTAATTTTTTAGTTTCTAATTGTGTGTTCAATTCAAAATGATGCCTTTTGCTATGGACAATGGACATGCCTAGCCATGTCTTTTTTTTTTCATATTACAAGGTATTTAGACGCTGATGGCATGGTATTGGTAGCTATTTTAGAAATACTTGTTTCTTGGGTATGCAACTTGGATTTTCAAAAGCATTCAAATTATGTTCAAAGTTAATGAGACTTAGGCTTATTGGGAATTATAAAGGTTTTGAAAAAGGTATTTTATAATTGTAAGAATATGTTTAATACTTCAAATGGAAATATTTTTTTTTTCTTCATTTAACCACCATAAAAATTCTTGACCAACATTCCCTTCTTCTGACCCCCTCTCAGCTGAATGGATTGATAAGTTTTCACTCAATTCCATGGGACCCTTCTGATCCAGATCCTGATTCAGTGATGTTCTCTGCCCCAACCCAAATCCTGAGTAGATGGTCTTAGGGGAACTTGGCCCCTTTTTCTTCTAACAAAGTGAGGTGCCTCCCATTCCCTTCTATCCTGGACACATTTTTAATTCCTTAGAAACATGTTTCTTAAATTAGATATAAACACAATATTGTTCATTCATATGTAGCATAAATGCATAAATGTTAAGAAAATGCCTTCAATGATAATTGGTTTAGCAAAAAATGTTGTTTTTCTTATGCAGCTATTCTAATGTAAGTAACCGAATTAACAATCCAAGAGGAGAATATGCATTAAAATATTTACTGTCTACAATTACCTAATTCTTTCTGACTTAACAATGCAATCTATTATTAAAACTGCATGTTTGATATGCTTTCTTATTCCACTTCTATTATTTTGAATGTTTTAATGATTGTTTTACAAGGAATAAAAATATACTCAATGAGGAAAATGAAATTAGTTTGATTCCTAAATGAATTAAAAGCAAAAAATTTATAGACTTTTCACCTAATGCATTATGCATGAGCTATCTTTTCCAACATTTCAAGAGTTAGAGGATGGCAGAGAACCAGAAATGTTGAAAAGGACTTCTTATAACAAAGTTTACATTTGAAGTTCAAGAAGAGAGATCAGACATGAAATTCAGACTGTGGGTTTTTTTTTTTATTTTCTTCTAAAATTTGAGATGGCAGTATTTGCGCATCAGAATATGATGATAACTCTTTGGACAGACAGGAAAAAGCTTTGATTTCCAAACAAAATATATTAAATTTTCCAATCTTCATCAC
Source organism: Zonotrichia leucophrys gambelii (assembly GCF_028769735.1). Classification (NCBI taxonomy): domain Eukaryota; kingdom Metazoa; phylum Chordata; class Aves; order Passeriformes; family Passerellidae; genus Zonotrichia; species Zonotrichia leucophrys. The sequence continues at coordinate 122,603,589 of NC_088171.1, read as the reverse complement.
AACACATTCTCTAATCCTCATAAAGAGACTCTGAGGACAAACTGTTGAGAACACACCCTTCACATTTCCTCAGATGGCCAGCTGAGTGCTGCTTCTTTCCTTTATTTGTGTTTGAAAAGTGAGGTTCAAGCAGTGACCTTCCAGGTTCCAGAATCTCAGGTGAATGCCACAATCTTTGTGTTTGCCTGCATCTACCCTGAGTCTTTCTTTTGGGAGTGTTCTGTTCTTCACAAAAATTTATTACAGCAGAATTCAAAGTTGGAATTCCTAAGTGAAAATAACATACAATCACCTTAATCCTATGGTTGTGGAGTTAATAATTCATTTTCTGGCACAATGCCTGCTTTGTCAAATGGAACATTTTCTCATAAAAGCATATATGAGAACTGAGGACATAAAGGGACTGTATATCTGTTCGGGTTCAAGTCACTGGATCCAACAAAAAAACAGATTGCAATCAGTTTTTCTATGCTCGTGATGAACAACATATTATTGGCTAAATTAGGATATACATTCTGTCTCTTATGTATTGACCAAAACCCAACATTATACATAGGAAAATCTTTCCAGATACAAGTTCATCAAAGCAGTCACCAAGAGTGAAAGGAAACAAAGAAATTCTTGAACAGTTGGAGCACTGCTTTCCAATCTCAGATTGGCTGGCACTTGGGAGTTGTACTACCAGGGAGCAGGAGGAGAAGGGTGCTTTGCAAATGGCCTGGAGTCAGGGCCCATAGGTGATGGTTGGGCTGATCAGTCAGTGCCATGCTCATGGGGTGCCATCCTGTTGTGCCCAGTGAGATGTATGTAGCAGGATCAGTGACAGGGACCAGAGCCAGCATATGTCCAAGCATCACAGATTAGTTCCCGTTGATGGGCCTGGTTCAGTCAAGGCAGGATATCAGGTCACTGGGTCAGGGTCAGGATCAGAACAGCGAGAATACTGGCTGCAGCAAAGATCCAGGGGGAGCATCTCAGGTGGAGGAAGGTGGGAGATCCCATCCAGGCTCTTCCTTCTGCAGCTCTGACCAAGGTCCCACAAGAAGAGGCAGTCAAAGCCCGAGGGGAAGGGGAAGAAGTGGCTGAGCCTGTGGAGGCACTTTGGGCCAGCAGGTTCCTGGCTTTCTGTGGATAGCAGAAATGCTAACTCTGCAAGTGTGTACATGCTAGCAGAATAGTGAATCAATGTAGGGTGAGGCTGGTTCTGATGGGACTTCGGTGAGATACTACAGTTGGCCCAAATACGTTAATGTATAGATCTTTTGCCTTAATAAATTGAGATCTCTATTCCAAAAATATTTTAAGCTGTCATAGAGATGAACAACATTTTACAATGGCTGTTTCAATGCCTAGAGACAGATTTTCAAAGCACTAGTGCTTTCTCCTACAAAGTAATCACTTGTGTTTATGGATTATAATACCTAATGATAGATGTTCTTTTGATAACTATTAAGCTGCCCTGAAAACTAATTTAATCTCTGGTCATTCACATAGTTACCCTGACTTGTTCCAGTCACGTTTCCAAGGACATTTCTTTATTGAGTCTTAATTTGTGTAAAAATGTGAAATAGTGATCCTGGGAGAGTCACTGGTGAAACTCCCATTGGCAGCAATGATTTCAAGGTCTGGCCTCCTGGGATTTTAATATTCTTCAAGGGCTTGTAGATTCAAAAAAGTGTCAAAGAACACAACCAAAAACAACCAGCCAAACAACTAAACAAACAAATAAACAAACCCTACCACAAAAAAATGCCTCCTGATAAACAAAACCACAAATGACCAACCAGCCAAAGTATATTGAACAAAATATCTCCAACCAAACATATTGCAATTGAAAATTCTGTCTTTCCACAGATGTGAGATGTTTGTGAGTGAAAATATTTTGACCTGATGAATTTTTTAGAGAATTAAGGGTGGTAAAGGAAGAGTACAATAGACTCCTAGTCAGTCATCAGAAGAAAAAAATGTACTTTCAGAGAGCAATTCTGATTCTGTTCTGGAGGGGCAAATCTTTCCCAATGAATTATTTAAGGACCTCAGGACAACTTGACTGTTTAGGTAGGTGTCCTGGTGAGATTCCTAAAACTATCAAGTGAAAATGAGCCTCATGTGAAGTACCTGAAATATTCAACTGTATTGACTGTTTTACATTCAATCTCGCATTCTCATCTTCAGCAATTCTTTAAGTGCCTTCCTGTCTGTGAAAGAAAATTAACATATTTCCATTTCATAGTAGAAGGAAGAACCCACAGAAATCTAAACCATGAAATATTCTTCTTTATTAGGAGGAGTTGAGAGAAATTTGGCTACAAGTAAGATGTAAAAGTAAAAGAGAGCTAAAGAAGTCCCCATCACGTGATCTATTTGTTAATGCAGATTGCAGTAAATTTTGTACTGTCTTTTTCAATAAAAAATGGGCATTGGTTAAAGCAGTGACTGAAGTGTGTTATATGGGGTACCTTTGAGATACACTGCACTTTCATAATGGAACACCAGACACAATGCATAAATAATAAGAATTTTTACACTTTTTATATTTTGTGGAGAAAAAGGTTTTCAAGACAGCTGAGATATTTCTCCATTTCTCTCTGCTTATTTAATGAAACCCGTGTTTCAAAACACTGCCTTTCTCTTTCTTCATTTTGAAGAAAATAAAACTATCATGGAGCAGAAAGAATTTAAAAAAATTCTTTGTACATCTTCAATAAAAGATTGATGCCAGTTTCCGAAGCATTACCATTGTTTTCAGCATTATACTAGCTCTGTAATTACAGAAATACAACAAAATGGGGGCTGTGCATGAAAAATTGCAAGTGTGAACATGGGATCTATCCTGCCATGGACAAAAAACAGACACTTCCTTGTATTTGCATTCAATTTCTATGTGCATCTACAGTTTCCTCACATCCCCTAAAAATACATCTGTGCAGTTATCCCTTTTCTTTAGGCACAGAAGATAATAACACCATGGGAAAATAATAAAAAAAAAAGCATGCTTCACGATTCTTGCTGAGCGGTTATATGATTTAAGATCAAAGTCAAAAGAAAAGCCAGGTAACAGCTAAGCTCAAAAATTAAATAATGAAGAGAATTGTGCATTAAATGACCAATTTGAAATATTCCATATCTTAGCATAATTAAAGTTTTACATATAATGATAGAACCAAAATCGTTCAGCACTCTTTTTTGCTCCTAGTGAAAAAAAGATGGATTAGGAAAAAAAATTAAGATGGAACTGGCTATCTTGTCTTTAAAACAACAACAAGAAAAAATCCTTTTACTCATTTATGGAACACTTCAAAACAGGAATAAATGAAAATGAATTAAAATGTATATATCATCTGCTGTTCTTTCCATCACGAGAAAATTTTCAGGTAGCCAACTGTTTTGAAATAAATTTCCCTGCAGTTGCTATAGTGATGATAATAAAGTTCCTGCCTCAATTTACGTGATAGAGGTTCCTAGCAGAACACTTGAAAAGGTAAGCTAATCATAATGAAGACACTGTTAGTTCTTATGCTCAGAGCAGCCTCCTTGAATTTAGTTCAAAATTACAGGACTCCTCCGTTGTTGTCAATTTTGTTATATGTACATTATCATAATCTTTCTCAAAGTGGCAGTAACAAATTATGCAGCAGAGACAGTACTACTCTTTTTCTAGGTTAAGTCAGTGGACAAAGAATATGCAGGTTTGCTACAATAGGCAATGACTGAATCAAAGATATTTCCCTATTAGCTGTTTTTTCCCATTACAAATCTTTGTTTTTTCTAACCATGTAATGACAGTATATTTTTTCTTCTTTGGTACATATTGTTCAAGTCTCGTTTTATCTCAGTGTTGATGCAAACTAAATAGCTTTAAAGCAGTTACCTGTCAAAATGGATGAGTCATCAAAGCAATGTCAAAGATAAAACATTATTGCTCAGATGTATGTTCTACTGCAATAATTTTGCAAAATAACATAATTTACTTTAAAACATTTGTGAAGCTAAAATAGCTCCCATAATACCTGGTTTTGAAGTAAAATATGCAAAATAGCTGACAAAAAAATACAATGTCATTAAATATTATTTAGATAAATAAGATAAAACAGAAATATTAAATCTGCCAAAAACTAGGACTAATCATCATGAAAACAATGTTTTAACAAGGCACTTCTAAAAATACCATTATTTGTAACTGTGATGTAACTATATATACAAGAATGTTTCTGTTGAGAATCTGTATGTGTTTTGATGTCTATGTGTCACTGTCATTAAAGGTCTATGAGCTCCCCTCCTTCTGCTACTTTATTGCTTGCATATGTATCATGCCCACCAATAAGGAAAATATTTTATTTCTTTAAAAAAATAAGGCATTTGAGATAAAAATAGAAAAGGCTAAGCTCAAATTAAAAGCCAATAAGATCTCAAGCTTGATGTACAAAGGCACAAACGCTATGATGAGGATATGTCATGTAATAAGAGACCTCAAATAAATTAATGAAAGAGCCTGCCAAAGTTAATGGCCATGATGTCAGTAAGCTTTTAATTAATAACTTTCATTATTTTTAAAGTCCTTTACAGCTGGACTCCTGAGGAGCCAGGGCTCCAACAACCAAAGAGCAAAGCCAGTGATGATGATTTTTTTTCCATGTACTAAAATCCCCATTCTATCTAGAGCCACATTCTCAGTAACAGCATATGTTCTTTGGTCAAATGTGTGAAGCCTTAATCTGACCAGTGACATTCAGGTCAGGAGTACACATATGGTGTGCCATACTGACTCAATTAACCATCCATCAATTTAATTGCATAATATATCAGAAGATGTATTCCACTACTACTTACAGTTAGGTGCCAACATGGAAATAAATAAGACAAAGCAACAATTTTCTGTTGTTTGTTTATCTTAACAGGAATACTAAGTAGAAACAATAATATATTTTATAAGGTAATTTTGTTCTTGGAAAAAAATAATTTTTGACAGCTAAACTGATCAGAGGCTGCTAGTTTTAGAAACGATACTTCTTGTAATAAGCAAGCGTAGGTGGAAAGCACACGTTACAAGAAAATTATAGCGCTTCCACTGATTCTAATCACATTAATGTAGGGGTAAGGGAAAAAGAAGGTATATTATTTAAACATTATGTAAATTATGAAGAGAGTTAACATATTGCAAACTTATAAGTAGTGACATAGTTGAGTTGATTTATGCAATCACTCCAGACATCAAATCCTTCTGGAATAATATACATGACAAAAAATGACAACATGGTGACAAGATTTAAAAAAAAAAAGGAAAAAAAAAGAAGAAGAAGAGGAGGAAGAAGAAGGAAAAGAAAAGAAGAAAATTAAGCTTACATTTTAAGTATTCTAGGGGAAAAACTTGAAAAAACACAAGTCAAACAGAAATTGTTTCAAGCTGGAATTCACTGAGAGACAGAGACCTCAAGCTCTGGTTGCTAATGGTATTAGCTAACATGATGTCTTCAGAAATTGTATTACTTTTAGTGTGTTCATTTCAAAACTAGGCCTTAAAATGCATTCCAAAACATGTATAACATTTAGAATTTCATAAGCAGAAGCTAATTTTTTTTCAGCTTGGTCTGCATACCTGATTTGTAGCCATGGTAAATCCTGATTCTCATTTGCAAAGGTTGTGGATATCACAACTGGTGTATGGACCAGTTGTCAGCCACAGGATATAATACTGGTCTGAGCTTCTTTCTGATGCCCAAATCAGGGGCACACTGATGAAATCCTTTCTTTTCTGTTTCTTCTTTGGGGTTAGAAAACATTCTAGTGTGATGTGTCTTTGCAGACCAGCAGTTGCCTAGAACTGGGTCTTGCTTTTCCTGTTATTTCCTCCTATGGAAGAGTGCAGTTTGGAATATTTTGCTTCTTATTCCTCAGAATATTTAGAGATCTTTCCATAGTCACTTCTTTCTATAAAGAAACAGAAATATAGTGTAGTTAGACACTCCTAAAGTCCAGAATAATGTGATATTGTCACACCTAAAAGTTCAGCAGCAGCAATATTAAACCACTTTTTAATATAGCACTTTGCAAAGAGACAAGGAAAAGTGCTTCTAAAGCCTGGTGGTTTTTTTTTTAGCAAGAACAAAGTTTTCCAACATAGTAATTTTAGATTCTGAGAGTCATAACAAGCATAGGGTAAATAATGTAGCTCTCGCAGAATGAAAAAAAATCAGAGTAAACAAAAACTGCCACTTTTAATTCAGCATTTCAGATACTTAGTGACTTGGTTTTATGTTCACTTTTCATGAGATTTGCATAGCGATTTTGCATAGATTTTTTGCATGTGATTTTGCAGTTTTCCTATAGCTGTTCTCCATAACAAGTTCTGTGAATTTTCCATTTTCGCCCCCTTGGTTCTTGAAATTATGGAAATCTTTTATTGATCCTGTTTTTAAGCTCTCTAAAGAGTGAAATTGATTGAAAAGTTTCTTTCAAGGATCTGGCCCCTGAGAGCAAAATGATAACTACTGCCTCTGAGGATACACTCATTAAAAATAAATCCTAAAATTTTCATATTGTCAATCACTGGGCATTCCTGCACGTGGTGGGTGTGTCTATGTCACACAGATGTTTCCATCCTCTAAGCCTGACATATGTCTCTGCTCCTTTTTTCTTTTCTCACACAACCAGGCCATTTAAGAGGTTTCCTTTCTCTGATCCCATGTCTTGGTTAGGAAAATCCAGGCTCTGTCTGTCCTGGGCCACAGGGACAGAGAGGTGGTGCCAGACAATACTGCAGTACGCTGGGGCTCAGGGCTTCCCAGGATTGGAAGTCCCAATAAAAGGCAGAGCCCCCAGCTACAGCCAGGTAACAAGAATCCACCCCCATTTCATGAGTCACTCATTTTTCCCCTCAAGGTCTTACATATTGCAGAAAGCTTACAGTTGGTTATCATGCATGCATATATCTGAAAACAAGAAATTGATTTGAAATGAAAAAATACCTGGCCTTTTTCTCAAGGATTTGGGGCAGTATTCTTCTTTGAAGATGTTTTCAGTCCGCATTGCCGGCCCAGCATTCAGGGATGAAGGTTTGCTCCTGAAAAAGCTTAATCAAGGAGAAGCAAAACCTGGCTTGATACTGAAGATGCTGGCTCACATCTGTCAGTAAATGGGAAAGATACTCCAGACATTTCTGTTGCCTTTTTCTGAGGATAGAGTCTTCGTTGTGGCACATTTTAGCTCTTGCTGGACTCTGCAGCCTAGACTTAAACTGAATGGGGAAATCAGCCTAGGCTTAAATTTAGTTGATGACTCTGATGGTTTAGGTGTTACAGGTTATCTGTGACTCAGGGACGACTTACAGGGCAGGCTGAAGGAGCAGCTGACAAGGGGACTATTTTGTCAAACCTACGCAGAGAAATGAATAGCATAGCTTTAAATCACACACATCTAACAGCCACATTAATATTTTTGTCCAAGAATATCTAGCAAACTCAGAGGCTATAGTATTTCTTCATTAAAGAGCCCTTTGATGAAGCAAACATACTTATTAAAAGCCACAAATTATTCACGGTCAGCTCAGAATCAGAAAAAGAATATCCTTTTCTCAAGACTTACTGTAGCAAATAATTCCCTTTCTTTTATTGCTACTCCGATTTTAATACAGCTCATGGATTTAATTATCCAGCTCAGGATATATTTGTAAAGTTATAAAAAATTTGAAAGTACTATAAAATTAATAGTTATTACAACTAATCCATGATTAATACAGTAGCTGATAGTTTTTGCATGTCCCAGAATAGTAGTTTAGAGAATATAATTTCTGAAATCTCGTTACAGATTGAGCCAATTTTCTGACAAAGCCACCAACCTGCCAATTCTTTCTCCATGGAACACATACCACTGGGGTGGTCATGGTGCAACCTTAAAATCACAGCATTACATGACTGTAAATTCAGTCATCCTTTTACCTCAAAAATCATGGTGTCACCTAACCTGGGAAGGGGGTCCATTACAGTTGCCAAGGCCAAAGGGCCTGATGTAGCATGGAAAACCCAAATTAAATTTTTTCCATATCATACTGCTATGTGACAATCTCCATTTTAAACCATGTCTTAAGGAAGCCCAGACTTTGTACTGGTATTAGATGCTATCATAGTATAAGATGATGTGACAGGAGCACATATTGATTAAGAATTTTCTACTCTCCTTTTAAAATGTAGAAGCTGACTAAAATGAGCAAAAAAAGCATTGTACAAATAAACAACACACGTACTGGGTCACGAGATACTCTTGAGAACCAAAGACAGTATTTTAAGGTTTTGTCTGTTAAGAAAAATAAATCTGGTGCAAGGACAAGAAAAGACTATATACTAGGGAAACACATTAATTGGGATATAAATTAGAATTACTACATCTAACAGAGCAAACTGCTCCTCAGAAAAGGGAGATGTGTAATCTGGTTTATAATGAGACACTCATCAAAATGGACCCAACAAACAGAGGCAAACAAACAGTCTGCAGATAGACCTACAAGATCACTCTCTAAATAACTCATCCACACACAAGGCAGCTCATGTGGGGGTTTTTGTAGTATTTTAGCTTGGCTTGGCTCTGGGTTTCTTATTTTCAACAACAGACTGATGCACTGCAAACAGGCAAGAGTCTGGATAAATGAGATCTGATGTTTATTCATGACAATTTCAAAAAATGTTCAGATAGTAAACAAAACTTAATTACTTTAGAAAGACATAAAATCTGCTGATATAGGATATAATGCTAAATAATAATCACCAGAAAGCCATCTCATTACTATTGGTTTTGTGTTTGATATGGGTTTGGCCCAAGGCAAAGCCCAGGGCTTTATTTATTTAAAAGGGTAGGAAAACAAGACAATATGCATGTTTCATATTAAATATTGTGATGGCAATACACTATGTGAAATGCAATGAGAAAGAAACATTGTGAAGCGCTGAGGAGAATTTAAAAATTTATATTTTGTTGTACTTTTTCTCAGACATAAGCAGACTTTCTGAGGGATTATGGGAATACTAATAGCCACAATAGAGTGAGAATTTATTATAATCTAGCAGCAAGAAGGAGCACATCTACACATGTATATACACACACCTTCCACATATATAGCCATGCCTGATTTTCCTATTAAGTTATCTGGGGTTTTTTTTAATTGCAAACTCTGATGAGTTTAAGTCAACATATTTCCTTACTGCTCCTTCTGCTTGTCAGCTGTAGCTGGATTGATAAAATGCAAATGAACAAATCATTAACGAGTACTGGTTATGAATCTCTCAGGCAGTTCAGGACCCTATCAAATCCTGCACCTATTACTTTGTGTGATTGATGTACTATTGTAAGTGATTGTTCCTGATCTTATTAAATCTTATTGATTTTTTCCCAGTTTCTATTTTATGCAGGACCAGGCTTGGACTATTATGAATGTTGCTGAACACTGTTAATCAAGCTTACACAGCTATTTTGATGGCAAACAATTAGAACTCTGAAGCAATACCTTGCAATTAGCTTCAGGGATATGGACCTCAGCACCGTAATAATGAAAGAGACCTTCTCCTTCAAGCAAGGTAATGAGATTTACAATTATGACCCCAAATAACCTCTGAGAAATAACCAATCTGCAAACATAGATGTGTTTATCAATAATTTGTGCCCTTTTTATGAAAATGTATTTTAATTTTTTTTTCACCTATGAGTCATTGTTTCTACTGAAGCACAGTGTATAAAGCCTTATAAAATGACAAAAATATAAATTGAAAGTCTGTATATATAATTTGAATCCACCGGAGGGGTCTACAGAATGATATGCATCAAAAAATTTCAAATGTTGTGAGGAAAATAACACTGAAAACTTGTGAGAATATACTGACATTATGAAAAAACTTGGGTGGTTATAATAACTTGAAAATGTTTATTTACATGTTTAGTCAACATACACAAACATATACATATATGTATTAAAATGTATAAATTCAGGTACATTATTCAGTAGGTCAGTAGACACAGGCATCCATAAACATGCATCTTTATAAATCCACTGTATATAGTTTTTGAGTGACACAGGCAATAAAAATAACCCAAATTTGCTCCTTTAAAAACTAAAGCGATTAACATGATTTTTGGAACTGTAATAGTCTATTGAACATCACAGGTCAATTTTTTTTATATCCAAAGGCATTAAATGTAAAATTAATACATAGATAAAATACAATGAAAAAAAATACCTTGTGAGTGAAATAGTGTATTTCCAAAATTCTTAACTTCCAGTATGTATATTTTACACTTGCAGCCTGAGCTGATTATTTAGTAATGCTGAAAATTCTTCCTATCACACTGCACTTGAAGATTAATTCAACATATATTTGGTGGTTAGCATGTTTGCTAATTTCTCCAGCATCTTTTTTGCTAAAAAGATGTTATCCAACATTTGTAAAATACGTTTCTGTATAAAAAGGGAATACCTTAAAAATATTGAAAATTTTACAGTGTTCTTTCCTTTGTTTCTATGAATTTATTACATTGAAAGCAAGGCATTTATACTTTGGTTTAACTGAGGAGATGAAGAAGTGTACAAGGCCCAAATGCAAGAAAGAACAATTTTCAAATACAAAAAGTTTGCCATTCTTACTGTTCCTTGACAATAATTACTTGCATATTTCACTCCTGTATTTGGCACTATTATAAGCATGGAAGTAATGTGCTAAACACACCTCTAATTCTGCTGTGCTCCCTTTCATTTCTCATTTTATCCAAATTCTGAAAGCCCTCTTAAGCTCATTTCTGAAACAGCCTCTGAAACAGTGTGGGTTCTACAAGCAGAGACTAAAACTGTGTCTGGCTGATCTTACAGAAAAGGTGATTATAAGAATGATTTTTTTTTTTATTCAATGTGTTAATACAGATTCTGGGTAGTATTCTGAGTGAAGAAGGGGAGGATGAAGAAAAACCAGGATTTCTTAGAACTTTAATTTAAGAATATGTCATCTTCAAGGTAGTGTCAAATTAGACACAGAGTTATATTTTTAAGCACAAAATTAACAAGATAAACTCTTCTTAACCCATGGAATACATGTGAGAAGTTCATACAGAAAGGCAAAATTGGGATGTGTCTATGGATGTATGCAATATACACTACACTCACAAGTTTAGAAAGGGGGAAGAAAATTCTGTGCATTCCCAAAGCAGTGTTTAAAGGGTTAAATGGGAAAGCTTAGCAAACATGACAAAATTATTAAAAGGTTCATAAGCTAATTCACCATGCAAATTTTTCCTGATTCTCTTTACTTTGAACCCAACCAATAACTGTGAGTTATTTTAGTGCCAGTTTCAATTTTTATCATGTAAATATATTTATTGTTGGATGTAACTGTTAATGAAATGTACATAATATGTAAAATCTATAAAAATGTTGTAGTTATACATTACTTTCTGACTGTTGTACAACCTTTGTAAACAAAGTATAGTATATCAACTTTCTCATGACAATAAGCAGATTTGTCATCTTGGGGACAGCTAAATGAATTATTTAATCAATAACAGACTACATCACTGGTGATAAGACAAGCTTAGACAAATTAAAAAGTGAATCAGGTAAAGTATGTCACAAGCAAGATACGCAGGTAGTGTAACATACCTTTAATATTAAGCAGAATAACTTAAAATAAATAAACCCCAACCAACCAATCAACCAACTAACCAACTAAAAACTCACAAACAAACCACCATAAATCCCCACTTCTGGAGAACTTAAACTCCCCCCAAAACCAAAACATAAAGCCACAGTTTGTTTCAGGAGGGTGAGGGTGGGGGGGAAGTGGAGGGAATGTGTTCCTGTTTTGCAGTAAAACAAGAAGATGACTTCTAAAACCCAAACACGTAAAGAAATGAAGCTGCAAGATACTTCATGAATTCATAAATGTAAATATTTTCAGAACAGTTTTGAACAAAATGGATGGTGGTAAGATACCAGAGGTCAGAGGTACTTTTAAGTATAGGTTTGGACACTTTTAAGTATAGCAACTCTATTGAATTTAGCTAAAAGGAAGGAAGTGGCGGAAGGAAGTGGCGGAAGGAAGTGGCGGAAGGAAGGAAGGAAGTGGCGGAAGGAAGGAAGTGGCGGAAGGAAGGAAGTGGCGGAAGGAAGGAAGTGGCGGAAGGAAGTGGCGGAAGGAAGTGGCGGAAGTGGCGGAAGGAAGTGGCGGAAGTGAAGGAAGGAAGGAAGGAAGGAAGGAAGTGGCGGAAGGAAGTGGCGGAAGGAAGTGGCGGAAGGAAGTGGCGGAAGGAAGTGGCGGAAGGAAGTGGCGGAAGGAAGGAAGGAAGGAAGGAAGGAAGGAAGGAAGGAAGGAAGGAAGGAAGGAAGGAAGGAAGGAAGGAAGGAAGGAAGGAAGGAAGGAAGGAAGGAAGGAAGGAAGGAAGGAAGGAAGGAAGGAAGGAAGGATTAGTGAATGTTTCCCTAAGAATGTTTCCCTAACTGTTCATAAAGTTTGGTCTCTACAGCATTTCACAGTGTTCTCACGCCTTTTGTTTTCCTTCTATCCACATGAAAGTCACAATTTGTGTGGTGCTTGTCTGGGCAGCCCAGACATAAACATCCAGATTGAGCTACCAAAGACAGTTCCTGCAGGTTTGCGAGCTATACCACAAACAAGCCCCCCTGTTGAGGGTCTCCAGGCTGTTCTTAGACTACATCATGTTCCTATATCTTAGACATACCACCTACCCAGGTGTGGATAGCATCTGCCTGAATTCCCAAACTGGGTTGCACCATGTCCTGCTTCTGATCTTCACGAAAACCTACCAATCAATCACACAGTGAAAATTTGCTTGGTAATTTTAACATTGTGCAAAAAGAGAAATTGGTACATTTACTTTCCCGGATCTTCTAGAATTATGGACAAAGAGGGATTTTTTTCTTTCTGTAAAATTTTAAACAGGACTTTAAGAACTTTAGAAATCCATACAAATCCTTGTGGCTTCCCATATCTGAAGCCATTTCACAAGCTGCATTTATATTATTTCTAAGGAAGAGTCTGACAGTTCTAAAATTGCATAAACAGAGTCAAGCTGTCTGTTTTAAAACTGAATGGCATACAGAATAGTAAGAGCAGCTGGAAATTGTATATGTGCAATTTTAAAGGGTTTCCAGCTTTTTTTTTTTCTCCAATGAATATGCATCTTGTAACAAAGGATGCAGCTCCTAGAGTTTACTGTTTTCCTTTATGTTTCTCTTTCTACTGTTCTCAGATCTTTTGAATAGCTGAAATCCTTTTTAAGCAGGGAAGAAATTCTCACTTCTCTCTCCTCTTCTGCTTCTTTATACAGTATGCATAAATCTCATGGAAATAAGTCTAGAATAATATACATGTTTAGTGATATGAGCACTTAGTGTAGCTATAAAGGCTAAGTGTTATTTTGATATGCAGGATTAAGTTTGAAACACATAAGCTGTATAAAACATTGAAGGAAATAAGAATTTTGTGGTGGAGGACACAAATAGAGAGAGATTTGCTTCTGTCCCGTATATGTCCATGTATTAATATAGGGTAATTATAGCTATAAGCCTCTGAATGCCAGTGGTAGTGATGTGTCTCATTGCTGCCATTGGATTCATGACAGCAAATTCCAATTCATCAAAGCAAACGCCTCTGCATTGCACATCAGGCATGATAAGTCTCTAATAACAGTGTATCATATCCAAGTTATATGTATTAAAGACATATGCATCAAAGTGCAATATCACACTTTAAAAGTTGTGAGCATGTGAGAATTCAGTGATTCTAAGGAATTCTTTTTGTCTTCTTGGACTTCTGTACATTTGGTCTTCTATTCTTTTGTAATCTTTTTAGGATATTCATGTCATTCAGGTATTTATTTGTGTGGTGCAGTTTCCCCTTACACAAATACTGATCTCACATCTGATATAACTCCCCCACCATGACACTTATTCATATAACTTATGTCAAAACTGCCTGCACTCACCTCTTAAGCCCTTCTGAAATGAAGTCCATAGTTGGGGCAACTGTAATGAAAAGAAGTGACTTGAAATAAAATCATCCATCCATGAAAGCTCAATTCACAGCTTTAGGATGGTCAGACACAGATCTTCTTCAGCTTAATTTGTAGCAAGTAGCAATTTGAGCTTCATTTTATATGTAGTACGTGACATACAGCAAGCTGTAAGGAGAAAAAAATCTAGGGAGTGAGTATGCTGAAAAAAATCAAACCTTAATCAAACCCCAAGATTCTTTGCTTAAAGCTCATGTACATAAAGAAAGTAGTTTAATGCTATGATGTACATTCCCCATGGTGCACTTTCTCCATTAGTATTTATATCTTCATGCTATTTTATTTTGGACAGTGCTAAACAGATCTGATACACTCAGAAAATTAGAGTCACATGCCATCAGGGAAAGATATTAACAAACAGTATTAACATCTAGCTGGAAGTGGATGCATCATGGACAGGCAAACACCAATAAGATGCCTACTTTTTACTCACTAACATTGAATATATAAATTTCAACCGGTCATTTAGTGTGCAGACATAAATTTGCCTCTTTAGTGGGAAAATATCTCTGTTTACTGGTATTCCAAAACAAAAAAAAAATACACCCCAAAAAACACCCCAAAAAACAAAAACAAAACAAAACCAAAAATCCAATTCCTTTTATCTTCAAATTCTAGTGCTTTTTCTATCAGATCACCTCTTGTTCTCCTTCACTACCCCTCCACAGTTTTCATTCATTTGTATTTATGATCTCCAAGCTATCCTCTCTGGTTGTGATGCTCACAGATTTGTCCTTCCCTCCCTAACCTCTCTCTCCCCTGCTGTCACTATGGTCCCTGATTTCAGCTATATCCTTCACTTCTTTGCCCCTCTTTGATATCATTCTCTCTGCTCCTCTGCACCTTAGATCACTCCAAGCATTCATCATCTGTCTTTCTCTCTCTGTCTACCAAAAGGAACCTAGGGAATGTTCCAGTCTTCCCTCTCTGTCTTTGCACCCTTTTTTGTCCTATATTTCTTAAAAGATAATATCTAGGATAGGACTTTTGCTCCTAATTACTGCATTTTTAACAATCTTTAACTTTCCTTCAAACTTTCTATTGATTTACTATGTTTGATTTTGTAGATTCTCAATTCCTTCAATTCTTGAGATTGTATTTTTGTTCTATCCTCAGCATTTCACATTCTGCAGGTCTTGAATTCCAAATCTCCAAACCCCAATTTTTTTCTATTTCTGATCAGCTTTCAGTTTTCCTCATTGTTAGATTCTCTACCACACATTTTTCTCTTTAGTTTTTTCATATTCCAAGTTTTAATCGTTTCCTCTGCTACCTGCTATTGACAATCAAAAACTTAGAATACTTCTGAAAAGAATCCTCCTTTTCAGACTTGCTTACCTAACCCATTAAATTTTCCCCCTGCCATCCCATTTCTTTTGTTTTCTTTAGCATAGGTCAGATGGCTCAAAAGCATCCTCCTATTTTATCTCACATCATTTGCTCCATTTTTTCCATTAGCTGTCTTTACTTACCTGAAATGCTTGCTATTGAACAGGTATCTCATTCCTCTAAAAATATACATACCAATGGCTAATATTATTACTGTATGTAAGTACTCATTGTGTCCAGTACTGCTTATGAACACAGGGAGAAGAACAAAAATGCAACATCTCTGTATTCTGCAGGTCAGATCAGATCCACCAGATTCCCTTGTAGCCACATTATCGTTCACCCACTGTCTCCTGAAATAAGCTCACAACTGAACAGAGAAATATTTCACTATTTGGTTGTGTTTTCAGTTTTAAAAACAAAAGCTTCAAGTAGCTCTCTCCATCTTTCCTCAAAGTCCTTTCAATGCTTCATCTCTCTTGAAAAGGAACTTAGCACATAATACTTCATTCAGGGCTTCACCACCAAAAGGAAACTTCTTGCACAAAATCTTTTCTCTTCCCTGAAAAAACAAACTCCTTCACAATCCAAACAGATTTTTCAAACCTTCTTGCTCACAGTGCCTTTACTGCCCACTGAGATGTTTCACAGCTGGAGTGACTTTTTGTCCTTGATTCACAACTGCCCGTATTTTACCTGCATGAGCATTTTGTTCACTCATTAAATAACTTGTTTTGTTGTTACTGTAAGCTCTAAAGTTATAAAAGAGTTGTGCAATTTTTTCTTAACCCTAGTGGATTCCCATTAACTTCCCCAAAAATGCAATCTATCCAAAGGAACACCATTTCTTCCAGAAGCACTCTCACCAGCAGGAATCCTGCAGGAGTTGGTTTTTTTCCCTCCCTCAACACCAAAAGAGGTTGTTCATAAGTGTTAGGCACTTCAAAGCCTTCTGTATTCCAGATTGACTTCTAAAATAAAAAGTAACTATTATCGACTAAAAAGCAGCAATTGCTGGGTTATGTTACTGGAGAATAAAAATGTTATGACCTGGATTTTCCTGTTTTCCTATTCCTTTTTGAACTTCTGGAAAAAAACCTCCAATAATTGGAATAGTTTCCAGTTTAGAGAGCTTGGTTCCTGACAGCTCAGAAGAGGAGAAGCCTGGAATCATATCTGCCCACCAATATTATGTAGAAGTTCCCAAGGGGCAGAGGAACTCTAGAAAAAAAAATGAATATGTACCCTCTATTGGCTGCCTGTCTTCAGTTACTTTGTTTCTAATTGCACTCTCCAGGCTCCTTTCTACATTGCTTAATTGTCTTTCACAACATCTGCTGTTTATATTACCTTCCTACTTTATATTTCAGCGTCTGTAACTTTTCCCTCTTTGTACCTTCTGCTCAGAGACCAGGAGCATTGATGGCATGCTTTTCCCATTTGCTTGAAGAAGGACACGCCTTGGTGTTCAGGTGCCATTCAATGGCAACTTTTTGTAAATATTAAGAAGCAAAACGTTGCAATTTGAGCCAGCCTTACTGGTATGCTCAGGAGCAATTTCAGTTTGCATGTGTAAAGCCAAGGAGTCACAACATTGATTATGTCATTTTTTTCTAGTTGTACCTGTTGTAAAGTTGGAGTTCGAATTACTGACATTAGAACGTGGGCAATGCAAAGGTTCCTCTGATGCAGTATAATCTATCAAGGCAAGAGAGCTGCAGATGGGAATACAATGATACTGATGATTGGTTTACTTTGTTTTCCTATAAAAACAGAAAAGTCTCTTCATCAGTACTATAAAGAAAACAGAAAAAAAAAAAATTCTCAAACTTTCTTTTTTGGGAGGGAATATGTATTTATTTAATAAATATGCTGACTACAGCACAGCATTCAATTCCATGAAATTAAATGATGCAAGAAGCTGGAGGGCTTCTGTCCTGAGATTTTTTAATAAATATCCACAAATCTGAATTTTTTATATTTAATTCAGGGAACATTACCAAAAGTGAAGTAAAAATCCAAAGAAATAAACATATAATTTGACATTATAATATATATACATTAAGTATAATATATTTACCATTATAAATTAAAAAAAATTAAGGGTGACATTGCTGGACACATTTCTGATCTCTGAAATACATGATTTATCTTTGTATGCAGCCTAACAAGGATATATATATTTCCTTCTAGTGTGTACATTCAATTTGAAGAGGTTGTTCAGTTCAGAAATGAATGAAAGAAATTTTACCTCAAGTATTCACTAGAACTGCATGTATTTCCAGGGAATATACGGTGTGAATTATGACACTTAGACAAGAGAAAGACCTCTTTCTATAATCTTCAGTGTCCATTCTCTCATCCTAATACAGAAAATGCTTGTTGCCTGCATATCATTAGCAGTCTTCTACTATAGCTGCAGTATGATGATGGTTGGTGTCACAAGTTCAGGAACTATGCACAGACAAAGACACAAGGCAAGGAAATTGAGCAAGGAAGACAGCTGGCACTGTTAAGAAAAAGAAAGACATAGCTTTGTGTTACTTTGAGCAACAGGTGATTCAAAAGGACAGAAGTGCCCATAAAATCACACTAAACAAATACAGGGACTTCAATGACTAAAATGGATAACTCAGGCCTTGGAAGGAAATCTACCTAACCCTTAATCTCTAACAGCAATTTTACCTTCAGATCTCTAAAACTAGCCTTTCATTGCATTTTCTGAAGGAACTATCACAGGAGAATTCAGAAAATGGTAAATGTCTTCTATATATTTAATTGATCAATATGGAAACAGAGCTTGATTGAAAAATCCCTTGTGATAGTTCATAAATTTGTAATTATTAATGAAGTCTTCAGTCAAATGTTTTTATTTTGGGGGAAATATAAACATGCGATAAAAGAGAAAAACTCCTGCACTTTCTCCATTTTCCTATCTCTTATATAAGAGAAGGTAATGAATTTATGTTGTCATCTCATTTTTGAGTGGGTTTTCAAATTTGAAGGGACTTGGAAAGATCTGCAACCCAACTACCATCTTTTGGCAGCAAATTAGAGGGGGTAAGAAGGTAATCAAAGTCCTTTTAAGCCATGAAAAAGATTCCTAAAAGTCTTAACTTTTAGGAATTTATGGAAGATATCTTGTGAAAGATACAGAAAAATCAGAATGGATAGTAACAGTATTGTTTCACTGTAATTACACAGTCTGTTAGTGCAGAGAACTGTCCACTCCACCTAAAACCTCTCATGCCAAATTCATGGTTTTCCTCTCTCCTGTGTCCTTCCAGAGGAATCTTACTTCCCTGCTGCGATTTGGGCTGCACTGAAAATCATAAAGCACCAGCCAACTCTGAATTCCCTTGAAGACTTGCTGTATTTGCATTAAAAAAAAATTCTTTTTGTTTATATTGTACCTCTACATTTTTTTTTGCACAAGAGTTTACTGGAGCCTGATCTCATGTCAAATTTCAAAGCACAATGACTCTGAAGAAGGAAGGGAAGTGCATTTTTCTTCACATTTCTGAAATGTGTAAGTATTGATATCAAGGCCACATCTTCTGTAGGAATGTCTAATACATTATTAGGGTCAGAATAAGTCCAGAAGAGTTTTGTCAAGAATAGAAACACTTGTGAATGGCAAAATCTACACATAAGAGAACAACTATATTTTCTGTGATTCTGGAATGCTCTTTTTACAATAAATGTGGTTCCCTGGACTTCTGCTGCTGTGATAAAAAAGCATTTCAGAGAAAGCAAACTTCTGGTAATTTTCTAATATCTAGAAATACAAATCCACAGTGCAGAACTCATTGCATTAACATTACCAGTAAATAACAGTATTTTTCTCTGTCACAAACATTTAGCTTGTGTTCCCAAATACCATTTTAATACTTTGAAAATAGTCCTTAAGAATTTTCAGTGGATAATTGAGCCGTGTGTGTATTTTAGGACAAATATTGGGAAAAGTCATGTTCAATACCAATGTCTATACCATTTAAACAATGAAAGCATCAGGTAAGTAACAACATTTGGACAGCAAGTCAATATGACTATGAAAGGTCTCCAATAATGAGCAAACTCAAACCAATACACTGTTTGAGTATTTGGCCTTCCTATTGACAAAGGTTGCTTTCAATCACACTGTATCTATTACCATATCAATCATCACTCTAAATGAATACAACATGAACATTGACGAAGACATCACTTAGGCAAAGAAACTAAAGGTTCTATAAAAACAAATAATGAAAGTTTGGTTGATCACAGCATGAAAATTAGACCTAATCCTTAGTCATTTTTATTTTGTAAAACAAATAAATTGAAACAAAAAATGTTAGCTCTATTTCTTTCTAGGAACTTAAAATATATGGAAATTGATATCACATTCTTAATTATTAAACATAATGCAATCCAATACGTTGTTTGCTACACAAATTAAGATATGGAATTGAACTGATGAAAATGATTTACGTGCAGGATTAAAATATTGGCAGCTTTATAGAGTGAAATGTCACTATACTGCTGTACCTTCAAGTTTTACATTTCCTCCTTTGAATCCCTGTCAGCCTTCATGAACACTGGAGAGTTTAATCAATGCTTGCTGTAGCCATAGCATAACACTGAATATTTTATCTGTGTAATAATCATTGTGCAGTTTAGTACAAGTCAAAAGCAGGAATTATAAACAGATATATTGCAATTGACAAGGTTACATGTTAAATTACAGTAAAACTAATTTTACACTTTTCTATGGTTCTTTTCTTTTTGTAAAGGCAAACTGTTTTGCAACAGTTCAATGCACCCTAAGGCAATCAAATTGTATTTAGGATGACTCAGAGGTCATAAAATTCAAACACTTATGAGTTCATGTATTTGAATTACTTTAATTTATATGATACAAAACTCTTGTGAAACAAGCATTTTATTTGCTTTATGTACTCCAAAGGGTGGAATTCAGATTGTAATTTGTGCTGCATTTTTCAAGATAGTCAATATCGACAATATCAACACTGGAGAGGGAGAAAGAGATTATCATCTTGGTGTTGTGGCAGTCTGTTTTCCTTATAAAAAAACCTTGTGTGAAGCTAAAATATAGGCATGAATGAGGGAATAAGGACAGAGACATAGCATGAAATTTAGGAAACTAAATAGAAAACTGAGTAGATAAAAAGGTTGTCAAATACATTATTTCCAAATTTTCAAATCAAAGCCACTAGTACAGCTAATTTAAAAGATAGCTTAAGTTTTTTATTTAAAAAAAATTGAAAAAATAGGATATTTAATATAATAACACCAAGCAAAGAAGAAAGATTAAGATATGTTTGAAATACATTAGAAATAATTTGCCTTTAAATAAGTTTAATTGCTATATTTTTACTTTATTTAAATAAATAAAGTTAGTTTTCCAGCCAATTTTCCCAAAGACACTAATCTATAGAATAGTCCCAATACCTGTAAACTACAAACAACTTTAATAGCATTGCGAGGAAGGAATAGAAATAATAATTTTGATTAAAGAGTTCTTAATTTCTATTTAAAGAGTATCCTCTTATGGGTATTTTAATAAACAGGTGCAGTGCAAGGAATGCATTATGTCATAGATATTTATTCAAAAATATGTAGAAAAAACCCCACTTCTACTGTCAATAATGTTCTTTGTTGCATTATTCCTTTAGCACTGAAATCGATCTAGTAAGTATCTATTGAATAAATATTTTGCCTAGAAATTTGTTTTGCCTTGATGTATGTTACAAGCATATAGATATTTAAGAATATAGAAAGTGCTCTGCTCTACCTAGTCAATCCTCTTGCTATACCTCTCAGCAAAAAGACTTTATTTTTCCAGCAGGTGTATCAGGCTATATCAAATATTTAATCCATCTATGCAAGGTTGTCAATTTTAGAGTATACATTAATGGAAGAATTTTTTTTTTCTCTGTCTGATGACACACAGTGTCAGTTTTATAAGAAAAAAATATGCAATATTTCAGAAAGGTTCATTAAGCTAACCCCTGTTATGAAGATAATTTACATTTACTCTACTTCAGGCCATTAAGGATGTAATCACTTTAGGCAAACATGAATAGAAAGCTGTAATTTTTATCCCAACTTGATCTTTTTTCTCACAGCCAGCATTCAGCAGGGCTGAAAGGGCAGTAGGAATGACTCTACCACATGCCATTCCTTGTCTCAGGTCACAACAGGCGCACTGACATTGAGCGTTTTGCCTTCAGCCCCCTCAACCACATGCTGAAAAAAGATAGTTTTAAGACTCTAGCAATTCGTTTCAGTTTCTTTCATCCTTTAAGTCAAATAAGGCCGAATCTTGTTCAGAATCTTTAACCTGAAATTTTCCTGTCATTTATATGATGACTGCCCTCCCAGTGTAGTTCCCATACATTGATCTGTCTAGGCATATGGGATATATCTCAAATGGAACCATATTGCCAATACATTCAAATCACCACAGAGGGCTAGGTCATCACCAATAGTATGAAATTCAACAAGTCCTAGATTTTGCCCTTGGGATGGCGCAACCCTGGATATATGGACAGACTGGGGAATGAGATGCTGGAAAGCAGTGACATGGAAAGGGACCTGGAGGTACTGTTCAATGGCAAGTTGAATTTGAGCCAGCAGTGCCCTGGCAGTCAGGAGGGCCAACCCTGCCCTGGGGGCATCAGGGACAGCATGGCCAGCTGGGCAAGGGAGGGGATTGTCCTGCTCCGCTCTGCTCTGCTCTGCTCTGCTCTGCTCTGCTTTGCACTGGGGCAGCCTCATCTCGAGTGCTGGGGGCAGTTTTGAGTGCCACAATGTAATGAAAATAAACTACTAAACAGTGCCCAAAGGAGGACTAGGAAGACAGTGAAGGGCCTTGATGGGAAGCTGTACAAGAAGAGGGTTAGGTATTTCAGTCTTTGCAGCATAGAGAAGAGAAGACTGAGGAAACAAGACCTCTTATCTATTTACAACTTCTTTTTGAGAGGAAGCAGAGGGGCAGGCACTAATGTCTTCTCTCTGGTGACCAGTGATAAAACTTAAGGGAATGGCCTGAAGATGTATCAAGAGAGGTTTAGGTTGGATATTAGACAAAGGTTTTTCTCCCAAAGCATGGCTAGGAACTGGAACAGGCACCCCAAGGAACCGCAAGCTGGCTGGAGTTCAAGAAGCATTTGGACACCACTTACAGACACATTGGGTGATTTTTTCAGTTTTTCTCTGGGCCAGGAGTTAGACTTGATCACTGTAGATCCCTTTCAACTCAGGATATTCTATGAACCTATGATTCTATATTCCAGTTTGTAATTCTGGCCCTATCCAGCTCTGAGAAGACAAAACCCCAGAACAACAGAGAGGGCAAAAGAAATGTCTTACTTCCATTTTGAAGATGCAGAAAAGCTGGGCATGATGAATACTTCTTCATTTTTTGATCCCAACACTCTACATGATGCACCTGAAATAATAATATGTTTTTATTCAGTAATATGTCAGGAATGGAGCCTGACATTTTAGCCTAGGTTTTCAGAACCTAGGACAATAGTGCAAAGAATTGCCTGTTACCAACCAAGCTGAAACAGTTTAAAGCAGCATTGCATCTATAGTTCTGTCTGTGTTCTTTGAAAGGAAGATTTTTAATTCAGGAGAGGTTTATTTGTACATTTCCATAACATTGGCATATTAATCTAAAGGAAAATTAAGGGTCATTTATGAAGAGAAGGCTATAGAAGAAGGACTCGTAGAATTAATCACTGATACAAAAAGCCATTGATGAAGGCTGAGCAGCTTGAGAAAGCTATGGCAATATTTTTGGGTTTTGGAATTCATGTATTAGTGTAAGATGAGTTCTGAGGAAGTCAGGGTTAGCAGAAGATGGTTTTTGCTGAGTATAAAGTACTACATGGCACTGGCCGAAAGAAAGTGCTGAATAGGTGATAGGGATATGGATAAGGAAGGTGACAGGCATTCTGAAATGCTGTTTCCAGCTCTCAGCACACACTGTAGCATGTCCTGTGCCCTGTTCTACTTCTGCCCATTCAGAACTCACCTCTGCTTGGCAGCAGGTTCGTAGCTCCTCAAGACTTCATTCACACCAGTGACAATGTTTTGAGTTGCATCAAAACTTCTGAATGATATTCCCTACCCAGTTGAGTTCATCATATTTTCCGCTCCCCTCTTGAATGAGAGGCAATCTCTCCCTTATCAGCCTTCTCCAAAATAAAGAGCCATTTAAAAAATATATGGCCATGGTACTTCAGAATCTGTCCAGACTTCAATATGCAATTGACATTACAAACCAATCCAATTTCAGGTATTTCTTTACTACAACTTGCCAGAAAGTAATTTTGTTAGTATGTCTATTAAAATAGCCCCTTCCATCAAATTTTTATTGTAATCCTCTGATTGGTCCAGCTTTTTACTAAAGTAATGCAGATTATATCAACATCTTGCCAGACAAATATGACCTGGTTGTTTTAAATGGGCATTTCACTTTTGCCTCCACTTATACAGAATGGGGCATGTAATTTACTGTGGGAGACATGGAGATTCTTTTATCTCTTTTTATAATCCCAAAACCCTGTCGACTTTCAGGAGTGAGTGCACTTGGCCATGTGAATTCCATTAAACTCAATGAAACGCTCATGCCATGAAATTCCACACAACCACTGAAAATTAATTATTCATAATAATAACACATTTCTCTTTCCATCTGAGCATTGCAAACATCCTTTCCAAGATAAATAATTATGGTTCAAAAGATGTCCTGTACTAATAAGGCAGGCAGTTTATACTTATTTTTGTATTTGTGTACATAGACACAAAGTGAGACAATTCTAGGTCTGTTTAAAGAAATTTCAAACAAGCTCCCTGTGCTGAGAATTTCACTGGTTTTGATGAACTCCTCCTAGAATCAGTGGGAACTAACTACAGTATAAAATTACACCGGAGTCTTACAGACATTTTTCTCCACAGGAGTTAAGGGATAAAAAGCAGATCTCAGTATAAAATTTATTTAGGGCTAGGGCTCTTTTAAGATTTTCTTTTACACAGCACACAAACTCAAAGAGACCTGAGGAGAATCAAAGTGTTTGTGGTGAAGTCTGAAACAGAATCCACTAATCTACTCAAATCCATACTCTTCATATTAAAAGGTAGTCCTTCCCATTGTAAATACCATTATCAATTGAGACTGGTCAGTTCAGCTGCAGACTTCACATCTGCCTTTTGTTATTCTCCATCTTTGACTGTCATCTAAAATACAGACCTGTCTTTGGGTAGATTTTATGGAACTCCAATAATTTTGTATCAAATATTGCCTGACTGAAGCACTAAGCTATAAGCTGTATACTCACAGAAACAATACTGGTTTAATCCTTTGATTTGTGCAGATATCCTCTATGTAAATACTGCTCACTTTATAAAAGTGTAAATTTCTACATATCTGGTCCCTCAGTTCTACTCATCTCAAAATCACTCTACAGCCTCCAGAGAGAATTATGCATTGAATTAAGATTGGGATTTGAAACAACCAAAGCAGGCCCATGATAAATATTCGTAAACAATAGAGAGAGCTGAATCTTAAACCCCAACTCACCCATGGTTTTAGCCCTTCTGACTGGATGCCTGATTTGGGTGTCCATGGCAAAGTTTTAGTAGCCAGGGGAGATAAAGGGGTGGCTCCTGTGTGAAGCTACTGGAAGATTTCTCTGATGCCTGCCATATTCAAAATGGACCTGCTACTGCTCAAGACTGACCCCATCAACCATCAGCACCAGTGGTAGCACTCCTGGGATGGCATATTCAAGAAGGGAAGTAAAAACTTGTACAACAGCAGCTGCAGCTGCAGAAAGGAGCTTGAGAAAAACATCCCTGCAGACCCCTGGGTCAGTGAAGAAGAAGGAGGTGCTCCAGGTGCCAGAGCAGAGATTCCCCATGCTGAAGACCTCAATGAAGCAGGAGTGGAGACACACAGTGAAGCAGAGATCCACCTTCAGCCCCTGGAGGATCCAGCACTGGATCAGGTGAATGCCCAAAGGAGGCAGTGAACCTGTGGGAAGCCCACACTCTGCCCCCATGGAAAGAGGAGCCCATATTTATGCAGGTTTGCTGGCCGAAATGGTGACCCTATTGGAGACCCATGCTGGTACAATCTACTCCTGAAGGACTGTACTCCATGAAAAAAAAAGAACCCATGCTGGAGCAGGGGAAGAGTGTGAGGAGTCCTCTTTTGAGAAGGAAGGAGTGGCAGAGACAACATGCAATGACTAAGCGCAGCCTGCTTTCACCATCCCCATTGGTCACTGAGGGGAAGTGGCACAGAATCAGCCCTAAATTTAAGCCTGTGAGGAAGTAGTGGGAAGGGTTTTTTTGGATTTCGCTTTATTCCTCATTTCCCTACTCTGATTTGATTTGCAATAAATAAATTAATGTCCCCAAATTGGATGTGCTTTCCCCATGATGTTAAACCAGTGAGTTTTCTCTCCCTATCCTTGTCTTGACCCATGGGCCTTTCTTTATACTTTCTTTCCTCTGATCCGTTGGGAATGGGAATGATACAGTGGTGTTGGCGGGCACCTGGTGTCCAGCCAGAGTCAACTCACAGCAATGCCTAACACAAAGCCTTGTATTAGGCATCAGTGACCACATTTTCCTTTCAAGAATGGATGATTGGCTATTTTCTTTTTAAAGCACAGGTGGAGGGAAATGTGAAGGTGACAATAATATATTGTTTCTGACAGCTGTTTAATGGAAAACACATAAAAACTCCTAGGAAGTATTAGGTCTCCCAAAGAACAGTGTCCTATTAGCCACTGGAGCAACAGCACTTTCCCTGGAGCTTGCCCTTCCAGGCCCAGGAGTCCCACATTCATTTTCTTCTTTTATTCACAAGTGACTTCTCTTCAAATGAATGACAGAAAACCAGTCCTGTTCAAGGTTGTTTTGTTATTATGATGTCACTTTTAGAAGGTAAGAAATTATGGTTTATGTCTTTTCAAGCTGAAGAGGACCTAGAACCTGTTACCCACTTCCCATAAATGAAACCTGATTATTGGTTACTTTAAAGTGCAGTCTTGCACTCCATCAAATGGTTTTGAATGACAACAGCTGTGATTCTTCTGTTTCATGTTGAAGTCTGGGTAAAACATTAGACCATATTAGACCATTAGACTAATAAACCAGAATCATAAAGGGACATAGCCCCTCAGACACCTCATCTATAATTTCCAAACAGACTTAGATATTTAGAAGGTTGCAGTTTTATAAAGGTTTGCAATAATCATTTTCTGCATGACCAGAATAATTTTATTAGCTAAAAATTAGTGGAAAAAAAAAATTATAGCTAAAAAAAAAAGAAGTCTCCACGTGGTTTATGACACTTTCTGAAACTTATCTCTCACATGTTTGTGTCTTATATTCCTTCTGCCTTTTAGAGAAACAAGATAGCATTCAGGAAATCAGGTTTCCCTTATGAAAGACAACCCGTCCTTTAGTGCCTACACAAGCTGATCACTGTGGATTTATCAGAAACATAAATAATACCTTGACTCTCTGGAGACTACACTTCCTAGTTTCTACAAAAGTCAGACGTATTTCCTTGCTGATGGAGTATAATCACATACATTTCCTTGCTTTCATTGTATAAACACCTATATTTCACTTTAACACTAATCTATGTTCCTAAGACCTGTAGTGAAAACTCTCAGGCAGTAAATTTACAGAAGAGTAAAACTTAGAACTCGAGTAACCCCAGGTTAAAAGTAACCCCAACCTTTTTGCCATCTGGAGCTTGAGCCCTCTTCAGCCACCAACACAAGAAAATGGACTATTCTCTTGAAATATTTTTTTTCTCTTTCTGCTCTCCATATGATCACTTGCAAATATCTACTCTCCATTCCAGATCAGCTTCCTCAGAGATGGTTAGGGAATACTTTCATGCTATTTCTTCACTTTCAAAAGACCTTACACTAGGAGTAGTCTTCATTCCAAATACTTTCTGATGAAAACAGAGTTAGATTCACAGTGTGGACTGTGCTTTAGTTTGGATGTAATGAAGGAACAACTGTTGAAGAAAGACATAATTTCTTTTTAAAAACATTAAAATAACTTTGCCCATCCTTTAGACATAAGGTAAATAATTCAAAATATATGCACTGTTACAATAACGAAGGTTATTATGTTAATCAAATCAACAACCTGCATAATTTTTACTACATATCCTTTCCTAGAGTAATAAGCAATTCTGCCTAGCACTTTGGAATGACAATAAGTTTGTGACAAATAAGGTATATTTTAAAAAGTTAATCCTTTTCTTTTTTGGTGAATAAACAGCAGTGTCACTGGGGGTTGGCAAAACTTCAGCTTGTCTTAAACACTACACTATTTACTTCTTCAGCTACCTAATCAAACTTGCAGTTCAGGGAGTTTTTTGGTGCAAGGCCTGGGATTATCTTTCACATGCAGTTGCAAAGCCTGAAACACAAATTACGCCAGCATAAACAAAGGCTAGGCTTCAGAAAGCTGTGGGAAGAACTTGCCAGCAATATATGGTTTTGTTTCTACTCACGCTTCTGTGCCTCAGAACATACCATGCATTCACAACAGACTAACTTCAAGGCAGTACATCACTCTAAATAACAATTCTCTTTTTTATTATCAGTTTAAGTCACAAACATAACATTAAACTTTTTTTGTCTCTGCATTATTAGATTTAGAGTGTTGGTGCACCAGTTCAAGGTAACTAAACAGCTTTATTATATCATCAATAGCCTTGCAAGATATCCTCATTGTATTCTGCAGGACTTAATTTAAGGAGAAGATACTGTGAAACATTCTATTTTTCTCTATTTTAGAGAGCCATAATCAGATAAATAGTGAGAAGACACAAAAGGAGAACTCTGAGATCCTGTGGGAGCAAGAGCAGGAGCCATACTCTTAATCTAATGGGATGTATTTCAGTACAGCGCACAAAAAAATAGGTATCTCTTTGTACTAACAATACAGCAATCTCAGGAGCACTTGTCCATGTAGCATGCTGAATATTTATCCTTATTTGTCAAGAGTTTTTAAACAGTATATTGTTATTGCACATGTGCATAACAGTTTATCAAACAAAAGAAGAATGATCCTCTAAATGAACCCTCTTTGAATTGAACTTTTAAAACACCTTATCCTGTCTTCAAAGGAAGCACAAGATCCACTTTAATAGCTAATATTAAGTGATAGCATGTAGAACACAGCAAAAACAAAGGAAGTAAATCTACTCTTTCCATTTTATGTCTTTTTAAAATAGAGACTAAACCCATAATTTTGTTGTTGGTGGAGTCAGAAAACTCACAGCTCTAGGTGCAAAATGAGAGGAAGCTGTACTGCAATCAAAAATGAACAATAGACTTAAATAGCACTGAAGGCATGAAAATAGCTGGCTACAAGCCCAGAATCTATAAATAGTACCAAACTTGTTCATCATAACTCCACTGATGATGACAACATCATCAGGAAATGAAAACAGAAAAAGCAGGAAAAGAATAAAAGCAATGGACCTCAGGAATGAAAGGCCAAGCTATTTACAGAGCAAGCTGCTCAAGTTTGACAGTAATCCTAGGGTGGGAAAGTAGCAATGGTAACTAATAATGCCATGAGTCCTACCACATAACTGTGCTAGGGAAGGAGGACAGTAAAAGAAAAGCAACCAGTCCACTGAGGAATAAGTGCTATTGGTGCAGATTCCTAATTTTTATGAGAATGCTGAAATGAAATGTTTATCATTTGTCTTGAGCATGATGAATGCAGTATGTGATTTATACAAACAAAACCTTTTACTTAGCACAGAAGTTATGACATACCCTTCCTTTCCTTTTCCATGTAAATCCCTTTAACTTTTAAACAAAACCAGAAATAACATCAATACTACACACATTTTTTATTATTATTATTTTTTAATTTCTTTTTAGGTTCTCTTCATCAAGCTTGAGAATTCAAAACTACAAACTCTGGAACTATGTGATCATTTACTCAAATAAAAATAGCCCAAAGTTACAGCAATCTTTTGGGTAAAAACAGACTGCAGAGAAAACATTCTCCTGTAAAAATACAATGTGACTGAAAGAAGAGCTAGAGAGAAAATTCAGTTCACATTGATGAAAGACAGACTGCACAAAATATGTTCAAAATAAAACAAAACAGGAACAAGTTCCAGTGCTATGCTGCTCAGATCTGATCTCAAATCCAGACAGGGAACATGAAGACTTATCATATACGCTCATAAACTTGAGCATGTTATTTAATTTTTTTATAATTTCCAATCAATTTCTTAAATCTTGCTCCCTTTGATTAGAAATTTATTCTACAATATTTTTGGGGCTGGGTGGGGACGTGCTGTTTTCAAAGTGAGCCATTGCTTAACATGAAAATAGATGACAGATTATGGATGTTGGTATTCAAATACCCATGGTCTGCACGATTGAAACCTTCTCCCCACCAAATACTCCTCCTACTTACAAAAATCAGACCTCAGACTGTAAAGGATGTACAGACAGACCCCAAAAATATGTTCCCCATTACTTTGAGCACTCATCCCTTAAAGCAGCACTTAGATGTATGATATTTACCCTATATATTTGGCAGCATCAGCAGCTTGGTGCCCAGTTGCTGAAGGGCTAAGCTGAACACTGGCATATCCTCCCTTTATACACACCTATAGACCCAATTTGGAGAAGGCAAAAATGAGATACTGAGGGGGAAGCAAAGATGAAAGCTTAGCAGACTCATGGTGGGAAATTTAGAAGATGCTAACATTTTTGACAGTTGAGATTACCTAGTTATGGTAGACATCCTTATTAATTAACCCATTCCATCAAAAAATATGGGGTTTGGCTTTCTAGAGTATTAGTTTCAGATTGTAAAATGCTGAAAGAGCATGTAAACAGAAGCAGACTTTTGCATGAGAGTTGAAAATAATATTTCCTTTATTTATAGTAAATAATTATTTATTATAATTTCAAAACACCCACTACTACTAACCACACCAGTGTTGTGTGACACATGACTGCAGGAGACTTTTGGATGAGGTGCAGCCAGGTTGACATTATATTCTCAAGGAACTTTCTCTTCTATGTACCTTTGCTCTGAAGATGTCACCTACTGGGGTTGACTCTGGAACAGGAAGATTTTTGGATTGAAATTATCAGCTTTAGATATTTTTGCACTCAGAGAGCTTCAGCAGAGGTGTGTGTTGTAGGTGTGCATTGTAATACCAGATCAGTATTATGAAGTTACTAAAGTTACAAACCCAATGAAATGTCAAATGAAAAAGTTCGAAGTAGTTAGTAGCCCACAACATTTGAAAACATAGTATCAAAAATTATAATTTGTCTAAAAAGGAAAGTTAACATCACATAATAAAATAATTTTATTATGCCCTTGCCTATTTTTAAAAATAATGATTACATTATTTAAAATTTAGATATTATTAAAAACCTGTTTTAAAAGGAATTTCAAATACTGATGGCATGTGCATACAAATGCAGTGGAGTGGAATTTGACTTTCCTATCAGGTGAGGTGAAAGACAGACTGCACAAAATAGTCTGGTTTGGGTGGTGACCAGATTTCCTGGTCTGCAGCAGCATTCTTGAGGAAAACAGAGTAAAACAGACTGAGAAGCACATTCATTTTTCTAAATTTCTGGAGGTGGTGGCATATTTGAAAGGAGAATTTAGTGAATTGGAAGTTGGTCTCCTTGAGTTAACAAGGGACAAGAAGACAGGAAAGGGCAATAGAAGTTGCACAAGGGTGGGTTTATAGCTTAGATACTAGGAAAAATTTCTTCACTGAAGGGGTAGTCAGCCACTGGAACAAAATATCCAAGGAAGTGGTGGTATCACCATTCCTGCAAGTCTTCAAAAATGTGCAGACATGGAACTTGGGGATATGGTTTAGTGGTGATCACAGCAGTGCTGGGTTAACAGTTAAACTCAACAGTCATGGAGGTCTGTTCTAAGCTTAGCAATTCCATGATTCAATGATAGTTTCACTCCTGGGACAATACAGAGTGCTCACAGAGTTGCTGTTAGTAATAACCAAGGTTGAAGAGGTTAAAATTACTGCTCAACTACTGGAAATCAGCTGAGCATGTGCACTCCCACACCTGGTTGCCAGCAGAAGCTGAGAAAACTCAGGCAAGTATCATGAAGTCATTAAACTTACTGCTAGTGGTTGGGTAAAAGTATTCATCAGTTACTTGGGTAGTAAAGTGTCCTTGAGGGAATGGAGGGTGGATTTAAATAGCAAAACAAGAGTGTGTGTCTATGCAGTTAGAGATACAAGGGCATTTTACTTTCAAAAAATATTCCAGAAAGGTGTAATCTAAATATTACCCATAAATTCTTCATTTAAAGAAATTAGCATGATATTAAGTGCCAAGTTGTGAAAGTTAGAAATCTATATCTTGCTACTATCATTCCATCATTTACGTCAAAACAATACTGATACAATGCACCAGCAGGAATGCAGTGTCATTAGGTTATCAGGACTGCAAATATTTTCCAGGACATTGATTTTCCTATGGTGAAAAAAAAAAAGAATAGAAAATAATATCTCCCAGTGTTTTGGTATCAATTTGACAGAGCCAGACAATCTTTCAACTCGTATGAACAGTTTAGGAACCTTTAATTCCCCTCACCCCCCAGAAAAGATGGCGGCCTGCCAAAGAAGAGCAGGTTTTGTGCTAAGCCTCTGCTTAGACTGCATTCCTGCTACCAGATCTTCCTGCCAGAGGCATCAGTAGGATTTGAAAGGGAGGGCTGTGGGCCACAGATAGAAATTCAATATTTTTTTGGAGAAAAAGATAAGCCCCGGGAGTTCTGTGTTTTACTGCTCTCTTCACTGTGGAGAGTGGCACTTGATGTGATCCTCACTGTTGAGCATGACACAATACATTTCAGAGCTGAAACTATTGGACTGTAGCTAGATTTTGCTTTAGGGTGGAAATAGGTAGTGTTCTAGAATCAAGAAAATGCAAAAAAATGACGGGGATGTTGAGTCCTCACAAAGCAAATAAACTAAACATAATACAATAGAGCTGGAGGCTTGCTGCACTACCCCCACTTTTATGCACACACACACACATGGACACACACAAACATACTTTCTCTACTTTAATTTTCTTAATACAAAATACAGAGCACTGGCACACAGAGCCTTGTCACTAGTTTTTGATTTGCATTAAGTCATCTCACCTGGGGCTTAATATTCACCACCTGTAGGTATGCAAATCAAGAATTAAAAAAATAAAATTAAAAATAATAATAACCCCCCCTGGAGCCTGTTTATATAATTTGGCATCCCATGCTGAACTGTGTTCTGAACTGAATCAGGTACAAATTTACAGTCAAGTTAATTACATCACGTCATATCAGAGATAGGTGCAGAAATAAAAACTGCTTAGTAGGTTTAGGGTAATCACACTCAGTGCTGTGTTTCATGTCTTTAATAGGAAAGAACCCTGCCTGCACAGAGAAACACACAGTTCTGAGCAGAAATGTTGCAACTGCATATTACTTTTAGGTATTCACTGACTAGTTACTTGAAGGGCTAAAAACACCTCCAAATGGGGCTTAACAGCTTTGCCTGTTGATTCAAGGAGTTGCAGGGGGAAGGAGCCTTTGTATACACCATAAAATTCTCAGAAGTCTGAAGTTAAAGAAAAATCAGAAAAGGAGGGAAATAAATATTATTCTCAAAATTAAGTGTCTAAGGAAAATGCAAGCCCTGTAATGTGTTAATGTGACACACAAGATTTCAGAAAATACATAAATACATATAACTTGAACATATATGGAAGAAAGTGTTATTGAAAAGCTGCTCTCTTCTCCTAAATGAAGAAGTTCACCATGGCTTAATAAAATAGGATATGAGGCTTCATTTCAGAACTCCACAAATATTTGCAAAAATTTTCTGAGGTATTTGCCCAGCTGTCATGATGACTAAGAGGGAAAAATAACAGTCTACAAATATTTGAGGGGAGTAAACAGCAATGATGAAGGAGTAAAATACCATTAGTATAATGACTGATTCTGTAGTTTAAATATGAGTAATGAGATGCTAATAAGATCTGGAAAATGTATATTGGCAATTTAGAAATCTTCTTAACAATGGTATTGAATGCCTTCAGAACAGCAAACTGGAAAGAGCTCATCCTCTGGGTCACTTTAAGACTTTCATCTCTCCTGCTGAGGTTTCTCTAAGTTGCGCAGATCATTTCAGCTTCCAGCCAGTCCTCCGTCAGAAAAAAAAAAAAAAAAGAAAAGGGGCAAAGGGGCTTAGTGTTACCATTTCTATATGTAGAATCTGAATAGTTTTAAAATTAGTGAAGCTGAGGAGTTAACCTAATGTCCAAGCTCATATATTTTACCTTTTAGAACTTCTTGAACTGCATCAAGCTTGAATGTGCTGCTGAATCCAAATTTTCAAAGCAGCATTCTTTGGAAATGAAACATTACCCTCTTTCTTTCAATGCCAGATTTCCATTCTGTTTTAACATTTAATTATACTAGAAGTTGTTATTTCAAGAAGCTGTGGGTTTGAAACCACTTTATTTATATAAAACTGATATTTGTCATAATTTTTAAAGAAGACTATGTACCCTACTTTTCTGACTAATTTTTCAGTAGAGATGTGGCATAGTAACGCTTTCTCCCCAATAAATATTTTTATTAGCTTTATAAACACACTAAAAAAGTTGTTGAAAATGGCAAAAATCAAACCAATTCTAGTGAATTATAATAAAGCTACACTATGGTAATAGAAAACATCTGCTAGTGATTCGTCATTTTTAGGAAAAGTTTATTGTATAAAGCACTAACGGCCAAATTCAGAAACCTCTGATTTCATAAAAGCCTGACATATGTTTCTTTAAAAAAGTCTAGGAATGTAGCTTACATACAGCTTAAGGTATTAAAAATTATTTTTAAAGATTGTCATTATTTTCTTGATTTACTTTTCTTTGAATGGAGATGACTTTCAGCATAGACAAGGATGGGCCCTTTTTTAATGGTGCCAAGGGGAATCATAGAGATTCCATCTTGTCACAGATGTAAAACTAGAGCAGAGGGGAAGGCCTGCATCCCCACTCCTGGACTGAGTGGGGTGGAGGACAGTTCTGGTGTCCTGGGCTCTCCTGGAATACTCCCAACCTGGGGGGGAGGGGGGGTGGCAGAAGGTTAAATAGAGTCACTGTAATTTTGGTGGTAATTCATTTGCATCATCTCTGTAGATGCCCAGAAAGTTTTTACACTGGGATACCTGGAATGTGAGGTAAGTATGTATCAGCCCATTCTCTAAATGCTCCAGGAAGAGGGAAACCAGCCCTAAACTGACCTCCAAAACATGACTATGGAAAATCCTGGGTTCAACTTCTCTCAATTCTGGCAAGGTCTTAGCACAGGAACATCATATTTTTGTTGTGATTCTCAGCAGTTAATACTTATGCCCAGATACTAAGAGGTAAAGAGCAAATATGTTCTTGAATACCAAAGCCTCAGCTCAAGATCCAGTAAGATCTTTTTTACTGTCAAGATGACAGTAAAAAAAAAAAAAAAAAAAAAAAAAAAAAAAAAAAAAAAAAATACAAACCAAAAAAATCCCAAACAAAACAATTTGAGAATATGACGCAATATTTTACATACATATATATAGGGAAATCATGCAGCTGTGGTTGTTTTGACGTGTTGGGGTTAATGCATTTAATGTGTGCTTTTTTTAGTCAAGAAAGCAGTACTACTGGTGAGGAAGAATTTCCAAGGCAAGGCTGACTTCACATACACTCTGTGCCTCATATTTCTAAACACCTCTGTCTCTGTTGGAGACAGAGAATAGCTCAGATATTTCTCCAGATTCTAGGACCCCTTTATATTTCAATTATTTAGGAAAGTCATAAGATGTTCTTCATAGGTCATTTTTGATGCTGCTTTAATTTGTGACTTCACTACACAGAGATCCGGTGGATTTGGAACACTTTTCTCTTTAATCTGCCCCAAATGAAGTACAGATCCTTTTCCCTGCAAGTCAGTTCCCGTACAGTACTCCTTCTATCCAGTCTTTACTACTCATTTGGACTGAGCTATTACATACAATAAGTCATCAGCTTGAATTTAAGGCACCCCACTGCCTTCTGAGAGAAGCTCAGGCTTAAAAACTGAAGTTAAAATACTAGCGAGAACCCTTCAGCTAACATCAGAAACACTGTATACATTGTGGTCTAACACTAATTAAACAGTAACTGAAGTAGTAATTAAACAGTTACAGCTAGAGGCTTTGACATTGAGTTTCGTGTGTCTGTTTTTTACTGGCATCATCATGGGTGGCAAAACCAAAACTATCCGCAAGATCAAAGATTAAATACCTTTAATTTTGCTCGCTTATTGCTTGTTGATTCAGCTGCAACAGCAGCCATTAAAAAGCTACTATTCAGTCATGGTTAAGGCACAGCAGTACCTTGTATCTCAGGGAAACTGTACTGGGAGTGCTTCACATCAGCTCAGCTTATACCAGATATAAGTGATACAGCAGTGAAAAAAATTAGTTTCCAGGCTGATTCTTAGAGACAGGAGAGAAGAAGCTGCAAACTTCCAGCCAGCCTGAGTACCAGAATCATCTCACAGATAGAGAAGTATCTGAACTAAGTAGGAGTTGATTCTGTGTGCCATCTCTACTTATAAAATCTGTCATTTTTGTTGGTAGAAGTCCTTATGTACTTTTTCCCTTTTTCTTTTTTTTTTTTTTTTCCCTTGAATGGGGTGAGTTCTCTGAATTTGACCAGTTTTAATATAAATACGTGCTACTCACTATCTTTTCTGTGGTTCATCTGCTGTATACAGTAGATTCACCAAGGATTTCAAGTAAGCTGAGTTTTGATGAACCTGGCATGATTTTCAGGCTGGAAGTGAAAGAAAGTGCTGATATTACTGATGTTTGTGTGACACCTTCAATGTGAGCTGCTACGAATCCATGAGAAATGCTGTAGAGAGTTTCAAGAGACACAAAGAAAACTGCTTAATGAATAAGAGCATGTAAACAAAGGCAAGCCAAGCGATCATAAAAACTCTGTGCATACTTTTCTAGATACTTGTTCTGTACATTTCCTGTTTTGACTATCATTTTAACTGCTACCATACATCAGTCCAAGGATAAGACAATGCTACAAAACCCACTACAATATATCACTTTCAAGTAGTTCATTTTACTGAAAAATGCTATTGTATTTTTTCAGATGGAATCCTCTTCTTCTAAAGAAAATACATTTTCATGTACTGTCTTTGTTGTGAGCGAAATTCTTTAGTCATTACTCAGTCAAAACTTCCAATTAACTCTGTGTTAGTTTGGGTAAAAAGAATGACAAGATTGTTGGCCTTTTTAATGTAAAAATATTGATTTCTAACTCCTCAGAGAGTGGGAAGAAATTTAAGGAGTGTGGAGAGAAATACAACTTAGGAGAGAAATAAATTCAGTTTGAAAATGAAGATGCACCTACAGTACCTCTGTCAGGTCTTATATCCATATCAACATTGCTCTGGAAAGTCGAGTGTTGGCAATTGACTAAAACTCAACAAAAAACACTACCAAATATTGACAATGGCCTCAGGAAAACTCTGATCCTTAAGCTGGTAACATGCTAAGAAAAATTCATCCTGAAAAACAAATAAGATGATTAAGAATATAGAGCGCATATAAACAAGAACAGCATTGAAAAACGGTAAAGCAGGAGTTTAGATCTTTCATGTTATACACATACAATCTACAATTTCCAAGTACATATTTGAAAAGGAAAATTAATTGGAAAACCTAAAAAGGAAAACCATAAAATATTAAAGCAAACACTACCATAAAGACAGGAAATAAGAGCTGGACTGTAAATCAGAAAGTTGTTGCTGGACTATCAAAGCATTATGGATAGGCTTCTGATGACCTGGTAGAAGTTCTCACATCCCTTGCCCTTCAATTTTAACTTCTTTACAACAAGATTAAATGATCTGGGAACTTATGAATATATTTTCACTTCCTACCATTTAATGCTCTTGGAGTAAGGCAAATTTTAAAAATGCTATAATTAACTCAGAGACGATTATTTAAAATTTAGGATAACAGATCATTATGGAGGTCAATAAAAATAATATTGCCACCTATTGGTGAAAAAAAAGAAGGCCAAATAATTCCTAATAATTTACATATCCCCAAGGAAGATCTTGGCTTTTGTAAAATATCTGATAGTTATTGATTTGGTTTACCTGACACCACCTAGTCAAGGGAATACCCCTAGCAATAAAAAAAAATCTGTGAAAAAGTCATCCTGCCATATCTCTTTCTACTATGGCCATTGTCATTGGACCCAAAAGACTTAAAAAATATACCCCAAACATAAGAAAGGGGCAATTTGTACCATCTACTCTGCTATTGTGCAATATATTTAATAGCAGCACTTATCTAACAACATTAAATTAATTAACAATCTAACTCGTTAGAGAAAATAAATACTTATATTCACTTTTTTGTACCTTCTCATTCTTCTTGTACATATTTCCCTCCTACCATAGAAATCTTACTTTGATATATTGATTACTCCTTTCCCTCCTCTTCTCCTTGCATTTTCTTCCTTTTATTATATCCACTATTTCTCTTTTGTATTTGCTTTTCCCATTTGTTCACATTACCATCCATCTACCTACAGATAACCACAGACACATCCCCCCCTCCCATTGCCTTAAACAATCTGTCTGTGAAATGAGCAGTGACTTTATGATACTCTTTCTTGGAAATTTGCCTTTCTGTTCAAGAAAAAAACAGATGAAGCTGTTTTGCTTTTTCTGTTCCCTTCTTCCCAAATACATCTCTTTGCATTTCTTAAAAAAGTAGCAATGTCAAGACATATAGTTTGCCTTCTCCTTTTGATAGAGTGGCATCCTCAGAAAGTCTATCCTATTCTTGCTATTAAATGGGTCAATACACAGCTCTCCAGAGGAGTCAGCAAATCCACAGCCTGCCAAGCCCACTTTAAGTTCTTACAACCCAAAACAGTTAAGTTTTATCAGTCACCAGACATGGGGAAGATCTTCCTTACCTCTTCTTTCATCTCTCCATCAACAGTAGCATAGCATCAAGAGAAACAGCAGACAGTTATCCTGAAATGGGTTTTTGAATAGGCAAGTTCCACTATAAGCCACCTAATTTTGCTTTTGATATATATTTATAAAAGAACTTACCTGAAATTGTTTGCACAAATTTTCTATTAAAGACTGCTTATCTAAAATAGTAGGAGGCCTTTCAAGATGGTCCCTCTCTTCCAAAAGTATAAGAAAATAGAAATGCCTTACAGAGTACCCTGAAGGTCTACAAAGACGTTTTTAATAAGTTCACAGCTGAAGGCACCTTCAGGGAAACTCTACTGCCAGTCTTCCCTCTCAGATTTTCAAGATGTCAGTTCAAGTCCCTCAAACGCCTGCAGCTATTGTGAAAGACTCATGCCATTTTGTTTTTTATAGGTCAAAAACATACCTTAAATTTGTCAAGAAAAATCAATAGGCAGGCAGTGTAGCCTTGTGAGGACAGCAGCCACATGCTTCCACAAACACACAATGCTTAATGAGAGAACCTTTTTCATTAACTTAGGCCTCTGGATAAACTCATGGTCTAACTCCATAAAAACCCAAAAGAAACTCATGCCATAGTGTGAAATAACATTCAAAAATACAGAGCCTTGTAAAAAACTTTCTCTTTTTCTCAGGGCAGGAGTAACTGGAAATCAAATAAAATATTTCAGCAAAAAAGAATCCATTCTAATGTCAGGGAGAAGGAAAAGCACAAATGGTCTTGGTGGTCAGTGATGGTCAGTGAAGGAGCTCTGATTTATCTTGAAGAATGTATAAAATATTAAAGTAAATATTTGTTTCAAAGGCCCACCTCAATCCAGATTATATTAATGTTACCTGACATTCCTAATCTGCAGGAATGAAGGAATGAAGATTTTCAAATTTCCGTGCTTAAAAAAAAAAAATTACCCTCCCCTGTAACAAGGCAAAGTTTGCTTTATCATGTTTCAAGAAACATTAGCAGAATATGTGATATATGTTCCTTCAGGCAAAAAAGCCTAATATTGTTACCCTGGCCCTGGTGATTGTAGGAAAGGAGGAAAAAACCCATCCCCATAGATTTTACTAATCATCTATTATTAATAATTCTCAGATTGGCATTGCTTTATCGCTTAATTTAGATATATGTGGTGAATAGATTTCTCAGCAAGACCTGCAGTCAGCTTCTGAGTGGCCACAAAGTCAGACTAAAATTTGACATTCATGATTTGGTCTGAGATGTCCCCTTGAGTGCAATGCAACCTTCAAAAAAGATTTCTTAGCAAAATATTTTCCTTTATGTAAACATAAATGGTTAAATGGTTATCTCACAAAGACTTTTTTTTCTTTCTTTTCCTTTTAAATGAACTAACAAATAAAAATTATGGTTAAAAAGTCTGGAACAGCATCAAAGTTCTCTTACTACCTGAGGGGTAATAGTTGTCCAATCAGCTATTGGATCCTTCTCTCACAAGGGGGTGATATGAAAGGAAATGCACAATACATCTATTTAAGATGTAAATGGCAAAGCAGGTTTTTGTGTGGTTATACTGGGGGAGCAGTAATAACTTAAAAATATATTTTTTTATTAAGCTAATACCTTTTGTCAAAGACTAAGATAAAATAACCAACAACACTGCAAAATAAAAGCATGAAAAGGAGGATTTTTCTGCAGTTTTCCAAATTGGTACATAAGGCACACCACTTTTTAAGCTCTTTCTCTTATTTTTTTTTTTTCCTATCTTTATTTATTTATTTTGCTGCACCTACCATATAAGCCTTGTGGCTAAGGAGCATTCCTGTGAAGTGTCTAATTCTATATTCACATTTATATTTTTGACCACTCAGCACTGTACAGATATTTGTTTATTAGTTCAGACCTTAATTTGGAGAACAATAGAGGTAGACCCCATTTAATAAAAGAGCAAAGCATAATAGAAGTAAATGAATGAAGGAAACAGGCAAGCAGTTTGGGGAAGACAAAGAAGGAAAGAGAATATTAAAACACTAATATCTAGCACAGCAAAAATATTAGACACCTATCCAATAAAGCTAAAAGGTGGCTAGTAAGGAAAAAAGAGATTTATGTGTTTTTAATGACAAGGACAAGAAGCTTTCTCTTCTTTCCACTTCAAAAAGCATACTGCTGCATAGAACAGAGTGGAGAACATAAGTGAAACAAAGAGAAAACATAGAAGACAGCCCAGAGAAAGCATTTGAGTGATTTACAAAGCTACTGCAACCTATATTTTCCTCTCCCAACTTCCTACGAACCCTGGCAGAAATTAAGAGAGTATCAAGGGTTTTTTTCCCCAAGACTTGGCTCTCCTTCTAACACACTGGGGACTAGCAGTGTATCTGATAATTTTGTCGACAAATGCCATCTTGAAATCAGATGTAAAGAATTCCTCTGCAGAAAATATTCTATAGAGTCCTGTTCCTGATCCTTTAAAACTCAAAATTCAGTATTATTTTATAAAGAATAAACTTCATGGTTTTACTCTGATGTTGTTCCTTAAAAACCCCCCAACCCTGGCCTTGCCAAATTCTTGTGGATCAACATGAAAAAGATAAAGGTCAGTAGTATTTGGTTGCAGCTATTAGTTGTAGCACTGCCTTAGTTCTTATCTCTGGAGTTCTTATCTCTTATCTCATCAGGCTGGAGGACAGAGGGAAAAGCCAAATTTATTTGGATCCAGATGAGATGCTGTAGTCTCAAGTTTTAAAATTGTCCTAGGCTTCAAACACCTTAGTCTAAAGAGGAAGAACATACGCTCAATACACTCCTTGCTTCACATCTCAAGGGAAGAAATGGCACTGTGTTTCAAGCAGGCTTAGATCATTGGAAGAATCTTTTGTTGTTTCTGTTCACTGCAAACAAAGCACTGAAGGCCATGTCATTATTAGTTTCCACATTCTTCTTAGCCTCCAAGCCTGAGAGCTTTTATAGCATAGGTCTGATGCTTTCAGTCTTAAGCCTTCAGAGAGAGGAGCAAAGGAAAACAGAAATGAGAATCTGGAAAGGAAAAACTGTGATTGTCTTCCTCGCTTTTAACCTCTGTCCTTGGCAGCTTTTCACTCAATGATTAAGTAAATAATGCACATTGAGTCTAGATGTAATGTGTGTGAAAAGAGAAGGACACATTGTATTCTGCATCTGCGGTGTATATCACAAAGAGCAAATTTACATGAGACTTTTTGATTCAAGCAGCAATTAGTTTCCCCCATTCTTTTTAGATTTATTCAGGTGAGTAGATGAGAAGGGCATTGTGGCCAGCAGTAATAAATGAGCCTAGGAAACTATGCTGACAAAGGACAGCAACACGCATTGCTTTAAAAGGAATGCCTCCAGATCCTCGGACACCTAGACTAGGCTTCCTAGAGCTTCAGAGTCTGCCCACTTTATTGTGTTCCTCCCTGTTTCGAACAGAGAGAGAATTCCCCTCTTTCAAGACAGGGAATGCGCTTTCTAGCACCAGTCTTCCTTTCCTGCACATCCCACCAAAAAAAAAAAAAAAAAGATAAAGAAGCAGAGTCATGAATGTATTTCTTGTATTTAATCACCCGATGAAATACAATTAATTCTTCTTTCTCTAAAAAATAGACAGAGAAAAAAAAATCTAACAAATTAATGACAGAACACACCCTACTTCAAAATACCCTTTGGTGCTGCTGTGAGAGTTAAACTCTGGATTGTTTCCTAATTATTACAGAAGGGGGAAAAAGGACTATCAAAGCCAACTTAATTTCCCTCAACTAGGAGCATATCAATGAGTGAATATCTTCCTGATTAAAGGACTGATGTAAAAGATTAGTGTATTTAGCATAAAATCAGCTGTGGCCAGCTCTGGAAATGTCAGAGCTGTATCAGACTGTCTGTCTATCCTGTGTGCACTCAAAGTACATCTTCAGAATTGTTGATGGCACTATTAGAGATAGAGGCACCCCGCTTAGTGCAGCTGGCATTGAGTGCTGCACTTTTTAATAGAGGCAGCTAGACAAGACCCCTAGATTACACATCGACCCCTATAACTTGAAACTCTAAGGAGAAAGCTGACCAGACAAGCAGTTATGATGATCTATTCAAAGTGGTTGAATAGTCTCTTTTTTTTTTTGTACGGAATAAACGTACATGAATGAACCTTTGCTTGCAATCCTACAGAGCCTGCAACCCCCTCCTACTGTTGTCACCTCCCTTCCTCCCTTCTCTTCCCTCTCTGTACTGCCATTAAAAGATAAATGGAGAAGGGGGAAGGGACGAGGAAAAAAAAAAAAAAGCTTCTCTTAGTCTATTTCAGGTACTTTGAGGGGAAAAATTCAAATACAGGTGCACCAATTGAATGCCACTATAGGGCTTTGGATGTGAGTGTGATGCGTTTGTCTGTAGAACTTGAGAACTTCACCCATGCTAGTTGCTTGACACAAAGTGGTTTGAGAGGAGTGTCCCTGAGAGAGATCAAGTCCACTTCACACTCAGAAAGCCTTTTTTTTCCCCAGCTCTGTTCTCTTAGCTCCTCCTTTTGTTATACTTCAGTGTATGTTTTCCTATTCCACCCTGCAGAAGTGACGCTGAATGCAGATGAGCAGTCACAAAACCACTGAAAGAAATTAACACTACCAGATAACTTTAAGTGATACCAAATACACTGATAATGCTTTTCAGCCTGACTTCAGGTATAACAGATATATACTTCAAGGACATGGATAACTGCCATGACCAGAGTAGACATAACTATCTATTCTGGTCATGGCAGTTACCATACTTTCATTTGTATATCTGTGTCAAAATGTCCAACACTTCCATTCTTTGGGTTTAGTTTTTTGTACATAAATTCTATTTTTTTGCTTTCAACAATATCTTAAACAAAATTAGTAAAATATTTCAACGTATTTATTTTCCCTAA
Organism: Zonotrichia leucophrys gambelii; assembly: GCF_028769735.1. NCBI lineage: Eukaryota > Metazoa > Chordata > Aves > Passeriformes > Passerellidae > Zonotrichia > Zonotrichia leucophrys. Next base: position 122,560,180 of record NC_088171.1, on the reverse strand, counting down.
AAATAAATTCCTCACTCACTTTGTATCCAATAAATAAGTATGAAAAAAAATCAAAACTTGAAGTAATAATTTCTAGATAATTATAAAAATGCAGATGTGAATTAGGCATGAGTTTGAACTAGAACTGAATTATTTTATTAAAAAATTAGATATTATTCATATATTAAAAAAATATCAGCTGTACTATAGAGTGTTTAATCTCTTTGCAAAAATATTGAAATAAATTAATTAAACCTGCAATACTTCCAAATGAAAAAGCTTGTATGCTAGAATGAATGGCTTAAATCCAGTATTAATGAAATGTCATAAAATTCTATTGCCTTTTTGGACTTTTAGTCTTGTCAGTCTAATTATGACATTTAATCTATATGATCATTATTAATCACTGGCCACTATACTTTTCCCTTTAAATTTCTGTGTCTGGTTCACTGTTATGAAAAGAATTCTGAACTTGGATACAATACACAACTACAACTGCACTTACCTTAGAAAATCTATTTTAAGAACCCAATTATGGGACAATTCAGCAAGAGATTCTACTCATAAATTCGGCAGCCAAAGCCATCAACCCCTATATATCTTATACGGTCCATTGGATGATGGTTAAAAAATAAAGTGATGTCAGGGAGGGTATGACACATTGAACTG